>NC_056739.1:1870461692-1870494192 GCF_019279795.1 Protopterus annectens
CCGCCTGAACCAGTCGATACAGGAGGCCCGTGGGATGCAGAATGCCCCACAACTGAGTATGTAGTCATGGAATGCAGTATGTAAGAATTGATAACGGAGTATGTATAACGGATAAGTATGTCTCAATATCCCTTCATTTACTTTACAGCTGCAGGTGACCGTGCTACGAATCAGCAAGCCTATGCTGATAGGCTGCTAAGGCTGCACCACCGGGCAGGTTAGTGATTATTCTGCATGTATTGTTATATAAAATATGGGAAAGAGCATGAAAGAAAGTGTTGTAGTCCAATAAAACAGCCATAGAATTGCCCGAATAAGTCCTCTGCATGTACTGTCAGATAAAAATGTCAGAGAGGCAGAAAAAGAGTGTAGTAACCCATTAAGAAAGGTAACATATATCTGGAATAATATCTGTGCAGGCACTGTCATATAACATAAGTGAGTGAGCCTGAAAAAAGATTTTTCTAACCTATTAATAAAGGAATAATATGTCTTGAACATGTCTGCCATGAATACCGTTTAAACAAATAAAGGAGTGAGCCTGTGGAAAAGTGTGCAATGCCATTAATAAAGGTCTAAAACCCAGAGTGTGTCTGTGTCACAGAGTCTGAAATGTTGTTGTACCCTTGCATTATACAAACAGTACTGTTTGAAAATGTGCTGGCAACCCAGAGTTATGCAGTCCCATATAAAGTTGTGATGGAAGTGCTAGTAGCTGTGAAACATATATACAGTCCACAATAGTCAGTTACTGGCTGGCATGAATAAGTAAACCTGGCACATGTGTAGCATGCAATTATTCACCAGAAATGTGAGTGTGTGTCAAGAAATGCAGGGTTCTGTACAAATCAAAGTGAAAATGTCATGTGAAAACATCCCAGATATGTAGATAAAAAAATATAAATGCAAACAAGAAATATGTAGCAGTAACATCTGCATCCTGGACAGTTAGTATGTCAGATATAGATCAGGCATATATTGAACCAGCCAAACCCATGACACAACCTAATGTATGGTGGCAAGTGTAATAATACAGGTAGGGGATATACACTTACAATCACTGGGAATGTAGTGCAGACTAAAAGGTCATTATAAGATGTTAACCGAGGTTTTTTCTACACCCTACCGTATGTGCATAAACCATGCAATTCCACACCTCAGTGGGTATGTGTAATCTTAAATATTTGTTGGGACATATGTCCTATTGTTTTATAAATATTTGCATTGATGTTGATGCATGTGCCCTGTTCAAACACCACGTTCATGGTGGCCTGTTGCTACCAAACATCCCTGCATGCTGTTGGAATATCCACTGTCATTCAATATATGCATGTGTTATGCTTGCTGTTCAACTGTTGGAACCTTGGTGTGTTGGGTTAATGGGAATATTACTGCATGCTGTTACAACTAATCTGGAATGCTGTTGTTTATGTTGTAATTAAACACACCTAATCACAGAACATATGGGAAGGCCGGTCCCAGCGGACCCACCTATCCCTCCTCAGTTGGCAAGTGCACCTGGCACCAGCAGCTCTGGTGTCCAGCCTGGGCTCCCCTCCTCCATTGGTCCTGTGCCACCTTTGGGTGGAAGCGCTGCAGGGGATGGGGCTCGTCCCCCCGTGCAAGCGTGGATGGAGGAGGGCCACCTGTCACCCTTGCTAGGGTCCTGGCTGTGGTGCGTAGTGAGATCCAGTGTTCAGTCGCTGATCCCCTACGCCAGCTTGAGGCGAGAGTGGTGCATCTCTCGGGTGAGCCTGCCCATCCTACACAGCCCTCAGCACAGCCACCCTCGGGGCTGTGAAGGTGCAGTGGTGACTGCCCATGGGTGGGGATCTCAGTTCCACTGCTACCATCTGTGGGCTCATGGGCTTGCGATTTCCAAACATCCTTCCCCATCAATTGTGTTCACCCACCCCATGTGTCAAACTCCGCCCCTGTATGCATCTTGTTTGTCTTGTCTGTTTACCTCCCCAACCTACCTCCCCAAATATACCTACTTCCTCTACCTCACATTCCACTCTCACCTGAAAAAACAAATAAAAAAAAGAGCAATCTGTTCCCACAAAAATTACGCCCTATACATAGCTGCCCAATTCGCACACATGTCCACTGGACATGTAAACTGATAATTCTAATTGGAAGTACAATATAGTTTGTTGTCCTCACCCCTCTCTCAGGGGTGGAAGGTTTCAAATTTCACACTAAATTTCAAACATATGCACAGCTATTACTGGTATAGAAATGGGCAGCTATGGACCTTCCCTACACCCATCCTGCACTTCCCGAGCTGGTTTCCCTACTGTCTTTCCCTCTTTGTGCCCCCTTTTTCACCACTTTCCTATCTCCCCATTTTCTTTTCTTTAAAAGAAATTAGCGTGGGGGTTAGCGGGAGTAAGCACTTTTAAGCAGTAGTTAGCGGGGGTGAGGGAGTGTGAGTTTGTGTGTGCTTAGCTAAGAAATGCTAAGCATTGTGCAAACCCACGCAAACCCGCTTACAACTGCTTAAAAGTGCCTTAGTCACTCTGTATGACAAGGCCCTTGTACTGCTCAGCAGCAAAATAAAAAAAGTGTCAGTCTCAAACCTGGGACCTTGTACTCACCAGTCTGCATGAAGTACCACTACACCACAGCAGATATACAATAACTTGGTGCTGAAAGAAATATAGCATGCATTACAATGAGTGAATGTAAAGGGAAAATAGGAAAGCCATAGGAATACATTGCAATAAGTACTGTTGTATGCCAGTCAATTCTCTAATTCGAAAAGAAAGTAAATACTCCCATGTATCCAGTGTTAGCATTAGGAGGTGTGAGTAAGCCTACACACTGAGAAGAGTGTACTGGAAGAAGCAACAGTCAGGTTTCAGTACAAAATGCATTTCAATGGCTACAACCCAGCTTCAGATATGAGACATATACCAACCTTCTGGCTGAGGCAACAGTGTCCACAGCAAACAAGCATGGTCCCCACCTTGCAAAACTGAAAGGCCTATGCCTACATAAACTATCATTTTATAGCAGTGTCCTGAAATCACAGTGAGAACTGCAATTACCACACAGCAGGCTGCATGCAATTACTAAATGGTGGGCACCAACTGGTGCAGAGGCCATCACATGCACATGTGCAGATACCTAGAAAAGCAGCCTGTATCTGCTGTCCACACATGCAATAATATCATTGCAACAACTGGGAGAGAGAGAGAGAGAGAGAGAGAGCATGAGCGAGAGAGACAGAGACAGACAGACACAAACAGGCAGAAGGAGACAGATGCTGAAAACAAACAGCAACACACAGAGGAAACCAAACCAAAAAATAAAAAATAAAAAAACAACACCTACAACAGACAGAGGTGAGGAATACAAAGGTAAGGTGTGTAACAGATATGTATTTGGTGACATTTGAAAGATGTGTCTGAAGGGTACTCTACATACTGTGAATCATCCATATGTGGCAGCAGTCCATATCTATATGTAGATGCACATTTGCATATGGCAAGGAACATATTGCAACTGTTAGTGAAGGCTGGACATAAGTATTTAGTGAAGGCTGGACATAAGTATGTTGTTGAAGGCTGCTATGTGCACATATGTATGTAGGTTGTAGTGTGTGGCATTGCAGAAAGCAAGCAGTGCCGGTATATGTCATGTGGTGTTAAATGCTGTGGGACTGAGCTACAGGCAGTGAGGCCTGCAACAGCTATATGGCCTGAGGACAGCAGAATGCATTCTGTACAACATTGTGCAATAGTATTACATAACCATATGTCTCACAACTGTTGCATAATTGACATCCCCACCATGAAAGGTGGGCAGTATATGTGCCTATATGTGCAGCTATATGTACAGCAATGGATGTTTACATGTATGTGTATATATACATGTATATATACATATATATGAGTGTATATATATATATATATATATATATATATATATATATATATATATATATATATATATATATATATATATATATATATATATATATATATGGATATGAAGCACCTACCAAGGGGAGAAAATGCTGAGAGAAGAATAGGAGCCACTTTTGTGATTTTAAGTATTTTCTTCTGATTTTTTGTTAAGTTTTACTGATTTGCTGCCTATTTTTTGGCATTTTCCGGCTTGCTAAAGTTTATATCTGTAACAGTAACAGTACTTGGAACACATCTAGAGACCGTTTACTGCATTTCCTGTGTTGCACTTAATTTAAAATTGTTTTTTTCTCTAAAACCTGCATTTTACCTGAATTTTGCCTAGCACTCAAGCGTGGAGTCATTTATTGCACTGTTATGATTATTTTGCTGCTTGTGTAGCTCTGCTACCTTTAAACTGCAACAAAAAGAAAAAAAAATCTTGTTTTTTTCCCACTTTCTGAAAGTTAAGAAAGTTCAGTTACAGATTTGCTGTTCTGAACTGTTTGGAAGTTTCTAGAAGGCAGTGCTTGCTTGGGCTAAAGGGAAGTCTCTGTGTTCACCAGTGGGAGTGGTTAACACTGAATAGCCTGCCTGTCCCTGGAGGAGTGGTTACTACCTCAAAGCTGTAGTTTTATTGGCCATTTTGGGTCAATTCTAAACTCCTTGATCTGTCTCTCTTAAAACACAGCTGCCTCATGGTTTTGGCATATTTTCAGGCTTACTAGTTGTTGCTAAAGCATCTACCAAGGGGAGAAAATGCTGAGAGAAGAAAAGGAGACACTTTTGTGATTTTAAGTATTTTCTTCTGATTTTTTGTTAAGTTTTATTACTTTGCCGCCTATTTTTTGGCATTTTCCGGCTTGCTAAAGTTTATATCTGTAACACTAACAGTACTTGGAACACATCTAGAGCCTGTTTACTACATTTCCTGTGTTGCACTTAATTTAAAATCGTTTTTTTCTCTAAAAACTGCATTTTACCTGATTTTGGCCTAGCACTCAAGTGTGGGGTCATATATTGCACTGTTGTGATTATTTTGCTGCTTGTGTATCTCTGCTACCTTTAAACTCCAACAAAAAGAAAAAAAAAATCTTGCTTTTTTCCCACTTTCTGAAAGTTAAAAAAGTTCAGTTACAGATTTGCTGTTCTGAACTGTTTGGAAGTTTCTAGAAGGCCAGTGTTTGCTTGGGCTAAAGAGAAGTCTCTGTGTTCACCAGTGGGAGTGATTAACACTGAACAGCCTGCCTGTCCCTGGAGGAGTGGTTACTACCTAGAAGCTGTAGTTTTATTGCACATTTTGGGTCAATTCTAAACTCCTTGATCTCTCTCTCTTAAAACCCTACAACTCTCTTTTTGCGTGGTTTTGCGCACTGAGCAGCGTCGCCTAAACAGGTTTGAACTATTCCAGGCTCCACAAAGTCTGCTCTTCACTTTCTCCCTTAGAACTGTTCAAACTCTCAAAGTAATCACTCTATTCCCTTTCTAAAGCCCTGCACTTGCTCAGCTCTTATAAGGAAACACTAACTAACTAAAGCACTACACCCTCCTTGACTTATCATAAGTATTAGGCTCCCGATTGGTCCTTCCTGATCAAGTGAAAAATCAGTTCCCTTCCCTAATCTGATCATTAAAAAAAACAGTTCCCTATACTAATCTGGTATGTCCAAGGGTCAGTTTCAAGGTTACTCACCAGTCCAGCTGGTGAATCTGGGAATTTTGAGGCAATGTTACAATTGCCTTATGTACACAGACAACCCTCTCCTCCTTCCAACAAACTCTAATACATGTGAGAGATGCAGTTACACAGCCAAATTGGAGGCAGAGCTCTCTCAACCCAAGACTGGCACAGTCAGTCAGGAGGAAAAGGTA
This sequence comes from Protopterus annectens, assembly GCF_019279795.1. Lineage (NCBI taxonomy): Eukaryota > Metazoa > Chordata > Ceratodontiformes > Protopteridae > Protopterus > Protopterus annectens. The sequence goes on from NC_056739.1 coordinate 1,870,467,479, forward strand.
ACCACCCACACCACAAATCCAGTCTCACACAGACCTATTGCATCTGCATACCCAACACATAAACACACAAAAACATACTCGGAGTCTCTAAATAAAAATCTGCCTAAACAGCAAAGACCTCCTAAGCAGATATCCAAGCAACAGCCATCCCTCAACAATACCCATGAATCACATATCTCACAAAATCAGAGTGCCTCACAGTCACAGCCCTTAAGGCCAAACAACACACCAAATACACTTGTTATAGGGGACTCTATTGTCAGACACACTGACATCCCGCTCACCAGACTGAACAAGGACAAGGTCACTGTAAGCTGCCTGTCGGGTGCCAAGATCCGTCACATAACGCACGCACTCAGGTCACTCCAAAGCAAGTACAAGTATGACTCTGTCATTGTAAATGCTGGTGTGAATGACCTGAAATGTACCACCCTGGACTACATGAAAAGAGACATAGAGGAGCTCTCTGACCATGTAGCCCAGGCTGGTATGACCCTGACCTTGAGTAGCATCTTGCCCTCACCAAAAATGATGCCACAGTATAAAGACAAAATGATCAGTTTCAACAATTGGCTAAAGTATTGGTGCCATTCAAAGGGGATCCAGTGTCTGTCAGCCTGGGATGACATGCTCGACAAGCCACGTTGCTTCGCTAGGGACGGCTTGCACCTGTCACCCTTAGGCTTTTGTTTAATGGCCAAGGCTCTTTCCACCCCCATAGTGCCTTTTTTAGGCAAGGCTCAAAGGACAAACCCACCTCCATAGATAACCCAAGGATAAAAAAACTAAAGACAATGCTACTCAATGCCAGAAGTCTAAACCTCAAGATGCACGTACTCAAGGCTCTCCACATGTATGGAGAAAATCAATGTCTGTGCAGTAACAGAAACCTGGTTCAAGGCTCCTGAGAGCACCCCAGCACTACCAGGTTATAACTCATATCATGCGTTTCAGCCCCATAACTCGGACCGAAGCACAAAAGGATGGGGAGTATCTATATTCATCAAAGACACCTACACCTCCAGGTTAGTGGCACTGCACGAAGCATCGGAAACTATCCATGTGCAACTAACAGCAGGCAAAACTGCCTTTCAGTTTGTAGCCTGCTACAGCACACCCTCCCTATTACAGGAACCCCACTTGGCATTCCTGAGAACACTGGAGAATATGAAGGTCTCTCCAAACACTATGTTATTGGGTGACTTCAACTACCCAAGCATTGACTGGGAAAACTACTCAAGCCCAAACACCCTCACCCAATGGTTCCTTGAATTTATAAACTCTAACACAATGGAACAACTGGTCACCACTCCCACAAGAGGGAACAGCATATTGGACCTGGTCATCACCAACATGGGGACTGTATGATCCACACCAGATGTAAACCCCTATTGGTAAGATCAGACCATAAACAAATTTCCCTGGAGATCCATATCCCGTCCCAACCCCCAGCCAAGGAAATCACTGTAAAGAATTTCTCAAAAGCCAACTTTGCACTTCTCAAGACTGAGGTGGAATCCTTCAAAGCCCCTGGGACAGAGGATAATACAGCCCAATCCGCAGAATCCTTTACAAATGCATTCTATGGGCACCTGCAGGAATGCATGGATCATGCTATCCCAAATAAAACCAAGACTCACTCCTTCAAAAACAGGAGACCAGTCTGGTGGATCCCGGCCATAAATAAGCTAAACAACAGAAGGAGAAAGCTACTACATGACAGAGTAAAATCTCAAAAAGGGAAGGCATCTCTGATCAGTATTAGCAAGAAACATCGATCACTCATAAAATCATCAAAGGCCAGCTTCGAAAGAAAAATTGCCCTAGACACTAATCACAAGGCCTTCTTAAGTTATGTCAGGAACATGGGTGGAAACTCCCAGATATGCTCTGAATTGTTGCATAACAGTACAAAATATACCAAACCTAATGACATAGCCAACATCCTGGCAGACAGATTCAGCGCAAACTTCTCCCCCACTTCCCCGCCAAAGGAGCAAATGCCTGTCCCAACTGAATATAACCTCCCTGACATCACAGATGCACAGGTGAAAGCTGCCCTCTCCAAAGCAAAAAACACAGCATCTATGGGACTGGACGGTGTCCCAGATTGTGTCTTACATGAGCTCCAAGAAGAACTGAACCCTCACATTAAGTCACTGTTCATACTTAGCCTTACTACAGGATATGTACCCAAAGAATGGCGTACAGCTACAGTGGTCCTACTCCGCAAAGGTGGTGTCACAACAGACGCCGGAAACTATCACCCCACAAGCCTGACTAGTCTGGTCTGTAAAGCTATGGAGCGTATTATCATGGAACTCATAAACAAAGACATTGGGAGCCTCCAGACTCTGGACCCTACCCAATTCGGCTTTGTTAAGGGCAGATCTTGCCTCTTAAACCTAGTTGATTTCTTTGAAACAGTTACCAAAGCCATAGATGAGGGCAAGGTAGTCCACACAGCCTACCTGGACCTCGCAAAAGCCTTCGACACAATACCCCACTCGGGCATCATAAATAAGCTTACCAGCTTAAATATCAACCCCTATATCACAAGATGGGTTGTAAACTGGCTCAAAGATAGAACCCATATGGTCAGAATCGCAGGTGACATGTCTGAATCCAAACCAGTTACAAGTGGCATCCCACAGGGCTCAGTTCTGGGACCTCTCTTGTTCGGCATATACTTCTCTGAGGTTCAGGCTAACACAGGGGGATTATGGCTGACAAAGTTCACAGATGACTGCAAACTGGGGGCCATAATCGAATCTCCAGCTGACACAAGCATCCTCCAAAAGGGTCTCACAGAGACGGATGCTTGGTGCCAGAGCCACGGCCTCAAGCTAAATGCTAAAAAGTGCATAGTCATCCCCTTTGGGAAAAACAAGGTGCCCACAAATTACCACATAGGTGGTAATCCATTAAATCTGGAAGAAGTAATTAGAGATTTGGGGACCAACGTAGATAGTAATCTCTCCTTTGATAATCACGTTGCCAAAGTGGTTAGGAAGATCTTCTATATAGCCCACCTTATCATGAAAGGGTTTGCATCTAGATCAAGAGAGGTCATTGTGCCTCTCTACTCATCACTCATCAGGCCCATAATTGAATACAATGCCCCTTTTGGGATGTACCTTACCCGACACCTGCAGCAACTGGAAAGACCCCAAAAGTACCTCACCAAGAGGATCATGGGCTGCAAACAGATGTCCTATGCAGCTCGACTAAAGAAACTCCAGCTCTACTCAGTTGCTTACCACCTACTCAGAGGAGATCGATGCCTCACGTACAAAGCCATGTCAAACCCAGAATTAATGGACATGCACCACCTCAAAAAATCCAAGTCCCTTCGAGCTACATGCTCCAGGGACCTAAATCTCAGCACAAAAATAAATAGGACGTGCTGGAGGGATAGATTCATTTCCCAGAGGCTCCCCTCACTCTGGAATAGAATCCCAATTCATGTTAGACATAGCCCCTCGCTGACCCTCTTCAAGCGAAATCTGGACACGTGGATGGGAAATTGCAAATTCACCCTTGGGATCTCTTCTGTGTCCCTGCTAGACAGAGGCACAGTAAACTAATCTTAAAAGGGTACCTTCTGTGACCTACTTTACAGAGGCACAGTAGGCTAATCTAATAGGGAGGCGGAAGCCAAATACACTCTGGCTAGGCTTATAAATGCCTTAGGGCAGATAGCCTAGTATCTACCTATGAACCTATGAACCTATATGGATATATATGGATAAATATAGATATATATTGATATATATGGATATATATAGATATATATAGATATATATGGATATATATTGATATATGTAGATATATATATATATATATAGATATATAGATATATATAGATATGTATGTATATGTATGGATATGTATGGATATGTATAGATATGTATGGATATGTATGGATATGTATAGATATGGACAGATATGGATAGAAACGGATAGATATGTATAGATATGTATATATGTATGTATGTGTATGTATATATATATATATCTATATATATATATATATATATATATATATATATATATATATATATATATATATATATATCTATAGAAGAGAGAGTGAGGGAGACACGGGGTCATATATACTGCAACAGGTGCCTGTTGTCCAAGGCATGGAATGAACAGCAGTGTTGATACCGCAGTGCCATACCCCATTCCAAAACACCTTACGCAGTAACTGCCACATAGGTGGTAGCCTGCCTAACACTGATGGTGTCAGAAGGGTACACAGGGTATAGGTGGACAGTAGGCTCCCCTTTGATAATCACAGTGACAATAGTAGTAATGTAATCTGCCTACGTGGTACGTGTCATCACAAAAGGTGTGTCATCTAGGGAAATATAGGTCGGTGTTCCCCTCTACTCGTCACAATGCCCCATGTGGTATGTACCTCACATGACAACTACAGCAAGTGAAAAGGCCACAGACATACCTAACAAAGAGTAATACTGCCCTCAAACACATGCCCTATGCAGACTGACTCACAAACCACAGCTAGAGTGCGTTGCATACCGCCTACCCAGAGGTTACCACTGCCGGACATACAGAGGTATGTCACACCGATAGCAGTCGGCCAGCCACCATGACAACACCTCACAATCCATCAAGGCTACATGATCTAGGGCCCTAGTCCTTGTCACCTCACTAAACAGCACATGCTGGAGGTACAGGTTCCTATCCACAAATATGCCATACTCTGGACTAAACCACCCAGCATGAACAGACAAGGCTCCCCATTAGCAGATGTCATACATACCCCTGATGATTGTTTTGGAGATAGGTAATATGCCCTGGGAGTCACCTCTGTGTATCCAGTTGACAGGAGCAAGTGAAATCACATTACATGTGTGTCAAAGGCCAGGGTAGCATATGGCTAGGCTGCTCTAGGCCCTAGGGCCAATAGCATATTACCTACCTATGACACAATGCACAAACACACATGTACTCAGTGCAATACCTGCTATGTGAGGTGGGATGAGTGTGACAGTGACTGTGTGCAAGGTTTGTAAAGGTGCGATAGCTTAGTGTGAGGTTGTGTCTGTCATGGTAGTTTGTGTTCTAGGTGTGAGGCCGGAGAAAGACGTGTCACTTATTGGGATGCAGATATAGTAGGATGGCATATGTTGTGACGTAGTTCCTTGTGTACGACTGTGGTGTCCCAATGTAGGCTGAAGCAATACATGTATGCTCAGTAAGTGGTACTGCTGGTGACTCCAGCTCACATATGAACTGTTGTACTACCTGAAGCTGTAGGCCTAAACAGCACAGTATGGTGTATGTTCACAGTCCCTGGTAACACTGTGTTGTGTGTTTCCAGTAGTCTGCACAGATTACATACCACAGGCATAGGTATCTGTAAGTAGGGGCACACAGTACTATAAGGTACACAGGTAATGCTCATCTTTGTCAGCATACATCTGTGTGTTGTATGTATGTCTGATGTGTGTTTAATGATGCCTGTACCATGCCCGCGATGACATGTGTGTTACAGGATATGTGTGTCCACCTAGCAACATGTATACTCTGTTACAGCAGTATGCCAGCTATATTAACAACCATGCACATATGTTAGGTAGGAGTATGGCATCAAAGACTAGGGTGGTTTACCGGTAATACTGTAAATGTCAATGACATTCATTGCATTGGATGACATATTTCTTCATGCATTAGCTTGATATATACCCCTGGGGCGAGGTTGTGAATTGTATCCAAAACAGTGTGCCTACTACTGGTGTATACTGGTGTGTTATATGGAGTGTTGCAGGCACTGTCAGCCAGTTGTGGGCTGAGCACTGATATGTGGTATTGAATGTGTGTATCTTCTGATAGACAGATAGATGCTATATATGGCAGTTAAGTGATATCTGTACTTCATAATGTTAAGTGGGCCACATGACATGCTCACACATATCATTTAATTGTCTTCCAGGGTTATGGCTCCTCTATGTAATCCATCGTATTCAGCTGCAGAGGAGCAGGAAATTCTGAACTGCCTGGTGCAGCACTATAACCTGCTTTTTTCCAGGGCCAGCCAGCACCAGCATGACCGTACTGCACTGTGGCAAGACCTTGTTCGCCGAGTAAATTACATAGGCATACAGAACCGGACATATGAGCAGGTACGCCATCACTGCAGTGATTTAATTAGACATGTCCGGCGGCGTCTGATATCCATAGGCAACAGCTTGCCACAGGTGGTGGGGCAGCCATACATCCCCCCCTCACCAGAGTGGAGGAGCTGCTCCTAAGCATGGTGGCTCCTGGCCTACAGCAGCAACAGCGTCACACATGTGTCATCATGGAGGCCGGAGCCACCCAGCAGGATGACATGGAGCATGCAGGTAATACGCCCTAGCTGTAGACTACCGTTACCTGTATTGTTAGAATATCCATATGTGAGATGTGTACTGTGTGTTTAGCAGTTGTGCTGCCTAACATGTGCAATACTGATATATGGAATAGTATCCATACACCTGTGACTGTTGACTGTTGTTCCACTGTCATTTAGCACACTCACAGTAGCAATACCACAGTTGTGGCCACTATCAAACTGTGTCATATTCTTCTAGGTCCCTCTGGTGTGACAGCAGGGCAGACAATACATGCTGGTGAGTGTGTTAACACTTTAATATTGGTAATGAGATGTACATGTCATAGGTGAGGTGTAGGCCATGTACACGTAACACACCTACGCATAATGCATGCTGTGCATGTTTGCTGAGAGACATCAATCATCTCAGTAAAGTCAGTAGCTGCTTCAATCACATGCAATGCACAGTGCAGCAGACACAATTGTGGCAACACTGTACTGCACATTGGATATGCATAGTTGCTACAGCTGTACACAGAACACGTTTATCATACGCAGTACACAAAAACATGCAACATTTGGCATTACCACACACCCGCTGTAAGGTCACACTTCAGTATCCCACATGTCATGCACACACACACACATGATGTACCTCAGGGGTAGAGGCCTATCATGGGGCTGTGCAACACTCTGCAACACATAACACAGTCATGTTAGGCAATGCTCCCTATTGGGCACCTCACACTCCCATGTACAAGGTAACTGTGTAATTGTGAATGTAGCCAAGGCACTGCAGTTCAGGTACAGCATGCTAGGCAGTGGTCTTGCACATATTAGTAGCTGTGAGTGACCACAAGATGCATGCTGATGATGGCACAGGGTACTACACCCCATCCAGTTACAGTGACCACAGTACTACTCATAGCAGTCATTGCTTTGCACCTCAGTGTTGTGTGTGTGCAAACATATGCACCTATACACAATATGCATAGCATGCTGTCTGTGTGCTTACAATTGCCAGTATACACAATATGCACAGCAGTCAGCATTCACACAAAGTGTCACATATATGTCCTGGAATGCTAGTGGGTGTATAGGTCACTTGACACACATTGGGTATGTGTGGTGTTTAATGTTGCAGTCATGTAGCATGCCATGCCATGTCTGGTACCCACATATATGCAATATGTCCCACACTCACCATAACCACTGTACGCTGGCCATGTCGAGCATTGGGATTCCTTCACGTCAACATGCACCGCGCATCCTGTGTGTGTACATAGCATGCATGTGCTACACCCATGCCCACTATTATCTGCTATGGACACAGACACTGCACTCAGACATGGATATCTATATGTCACACAGAGAACACATGCAGCCATGGCATGTATACTTGTGAGTGATGGAGCACAGGGCATTGCAGAGCTAATAATACCTGCACAGCAATGTTGTGTCCATGTACACATTGTGTTCCAGGGTGTAGCCAATCACTGAACAACTACACAGTTGCATCAAAGCCATGTATACTGTCATTTAATAGGGGCGTCTACACTTGCACTGTATGGTCTTGGGCAACACATATTCTGCATGCTGACACATGTGTGGTGACTGTCTACCTTGTGATACTGACACCCACCTTCACCCACTATAGAGTATGTGTTGGATTGCTGGTATGCGTGTGTATGTACTGTAGTGAGGTGTGTATTAGTGTTCATGTGCGCATGTGTGCTTGTGTGCATGTGTGCATGTGTGCATGTGTCCATGCGTGCATGTGTTCATGTGTGCATGTGTGAATGTGTGCATGTGTGCATGTGTGCATGTGTGCGTGTGCAGACCATAACGTGTGTTTCCTGTCTTCCTCTCACAGGTGCTGAGTTAGGGGTTGGTGAAAGAAGCAGGCAACCTGAAGCTACTGCCATGAATAGTGGTGATGATGACACATTATATTGGCACAGGAAAATTTGACAGGGTCTGTCATTGGTCTGCCAATCGACAGTACACAGCATTCAACCCCATCTATGTGCACACTCATACTGTCAATACATCCCTCACCACCAATGGCCATAGGCAAGGGACAGCATACAGTTGGCATTGACCAGGAGAGTGTGGTACCCATGGCACTTGCATCCCCTCACAGCAGCCATAGCCATAGACCTGGAATGGTACCACATAGGCAGAGGTCCAGGGGTTCTCGGGGGAGCACCACTGGTCATATTGCCCCTGGCAGGCATGCCCTCACAGGTCTTATGATGACCAGTATGTTCTGGGCTGTAATGCAAGCTCAGGCACGTATGGAACAGTACACCAGGCAGGGACTTAGGGCGTAGAGGGCACATTACACCACTATCAATGAAAGCATCCGTGACCTTGCCGGTGCCATCCGGACTTACACCAAGGTCATTGATGGACATTGGGGGGAGACATTAGATGCCCTCCACAACATGTCTTCCATGAGCCAGGACATTGCGGGATGGTTGCGACGTTGACGCGGACGTATGCCAGCAACAGCTGGCAGTGGTCATGGATGGCCCACAGTTCACAACTGCTCTCGTAGTGGCAGTACCAGCCTGAGCAATGCTGGGGCTAGCCTGTCCATTGACCGTCCCAGTAGACCATGTGCAAGTGGCTCTGGCCAGTCCCAGCAGGGACATGGGTCCAGTCATCATACCTCTGCCTCTGATGACAGTACCCAGTCAGGGTTGGTACCCGATACTGTCCTTAGCTCCCCTGCCAGGCACAGGTACTGTGTCCATGGCCAGAGACAGTAACCTGCACAGCCTAGCAGGTACAGTCTGTAGCTGTCCCACAAACTACCGTATATGGCAGCCACATGTTGGAGCTGTGTGCATGCAGATGCACACACATTAACCAAACAACTAGGGCTCACACATACACACACACATTACATCAACATTGGCCCATGCTGTACTGTTGTCCCTCACACACACACACACACACACACACACACACACACACACACACGCAAACATGTTGATTGGATGGGTCAATGTCAGGCTCTGGCAAACAACAACACACCCTGTGAATATGATGATACCTGTGTCGCCTCCTGTCATCTGCATCATTGACGGAGGGACAGGCTAACATGGTGCTGATGCACAGGGTGACACTATAGCAGTGTAGCAATAATAGCAAGTTGTCAACAAGGAAGTGTAACGACATCCTTGTAGGTATATCTGAGCGGACATTATGCATCAAAGCTCTGATTGTCAATGTAGCACCACTGTTAGGTCTGAGTATGTATTGTCCACCCATGTGCCACTTGGCTGAAGTGTAATGTGTTGCCAGCATGTGTTAGTGAGTGGACAGTACGTGTGTGATGTGTGCAGTACAGATTAGCAAGTGTACATCTGTGAACATGGTGGGTGCACACTGTCTGCATGTACGTGCATAGTGGACACATGGGACGTGTGACATACCCTGTTGTACACATTGTTAACATCTCATAGTATCTTTCAATGGCCAGTATGCATTCTACTACAGTTATGTACTAACATAGGTAGACATGTGTATGACATGAGTTGACACTATGCTGCGGGTGATACTGTTAATATCTGTCAATGATTTGTGTTCTGGTAGTATACACAACCTCAACAGCATGACTATAAGCAATCATTGGATGATGTCCTGACAAATGACACACAGTAGTAGGGAATCCAGTAACAATTGGATCCTTCCGGTGCTACACAATAACACTAACCAGTGGTAATGACCGCCACCCATTCCTGTGACCACACCTGTTTGGCATATAGCCCCCTTAAGTACATGCAGACACACAAGGGATATGTCCATTAAAATCTGGAAATGCATGGATTGGCCTACAATGCATTCCCCGGATGGGACACATATCCTACACAAGGGTATCTTACAGACAGATACCTGTTGTCTGATACATGCTGTATAGCAGTAAGCCGACTATGGCATAGTCATCCTCATGTACTATACATACTATCCCATCAGTACCACACAGGTGGTAGCCCTCAACATGTATGTTGGGTACCAATGTGTACATGCAGCCTCATGTTATGTCATGTGTCCCTTAGTATCCACATATCCATAGGTATTATGGAGTCCCAAGGTGTATCACATAAGACATTAGAGGCGTGAATGCATATCCACAAGGCAGTCATACACCTATAAAGACTGTCCATTCTTGGCAGTCTTTGTTGTGTATGACCATGTTTGACAAATACCCCAGGCATATACCCTCACTCACACTACTCTTAAGTAACTGTCATGGGTGTGTGTGCCACAGATGACCTTGGCCACAGAACACGACAGTGGATGGCCTTGTCACATACATACATATGTGACTACGATCTGAGAAGCACCGGCACAACCTGTCAATGGAAACAAATGTATTCATGTAGTATGCAGGCTTCACACCTATGTACTGATTGAGGGGACATGTACACATATATATTTGCCACGCAGATACCTGATGTGCGCAATGCACTTACTGTTGTAATCATACTATGTCATACCATTGTAAAAGCAAAACCCACACCGCATTGACCAACAGTGACACACACACAGTCAGCATTTGCAGGATTCAAACCCCTACCTACTTATGTTATAATACTAGAGAACTATGCATTAGCACGGCACGCTATCTGCTTTACTGGGTGGTTTCCCTTCTCTGTCTGTATCAGTAGGATGGTGACATCATCAGTCTTTACAAAGAGGAATGTACCTCTTTTAGTGAGTTTTCCCAGTCTCCAAAAAGGGGACACCTCTCAAAGGAAACTGCACCCACCCCCCACACACACTCACTGTGTGCAGGATTCAAACCTCCACCTAAGTATGCTATGATACTACAGGGAGATGCATTAACACAGCATGCTATTTGCTTTACTGGTTGCTATTCCTTCCCCTGCTGTATTTGTAGGATGGTGACATCATCAGACTTTCCAAAGAGGAGTGTACCTCTTTTAGTGAGTTTTCCCAGTCTCCAAAAAGGGGACACCTCTCAAAGGAAACGGCACATATACACCCCCCACACACACACACTATTTGCTGGATTCAACCCCCTACCTAACTAGGTTATGATACTAGAGAGAGAGAGATGCATTAACACAGCATGCTATTTGCTTTATTGACTGGTTTCCCTTCTCCTGCTGTATTTGTAGGATGGTGACATCATCAGACTTTCCAAAGAGGAATGTACCTCTTTTAGAGAGTTTTCCCAGTCTCCAAAAAGGGAACACCTCTCAAAGGAAACTGCACCCATACACACTCACTGTTTGCAGGATTCAAACCCCTACCTAGTTATGTTATGATACTAGAAAGCAATGCATTAACACAGCATTCTATCTGCTTTATTGGCTGGTTTCTCTTATCCTGCTGTATTTATCGGATGGTGACATCATCAGACTGGACATGGTGATGTGTGTACACTTTGTTTTATGCCATTCCAGGAATGGTCCATGGGGGTCAGCAGGTGTCAACAGCTTGAACAAGACCTCAGAATCCTTACCTTGTGTGATCTATCTGTGGACACATTGACATTCCGTCATATGTCAACACATATTTATGCACAGCTTGTTGGTTTTGTGGATACTACATGTGTCTGTGATGTTGATAAAGGGCTATTCAAAGTCTATGTGACTCATGTGTAGATGTGTTCATTGATGTATGTCCTGTGTGGCTGCCTTGCAAACAGTCTATAATGTTTGGGAACCATGATTCGCACATGAACATACCACAGTTGGTAGGGTTGTGTGTATGTCAGCTTCCAATAGCTCTGTTTATGACTGCAACCATGATGGACTCCATGACCTTGCAGATCAGACTTCATAGGTGTACTGGACTTGACTTCCCATGGTGTGTTGTGCACCAACACTTGTGGGTAGTGCCATACGTAGCTTTGACACATTCAACGGTTCCACATCCTGTGTAGGGGGTGAGGCTCAGCTGACTGCTCAGGTGCATTATCTGTTTGTTTTGTAGTTTGTGAATGACACATATTGGGAATCAATGTATTCCACTTGCTGCCATGCTTTTGGCAGTGGGGGTAGCTGCTCATCCATTCTACATGTGATATCTCCTGGTATGATGATATGGACTTTTGTCAGTGGGAGGTGGGTATGTACATATGGGCCTGTCTGTCATGATGTCGGCATTGTCACTCAGGTAGAGTTGGCCCTAACTCAGGACATATATGGGTGTACATTGCTATTTATAACATAGCTGAAGGAGGTGTCATGATTCAGTCTGGACTCCTTCTCAGCTACTCTTTACAAAACACCAACGAACATGAGCACTAATCCCTGTTATACTCTTTTACATGCTTAACACCCTACTGATCCTTTGTGATCAGGCTACGGAGTATGTCATGATAATATCCTGGCATGTTCAGGGGTCGGTTTTGTGTGTACTCTCCAGTCCAGCTGGTGGATATTTTGATATTGACACAATGTCACATCTGCCTCATGTACACAGACATCCCTCTCCTCCTCCCGACAAACTCAGATATATGTGTGAGATGCACCTATATAGACATACAGGGTGCTGAACTCTCTCGACGCATGACTGGCACATACTATCAGGTGGTGAAGGTAACCACACACACCACATATCAGTCTCACATATCCTCTAGCAACAGAACTCAATCCACATTATCACACATAGACATACTCAGATGCTGTAAATGTACTCTATCTAAGCAGCAGAGACCTCCAAAGCAGACACACACACACCTTCTACCCCACTACAATACCCACATATCACAAAGTTCACAATGTCAGTGTGCCACACAGTCACTGCCCTTCAGGCAAAACAACACACCTAATACACTTGTAATAGGTGACACTTATTGTCAGACACACTGACGTACCACTCACCAGCCCTAACAAGGGAATAGTCACTTAGGGCTGTCTGTTGGGTGCCAGGATCTGCCGCATAACACAGGCAGTCAGGTCACTCCAAAGCAAGTACAGGACTGGCACCATCATTGTCCATGCTGGTGTGTATAACCTCAGACGTTACTCCCTGGACCACATGACATGATACATGGAGGAACACTCTGATCATGTAGCCCAGGCCAGTATGACCCTGACCTTGTCTAGCATCTTACACCCACCAATTATGATGTCACAGTATACAGACACACATATCACACTTAACAGTTGCCTAACAAATTTGTTTAATTCATAGGGGATACAGTGTCTGTCAGCCTATGGTGACATGCTCAACATGCCACGTAGCTTCACTATGAACAGCTTGCACCTGTCACCCTTGGACTTTGGAATGCTGGCTAAGGCTCTTGCTACCACCATAGTGCCTTGTTTAAGCAGGGCTCAGAAGAAAACCCACCTCCATAGACATTACAGGTTAAATGAAACTAAGGGTAATGCTGCTCAACAACAGTTGTGTTAACATCATATTGTGTCCATTCAGGACTCTCCTCAGTATGGAGGATACTGATATCTGTGCACTGACAGATGCCTGGTTCAGGCTCGCTTATGCACACCAGCACTACTAGGTTATGTTTCATATCATGCTGTCTGACAACAAGCCTTGGAACAGGCAACACAACTAGGGGGGGTATCCATATACATCACAGATACACACACCTCCTGGTTAGTAGCACTGCACAAAGCATCACAGACCATACATATACAACCACCATTGTGCAATACTGCCTTTCAGTTTGTTGCCTGCTACAGAACACACTCCCAAACTCAGGTACCACACTGTCTTTGTGGGAACTATGAAGAATATGAAGGTCTCCACAAACACCATTATACTGTGTGACTTCATATACACAAATATTGACTGGGGATACTACTCAAGCCCTGACACCCTCACCCAACAGTCGCTACAATTTGTAGACTCATATGCTATGACACAACCAGTCAGCACAGCCACAAGGGGGAATACATATTGGACCTGATCATCACCAACATGGGGACTCTATGTTCCACACCAGCGATATACCTGTTTATGACTGCAACCATGATGGACTCCATGACCTTGCAGATCAGACTTCATAGGTGTACTGGACTTGACTTCCCATGGTGTGTTGTGCACCAACACTTGTGGGTAGTGCCATATGTAGCTTTGACACATTCAACGGTTCCACATCCTGTGTAGGGGGTGAGGCTCAGCTGACTGTTCAGGTGCATTACCTGTTTGTTCTGTAGTTTGTGAATGACACATATTGGGAATCAATGTATTCCACTTGCTGCCATGCTTTTGGCAGTGGGTGTAGCTGCTCATCCATTCTGCATGTGATATCTCCTGGTATGATGATATGGACTTTTGTCAGTGGGAGGTGGGTATGTACATATGGGCCTGTCTGTCATGATGTCGGCATTGTCACTCAGGTACAGTTGGCCCTAACTCAGGACATATATGGGTGTTCATTGCTACTTATAACATAGCTGAAGGAGGTGTCATGATTCAGTCTGGACTCCTTCTCAGCTACTCTTTACAAAACACCAACAAACATGAGCACTAATCCCTGTTATACTCTTTTACATGCTTAACACCCTACTGATCCTTTGTGATCAGGCTATGGAGTATGTCATGATAATATCCTGGCATGTTCAGGGGTCGGTTTTGTGTGTACTCTCCAGTCCAGCTGGTGGATATTTTGATATTGACACAATGTCACATCTGCCTCATGTACACAGACATCCCTCTCCTCCTCCCGACAAACTCAGATATATGTGTGAGATGCACCTATATAGACATACAGGGTGCTGAACTCTCTCGGCATGACTGGCACATACTATCAGGTGGTGAAGGTAACCACACACACCACATATCAGTCTCACATATCCTCTAGCAACAGCACTCAATCCACATTATCACACATAGACATACTCAGATGCTGTAAATGTACTCTATCTAAGCAGCAGAGACCTCCAAAGCAGACACACACACACCTTCTACCCCACTACAATACCCACATATCACAAAGTTCACAATGTCAGTGTGCCACACAGTCACTGCCCTTCAGGCAAAACAACACACCTAATACACTTGTAATAGGTGACACTTATTGTCAGACACACTGACGTACCACTCACCAGCCCTAACAAGGGAATAGTCACTTAGGGCTGTCTGTTGGGTGCCAGGATCTGCCGCATAACACAGGCAGTCAGGTCACTCCAAAGCAAGTACAGGACTGGCACCATCATTGTCCATGCTGGTGTGTATAACCTCAGACGTTACTCCCTGGACCACATGACATGATACATGGAGGAACACTCTGATCATGTAGCCCAGGCCAGTATGACCCTGACCTTGTCTAGCATCTTACACCCACCAATTATGATGTCACAGTATACAGACACACATATCACATTTAACAGTTGCCTAACAAATTTGTTTAATTCATAGGGGATACAGTGTCTGTCAGCCTATGGTGACATGCTCAACATGCCATGTAGCTTCACTATGAACAGCTTGCACCTGTCACCCTTGGACTTTGGAATGCTGGCTAAGGCTCTTGCTACCACCATAGTGCCTTGTTTAAGCAGGGCTCAGAAGAAAACCCACCTCCATAGACATTACAGGTTAAATGAAACTAAGGGTAATGCTGCTCAACAACAGTTGTGTTAACATCATATTGTGTCCATTCAGGACTCTCCTCAGTATGGAGGATACTGATATCTGTGCACTGACAGATGCCTGGTTCAGGCTCGCTTATGCACACCAGCACTACTAGGTTATGTTTCATATCATGCTGTCTGACAACAAGCCTTGGAACAGGCAACACAACTAGGGGGAGTATCCATATACATCACAGATACACACACCTCCTGGTTAGTAGCACTGCACAAAGCATCACAGACCATACATATACAACCACCATTGTGCAATACTGCCTTTCAGTTTGTTGCCTGCTACAGAACACACTCCCAAACTCAGGTACCACACTCGTCTTTCGTGGGAACTATGAAGAATATGAAGGTCTCCACAAACACCATTATACTGTGTGACTTCATATACACAAATATTGACTGGGGATACTACTCAAGCCCCGACACCCTCACCCAACAGTCACTACAATTTGTAGACTCATATGCTATGACACAACCAGTCAGCACAGCCACAAGGGGGAATACATATTGGACCTGATCATCACCAACATGGGGACTCTATGTTCCACACCAGCGATATACCTGTTTATGACTGCAACCATGATGGACTCCATGACCTTGCAGATCAGACTTCATAGGTGTACTGGACTTGACTTCCCATGGTGTGTTGTGCACCAACACTTGTGGGTAGTGCCATATGTAGCTTTGACACATTCAACGGTTCCACATCCTGTGTAGGGGCTGAGGCTCAGCTGACTGTTCAGGTGCATTACCTGTTTGTTCTGTAGTTTGTGAATGACACATATTGGGAATCAATGTATTCCACTTGCTGCCATGCTTTTGGCAGTGGGTGTAGCTGCTCATCCATTCTGCATGTGATATCTCCTGGTATGATGATATGGACTTTTGTCAGTGGGAGGTGGGTATGTACATATGGGCCTGTCTGTCATGATGTCGGCATTGTCACTCAGGTACAGTTGGCCCTAACTCAGGACATATATGGGTGTTCATTGCTATTTATAACATAGCTGAAGGAGGTGTCATGATTCAGTCTGGACTCCTTCTCAGCTACTCTTTACAAAACACCAACAAACATGAGCACTAATCCCTGTTATACTCTTTTACATGCTTAACACCCTACTGATCCTTTGTGATCAGGCTATGGAGTATGTCATGATAATATCCTGGCATGTTCAGGGGTCGGTTTTGTGTGTACTCTCCAGTCCAGCTGGTGGATATTTTGATATTGACACAATGTCACATCTGCCTCATGTACACAGACATCCCTCTCCTCCTCCCGACAAACTCAGATATATGTGTGAGATGCACCTATATAGACATACAGGGTGCTGAACTCTCTCGACGCATGACTGGCACATACTATCAGGTGGTGAAGGTAACCACACACACCACATATCAGTCTCACATATCCTCTAGCAACAGCACTCAATCCACATTATCACACATAGACATACTCAGATGCTGTAAATGTACTCTATCTAAGCAGCAGAGACCTCCAAAGCAGACACACACACACCTTCTACCCCACTACAATACCCACATATCACAAAGTTCACAATGTCAGTGTGCCACACAGTCACTGCCCTTCAGGCAAAACAACACACCTAATACACTTGTAATAGGTGACACTTATTGTCAGACACACTGACGTACCACTCACCAGCCCTAACAAGGGAATAGTCACTTAGGGCTGTCTGTTGGGTGCCAGGATCTGCCGCATAACACAGGCAGTCAGGTCACTCCAAAGCAAGTACAGGACTGGCACCATCATTGTCCATGCTGGTGTGTATAACCTCAGACGTTACTCCCTGGACCACATGACATGATACATGGAGGAACACTCTGATCATGTAGCCCAGGCCAGTATGACCCTGACCTTGTCTAGCATCTTACACCCACCAATTATGATGTCACAGTATACAGACACACATATCACATTTAACAGTTGCCTAACAAATTTGTTTAATTCATAGGGGATACAGTGTCTGTCAGCCTATGGTGACATGCTCAACATGCCACGTAGCTTCACTATGAACAGCTTGCACCTGTCACCCTTGGACTTTGGAATGCTGGCTAAGGCTCTTGCTACCACCATAGTGCCTTGTTTAAGCAGGGCTCAGAAGAAAACCCACCTCCATAGACATTACAGGTTAAATGAAACTAAGGGTAATGCTGCTCAACAACAGTTGTGTTAACATCATATTGTGTCCATTCAGGACTCTCCTCAGTATGGAGGATACTGATATCTGTGCACTGACAGATGCCTGGTTCAGGCTCGCTTATGCACACCAGCACTACTAGGTTATGTTTCATATCATGCTGTCTGACAACAAGCCTTGGAACAGGCAACACAACTAGGGGGAGTATCCATATACATCACAGATACACACACCTCCTGGTTAGTAGCACTGCACAAAGCATCACAGACCATACATATACAACCACCATTGTGCAATACTGCCTTTCAGTTTGTTGCCTGCTACAGAACACACTCCCAAACTCAGGTACCACACTCGTCTTTCGTGGGAACTATGAAGAATATGAAGGTCTCCACAAACACCATTATACTGTGTGACTTCATATACACAAATATTGACTGGGGATACTACTCAAGCCCCGACACCCTCACCCAACAGTCGCTACAATTTGTAGACTCATATGCTATGACACAACCAGTCAGCACAGCCACAAGGGGGAATACATATTGGACCTGATCATCACCAACATGGGGACTCTATGTTCCACACCAGCGATATACCTGTTTATGACTGCAACCATGATGGACTCCATGACCTTGCAGATCAGACTTCATAGGTGTACTGGACTTGACTTCCCATGGTGTGTTGTGCACCAACACTTGTGGGTAGTGCCATATGTAGCTTTGACACATTCAACGGTTCCACATCCTGTGTAGGGGGTGAGGCTCAGCTGACTGTTCAGGTGCATTATCTGTTTGTTCTGTAGTTTGTGAATGACACATATTGGGAATCAATGTATTCCACTTGCTGCCATGCTTTTGGCAGTGGGGGTAGTTGCTCATCCATTCTGCATGTGATATCTCCTGGTATGATGATATGGACTTTTGTCAGTGGGAGGTGGGTATGTACATATGGGCCTGTCTGTCATGATGTCGGCATTGTCACTCAGGTACAGTTGGCCCTAACTCAGGACATATATGGGTGTACATTGCTATTTATAACATAGCTGAAGGAGGTGTCATGATTCAGTCTGGACTCCTTCTCAGCTACTCTTTACAAAACACCAACGAACATGAGCACTAATCCCTGTTATACTCTTTTACATGCTTAACACCCTACTGATCCTTTGTGATCAGGCTATGGAGTATGTCATGATAATATCCTGGCATGTTCAGGGGTCGGTTTTGTGTGTACTCTCCAGTCCAGCTGGTGGATATTTTGATATTGACACAATGTCACATCTGCCTCATGTACACAGACATCCCTCTCCTCCTCCCGACAAACTCAGATATATGTGTGAGATGCACCTATATAGACATACAGGGTGCTGAACTCTCTCGACGCATGACTGGCACATACTATCAGGTGGTGAAGGTAACCACACACACCACATATCAGTCTCACATATCCTCTAGCAACAGCACTCAATCCACATTATCACACATAGACATACTCAGATGCTGTAAATGTACTCTATCTAAGCAGCAGAGACCTCCAAAGCAGACACACACTCACCTTCTACCCCACTACAATACCCACATATCACAAAGTTCACAATGCCAGTGTGCCACACAGTCACTGTCCTTCAGGCAAAACAACACACCTAATACACTTGTAATAGGTGACACTTATTGTCAGACACACTGACGTACCACTCACCAGCCCTAACAAGGGAATAGTCACTTAGGGCTGTCTTTTGGGTGCCAGGATCTGCCGCATAACACAGGCAGTCAGGTCACTCCAAAGCAAGTACAGGACTGGCACCATCATTGTCCATGCTGGTGTGTATAACCTCAGACGTTACTCCCTGGACCACATGACATGATACATGGAGGAACACTCTGATCATGTAGCCCAGGCCAGTATGACCCTGACCTTGTCTAGCATCTTACACCCACCAATTATGATGTCACAGTATACAGACACACATATCACATTTAACAGTTGCCTAACAAATTTGTTTAATTCATAGGGGATACAGTGTCTGTCAGCCTATGGTGACATGCTCAACATGCCACGTAGCTTCACTATGAACAGCTTGCACCTGTCACCCTTGGACTTTGGAATGCTGGCTAAGGCTCTTGCTACCACCATAGTGCCTTGTTTAAGCAGGGCTCAGAAGAAAACCCACCTCCATAGACATTACAGGTTAAATGAAACTAAGGGTAATGCTGCTCAACAACAGTTGTGTTAACATCATATTGTGTCCATTCAGGACTCTCCTCAGTATGGAGGATACTGATATCTGTGCACTGACAGATGCCTGGTTCAGGCTCGCTTATGCACACCAGCACTACTAGGTTATGTTTCATACCATGCTGTCTGACAACAAGCCTTGGAACAGGCAACACAACTAGGGGGAGTATCCATATACATCACAGATACACACACCTCCTGGTTAGTAGCACTGCACAAAGCATCACAGACCATACATATACAACCACCATTGTGCAATACTGCCTTTCAGTTTGTTGCCTGCTACAGAACACACTCCCAAACTCAGGTACCACACTCGTCTTTCGTGGGAACTATGAAGAATATGAAGGTCTCCACAAACACCATTATACTGTGTGACTTCATATACACAAATATTGACTGGGGATACTACTCAAGCCCCGACACCCTCACCCAACAGTCGCTACAATTTGTAGACTCATATGTTATGACACAACCAGTCAGCACAGCCACAAGGGGGAATACATATTGGACCTGATCATCACCAACATGGGGACTCTATGTTCCACACCAGCGATATACCCCTCATTGGTAAGGTCAGAACATACATGTATCTCACTGGACATACATATACCCTCCACGCACCCATCCTGGGTAATCTTGGTGAACTTCTCATGAGCCAACATCTCACTTCACCGTAGCAAGGTGGTATCCTTCAGAGACCCTGAGACAGTGGCAAATATGGCTCACAATGCTGCATCCTTTACATACACATTCTATGGACACCTAGTGGACTGCATGGATTGTGCTATCCCAAATAACAACAGGACTCACTATTCCAATGGCAGGGGACCTGTCTGGTAGACCCCAGCCATTAAAAAGCTGTACAATGTCAGGAGGAAGCTATTACATGATAGAGCACAATCCCAGACTGGGAAGGCATCTGTGATCTGTACTAGCAGACAGCTACGATCACTCATGAACTTTTCTAAGGGCCACTTCTACTGGACAATTGCAACAGACACGTAGGACTATCACACGGCCTTCTTCATTTATGTCAGGAACCTGGGTGGACACTCACTGATATGCTGTGAGTTACTGCATACTGACTAAACGTACCCTGAACCCACTGGCATTGCCAACATTCTGGCAAACAGGTTCAGTGCAGACGTCTCCCACCGATCCCCCCTAAGGAACAACTATCCATCCCAACAGAGTATAACCTCCCTGACATCACACAGTAACAGGTGAGTGCTGCCCTCCCCAAAGCGTACATCACAGTATCAATGTGACCAGACGGTGTCCCAGCCTGCATCTTACACGAGCATCATGACAGACATAACCCTCACATTACATCACTGTTCAATATCGGAGTTACCACAGGATATGTACCCAAGGAATGGCGTACAGCTACAGTGGTCCCACTCCACAGAGTTGGTGCCACAATGGACCACAGACAATATTGCCCTATAAGCCTGAGTAGCCTGTTCTGCAAAGCTATGGAGTGTATTGTCATGGGACTCATTCACATAGACATCGGGAACCTACGGACACTGTGTCCCACACATTTCAGCATTGTTGTGGGCATATTTTGCCTCTTGAACCTGTTTGTATTCTTTAAACAGCTAACAGGTCCATCGACATAGGGATGGCTGTCCACACAGCCTACCTGAACCTTGCAAAACCCTTCAACACAATGACCCACTGGGCCATTATGCATAGGCTAACCAGCGTCGATATGGACACATATCTCACACAATGGAT
The DNA here is from genome assembly GCF_019279795.1 of Protopterus annectens. NCBI lineage: Eukaryota > Metazoa > Chordata > Ceratodontiformes > Protopteridae > Protopterus > Protopterus annectens. Next base: position 1,870,489,555 of record NC_056739.1, read on the forward strand.
TGCTACCTGGATCAGGGATAGCACCCACATGGTCAGAATTGCAGGTGCCATGTCTGACTATACACCAGTTACACATGGCATCCCACACGGCTCAGTCCTGGGACCTCTCTTGTTCAGTATATATTTATCTGACGTACAGGCTACCACAGGGGGAATATGGCTGAACATGTTTGCACTTGACTGCAAACAGGGTGCCATGATCAACTCTCCAGCTGCCACATGCATACTCAAACAGGGTCTCACAGAGATGGATGACTGGTACCAGAGCCATGGCCTACAGCTAAATGCCATTAGTTGCATAGTCATCCCCTTTGGGAATAACAACATGCCCACACATTACCACATAGGTAGTACTCCATTACATATGGTAGAAGTTGTTAGGGGTTTGGGGACATGACTTGTTCGTACAGTTGCCTTTGACATTCACGTTGCCAAAGTGGTTGGACACACTTTCTATGTGGGCCTCCTTATCCCATATGGTTTCACATCTAGATCGAGTGAGGTCATTGTGCCTCTATACTCATAACATCCATGCTTGGTTACAATGCCACATTTGGGGTATACCTTACCCGACACCTGCAGCAACTGTACTGGCCACGGACGTTCCTCACCAAGCAGATCTAGGGACTCACACAGATGCCCTGCACAGTTCAGATGCAGTAACTCCAGCTCTACTCAAAAGCTTACCACATACTCAGATATGATGTGTGCCTGTTGTTTACAAATATACCCAACCCAGAATTACTGGACATGCTCCACCTCAGGATATCCAACTCCCTTGGAGCTACACACTCCAGGGACGTATACCTCAGCACAGATGTTAATAGGACATTGTGGAGGGACAGATTCTTATCCCAGAGGCTCCACTCACTCCAGAATGTAATCCCAGTTTCACATAGGCAGAACCACCCACTGACCACCTACTGGAGACATCTTGATGACTGTATGGGTGATCGTATGTTTACCCCTGGGATATCTTCTGTGTCCCTGCTAGACAGAGGCACACTAGCCTAAACATACATGGGCTATCTTGTGTGACCTACTATTCACACACACAGTGTAGTAATCTGACAGGGTTGTGAATGCCAAACACACTCTGGCTAGGCTTGTACATGCCCTAGGGCAGATAGCCTAGTATCGACCTCTGAACCTATGCTAATGTTCAAGATGCACAATGTTTATTGCTGACACTGTTTGCAGGTCTTTATCATCTTTGCTTTACCAGTTCTTATGAACAACTTCGGTATCTGCAGAACATATTTGATTATGACAGGGTCCCACTATATTATAGATGTGTCTGTTGTCATATAACTGTGTGCACACGGCAGATTGCTGTATAGTGACATGTTCCTGGGTTAACACATGCAACTGCCAGATATGCGTGGCCCACTGCTGTACTCAGACATGGCCTAAGTGTGTGAGCATGCCCAGTTCTGCCATTCCATGTTTTTTTGCCTGACATTTGTCTCATTTATTCAAGTGTGTGAGCATGCCCCGTGTGATTTTTCAGTATGTTGCTATCTGAGGTCCACTACATTTGTTGATGTGTGCAAACATGACCGATATTAACATTTATACTGTGTGTGTTGGAAGTCAGGTTCTGTTCTCACTGCAGGACTCACCTTTGGGTCATCACTCGACAAGGATTATGCTGTGACTGCAGGGTTTCCATGAAATGCTTTGCATAGACTTATCAACATTCCTTCATACAAGTTGATCACTGCAATACTGTCATGGTTTAGTGGTTCAGTACTTTGGCTATAGTGCACAGTATCCTGGGTTCGAGGTCCATCACTGCTTTATATTTTCATACTGAGCAGACCAGACTGCTTAAGGGCCAGTTAAGCAAATTTGAGCATGTTGGCTTTTGTTCAGCTATGCCCTACTTAGACCAGGCTTGTCCGACATTGCTCAATACTCACCAACATTGCTGGACATTGCCCAATATTACTGAACATTGACTACAATTGTGCTAGTTGGTGTGTGCGATTTTGTTTACATATACTACATGGTGGTAAATGCTGTTTAGCACTGCTTTATATTGCTTAACACATGGCAATCATGTCTTAGGGGGTGCTGCAGGGCTGCTTATGTCGGATGCACATACTACACTCCCTGTACATGTTTGAAAGCAGGTAGTGTAAACTTAGGCATCCCTTTTACTATATGTGCGAGTCGGAAAGAGGTATCATTTCCAGAGTTCCTACTGAGCCAGTGTATGTGCTATCCGTTGCCTCTTTGCCAAGGCCAAAGCATACTGGGCATGCCTCCTTCTGCCTACTGGGGCAGGCTCAGGTTGTTCCTCCTCTGAGTCACGCTCTGTCTGTGATGGCCTTGGCAATGGTGGGGGCTGTTTGCCCCAGGCCTATGCTGGTCCTGCTGCAGCTGTTTTTGCAGGATCATATTATGTAGCATAGCACATACCATGACAATTTGGGTACATGTAGTTGGTGAGTACTGCAAGGCTCCATCAGATGTGTCCAGGCACCGGAACCGTGACTTGAGCAGCCCAAACACATGCTCTATTACATTATGTGTTTGCGCATGTGCCTCATTATGGCGTTCCTGTTCAAGTGTGTGTGCATTTCTGATGGGTGTCATCAGCCATGGTTCCATTGCATAGCCAGCATCCCCCACTAGGTGACCATCTGGGATGTCCTCATTGGCAAATATCTGGTACAGCTGCGTCAGATGCCAGATATGGGAATCATGGTAGCTTCCAGGGCAGCCTGAACACACATTCAGAATTATGCCCTGGGCATCACACACAACCTGGCAGTTGATGGAGGGGAAGCCCTTGTGGTTGAAGTAGACCCTACCCCACTCGCCGGCTGGTGCTTTGATGCATATGTGTTTGCAGTCTATTGCACCCACTACCTCAGGGTATTCCGCTATTTGCTGGAAGCGACACATATTGCTGGCCAATACCTCACGGGAATTGGGGAAATATACATGATCACCGACATGTGCTGACATGGCATCCAGGAACTGGTGTAGTACCCTGGATGCTGATGCCTGTGATATCCCCATCATATCACCAGTTGGTCTATGGAAGCTAGCTGTTGCTAATATTCTTAGGCCAACACATACCTTGGTTTCCACTGGGATGGGTTCCCCTCTGTTGTTTTTTTGTGTGAGCGTGGCCTGCACAGCTCAACCATTTGCTGCAGGAGGTCTCTGTCCACTCTATAGCGCTCCACTATCTCTACGTCATGTAGCCCCTGGTAGGTTACCCTGGGCCTGTACACTCTTCTCCGTCTCTTCACTGTGGGTTGTCCAGCAGCATTTCCATTGTCACCACCCTCAGCATGTTGCATATGTTGCCTTATAATAACAGTGGCAGCCCCTAACATTTTTTTGTCTCAGTAAAGCTTTTTCAGTTGTCACTTCTATTAGCTTACTGCAGGGTCTGTTGTGAGAAACATAATGGACTGTTGTTTGCAGAGTTTTAAGTGCTAGGCTGGGCTGGGCTAGTGTACTGCCTGTGTAATTGCCTGATTCTGATTGTTTTCACCTGCTAGCTCTGCTAGTACTCCCTGGTAGCTTCCTACTATTTGTTGTGCTTCCTTTTTCCTTTCTGTTTTCTCAGGGGGGAGCACCGCACACACAAACACAAACATACGCACAGCAGCTAATACATGCGCACACATGCTTACACGGACTAAAACTTGTTTATTCAGTTAAAACGCGCGCACACCAGTGCAATCGCGCTTACAGCTCTTTAAACAGCCTTATACATGCTTACTCCGGCTTAAACTCGTGCACTCATGCTTACACGCGTATACTCTGTTTTACTCGGGTTTATATGCGTGCACACGCACGCATACCCACTCAGCAAGAAACTTTGGTGTTATCCACGGCATACACCTTCCATTTCTTGCCTTTCCCTAGCCTACCTGTTGACACACCTCTTATCATGATGTGTAAATGACAGCTGACACATGCCACTCTGCTCCAATGAGCTTCACTTCTTTCATACATACCCACCTCGTGATGTCACCTATCTTCTACTCTGTTACTCCCCATATCCTACTCCTACTTCACTGACTGTGCTCATTTGCTATGTAAACTTGCGATTCACTGTCCTAATGTTCATTTACATAGGATTGCCTACTAATGCTTGGTTACATGTCTTAGACTGAGCTTCCCCCCTTGGCAACCTCTACTCGGTGGCCATTTTGTCTTCAGCCTGCCATTCCCTTGCATTGTACATTAACAATTTAAATAAAATCCACATTTGTGGGTTTTAATTTTTAGTATTCTGGGTTTTAGAGCGCAGCCCGTTTGCACGGAGCTGCGCTATGCTTAAACATCGGAAATCGGCGAAAAAAAAATAAAATATTTTTATTTTCATATTGCATCAGGAAACATTTCACATGGCCGTATATTTAGCCATTGGCATGCTTCCTGCTCTGGATGAAACCTTTATTTGGAGCTGTCACGGCTCTGTTTTGCTATTTGCAGAACGGTACTCAGTTGTCAACTGAGTACATTTCTGCAAATAACACTGCTCTTACTCGGACAGGTTCAGGTTTCCTGAATCGCAAATCTACCTCATTTGCATGCCTTTCACCTGCAATTGAGGTAATTTGCATATCCCAGCCCTGTCCGTGTAAGAGCCGTTTTAGGAGCTCTCTT
>NC_056739.1:1870499192-1870529192 GCF_019279795.1 Protopterus annectens
TATGTGTCACACAACATTAAGTAACATAACAGGCAGTATGTTAACAGCAAACCAGTATGAATTAAATCATAAGGCCAAAAAAAAACAGTTAGTTTAACAAAAGATGTTAATATTGAATCATAATAATATATAACAATAATAAATTAGATTTTAATAAAATATAGTTAAACAAAATATATTAATATGAAATCACAACAAATGAATAACAATAATAAATTAAAGTTTAACAAAATATAGTTGAACAAAATATATTAATATGAAATCATAATAATAAATAACAATAATAAATTAAAGAAGATAAGGGGTGAAGAGAGAGAGAAAAACATACCATTAGTGACATCAGAGATGATATCCCTGAAAACACTGGTAATACCTAGATCTATAGGTGTGTAGTGTCAGTTGTGAGTACAGTGATTACAATTCTTGTATAGGTGATGTTAGACGTACATACCTCTCAACCTGTTAGCATGGGACAGTATGGGTCAAGCACTAACAGATGCAGATACACAACTAGACGGAACAGTTTCACATAATGTGGACGTATATAATCACCAAGATGTTCTGTAAACAAATCTGGTAATACATTGCATTCCAGGTAATCATTTATCTGGTAATCATATGGCAGACAGTTTAGGCAGTTCTAATTACCTTATGAAAATCATGACACTTGAGAGGTATGTTTGTGTACATTAAATAAACTAGATAGCCGTCATGCATTAGTTGGCAGGCATGGGAGTAGAACCCAATAGCTGTGACAGCAGGGGTCATCTGCAAATAATGTAACAATTGAATGCTGCAGCTTAGAGCAGATGTGCAATGACTACAGCCCTAGTGCAAATATTAAGACAGATTTATTTAGGAAACCACAATGCTGCTTAAGACTTTATTGGTGTTGCAGATGATTCTCTGTTAAATCTACATACATTATCTCCTCATAATGTGGGCTACTTCAGCCCTATACCTTTTGTTCCTGGAGTGGAAGAAAATGAGAGCATAATGTGACTAAAATTGGCTTGGAGACAACCTTAAACCATATTATGAGTTGAGCAATACAATTTACAGGACATTCCTTTTTCATTGTTGAGCTATTACAGTTTTATACTTGACTGCAGTGACAGTAGAACACACATGCAATGAATACAGCCATGCTACAAATGTTAAGACAGATTTATTTAGGAATCCATAATGCTGCTTAACCTTTAACACTTTATTATTATTATAGCTGATAATTCTCTGTGAAATCTACACACAGTATCTGCTCATAAAGTGGGCTACCTCAGGCATATACCTTTTTTTCCTGGACTGGAAGGAAATGAAAGCATTATGTGACTGAAATGGCATGAGAAGGACTTGAACTGTACTATGAGTCGATTAATGCATTTTTCAGGCCATTAGTTTTGTATTCTACAGTTATTACAGTTGCACACTTAACTGCAGCAACCTTACGATAGACATGCAATGCATACAGCTCTAGTGTAATTATGTTATGACATCACAATCCTGCTTTACACCTTTTTTCGCACTGTTATTGATATTGTTTTTTTGTTTATTGCAACACTGTTGTTATTGTTCATTTATTGGATTGCAGATCTAATTGCCCCTTTATTGCACTACAGTTTTTTATTGTATAATCTTTATTGCAGTACAGTTTTTTTATTCTTTATTGCTTATTGCACTACAGTTATCATAATACATCCATAATCACCACACTCACAGTGCAATCTAGCCACGCGCTTGGTATGGGACTGAATATTCCAAGTCTTCTCAGCTGCTGTTGGGAGAGAAGCACACCATTATGCATTCCAGTTTTGCACATATTCAGCTTATATTTTAGTAAAAAAAGTGGAAAAATTGCTTACATATTTGTGGGGCATGCCCAGCCCTAGCCTTGTGGACCCAGGTGTCCAATGTTCCCCTCTTTCTCCACTTCAGGCCAACATAGTGGTGATGACACTGCTCACCAGTGTGGGGGATAACCGTAGCACTGGTAAGTTTCCTGGTCAACTGATCCAAGGCCTCAGCCTTACAGTCTGAGCTTTGGTAACCTCGTTGCAACAGTTTAGGTTCATTATTGCATATGAAGAGCCCAGCAAAAATCCTGTACTCATGCACACCCCGTCTCTGCTCCCAAAAGCGCGCACCCTCTCCTACACCACCTGGCATATCAACAGATAGGCAGACTCCAAGAAATGGTGCAGAATTCCCACCTTTTGGCATTAATATAGGCTATTTCCCCACTCTTTCATGTCATTTAGCAACATTCAAAAAAAAGTGCTGTGGTAGTTAGCAGTGCATAAACCATGCTAAGAGGAGCTGAGCATCATGGGAAGTCACAAAACTGTGGTTTTAGCGAAGCTTAGCAATGCGCAAACACAACTAGCCATTAACCACATTTAAGCAATGCTTAGCACCACGCAGCTCTTCCAAACAGAAAAATATTGATTTATTTTAATTTAAAAGATATTTTACATTGCATTCAACAAATAATATATGTGCTAGGGAGTCAAACCCATGACCTATGAAGCTTTAGACCATCACTATACCCATTTAGCTACTTGGATAGTATATAAAGTAGTATACCTTCACATACACTACTAAACAACTCAGCATGCCATGCAAATGGGCTTAAACATAAACAGATATACATAATTAATTACATCTGGTTTCTATATTTAGATGTCTGACAGCTATCAACTGTCTATGTGTAAGTGCAGCTTAGCATTGCTGTGCTCCATGCCACCCCACACAAACAGACATTAAATAAAAAAAAACATAACTATATATATACATTTAGAACACAAATTATTAATACACAGCACATTTCAACAGTAGCACGTGACATTACAGGGAGCCTCACCATGTACATAAGATCTGACTAGCCTCTATACTGCTACCTACATGGATTCAGTATCCCTGTTACTATGCTCTCCCTTGGCAGCGAGCCATGATTGATATGTATGGTGTGCTGCCAAGGGGGAGCCATGGCCATTTACATGGGTACATTCCGTGTAGGCTCTACATGGAGCCTACATGGATTTTATTAAGTCCTGGGGAATGTCTAGTTCTCTACAGAAGTGAGAAAAGCTTTATGCTGTCCTAATCAATTTACTCTCAAGGGTCCCTTTGATTCATAGACTTCATAAATCATATCACAAGCAGGTTACACAGTATGAACAATATAATATGTTTACAGCTACATCCCATATTTCTCATCATGATGCAACCTGTACAATTAAAACATAATTATAAACCACTTTTACCATAATTCAGTCTTGGATAAATACATCCAAGCTCAAATCTTTTCCTCACCATACTGCAATATCAATGTTGATAGATACAAAGAAACCAAGGTAGAGAGTGGAGCTAAGATGGCTAACTGAAAGCAGCAACTGTTCAGAGCTGTGCAGTTATCTTCTTATTATGTGGGAAATATTATTTCTGCAGTCAAAAAATATTCTGTTATCTTCATAACTACTTCGACTAAGAAGCTACTGAATTTTGTCGTGATTTTCCAATATTTCTTATTAAACTTATTTGGAGGCTTACCTGCTAAAGTAAAGCATGAGTACTTCAAAATTTTCACATACAAACTTCTATCTGAAGAAAGATATTCAACAACTGATGTTCTCATTGCAAGAACTTTCACTAAAAATGGATGGTTTTCAGGAGAATGTAGAACATTTAAAAGAAAACAAACTGACATACTAAAGGAAATGTCACACTAGCAACAAACAAAAATGATTCAGATAAAGACTGGTTTGACAGATATTGAAGGGAGTCTTAATGAAGAAGATCTGCAGAGAGACTATTTTTTAAAACAAAAACACTTGGTTATAGAATAAAATAGATGACCTGGAAAACAGAGAAAGGAGGTGTAATATCAGGATTTTTTGGCTTACCAGAAAAAAAAAAAAAAAAAAAAAACAGAAGAAGAGAATATGATCACATTTTTTGTCATTTTGGATACCTAAATTTATAAAGTTACACAAAAGTTTATCTTTTGGTATTGAGAGGGCTCATTGGTCTATATGTTTTCCTGCTTCTTCTAATCCATCCTCTTCTCTGTGATCTAAAGTTATAAAATTCCTTTCATTGCTTGTTAAAGAACTTGTTCATAGGTTCATAGATTAATACTAGGTCATGTGTCCTTGCAGACCATTTTAAGCTTAGCCAGTTATCCCATATGAGAATTAAATCTCGCACCTTGGGTCTGGAAGGTAAACACCTTAACCACTAGACCAATATCTGAATCCTTAAATGTTTTCTTTTTCTCTCAAGGACTCATCTGTGCTCTGAAAGAATTTACTTTCCCCTGCTTTAAAATCTGCTCCTTCAGTATTCTTAAAATTTTGTTCAAGGAAGGAAATTGTTTCTGAGCTAAATGGGCAAAAAACTCTTTAAAATATGGTTACCACAACATTGGTTGAAAAAAAAGAAAAAAATGCTTAACATTTGTCAAATTATTAAAACAAAATTTACATAAAAGCTCAAGTTATCTTTCCTGCAAAAGTAAAAAATTCATCTACAGAATGACACAAAAACATTTAATACTATTGAAGATGCAGTTTCCTTCAAAAATATTATTCTTTGATTGTGCGCTGTTGTTATAAATCGTGCCTTGCAATCAAAGTTGGGCATGGAAAAGGACGGGTCGCCCGGACTTTTTCCCGGACTTTTCGCTTTTTTTAAACTCTATTTTAAAATAATTATGGTTTAAACATAAATGACAGTTTAAGATAAGCAACGGAGATCTCCGTTTGCTTTTTTTTAAAACTAAATTTAATGTAGCACCCATTGTTTAAAAAAAGCAGAGAAAAAAATAGCCGTTGCTCAAGAGTCGTGTCTAAATCTGAGTGCATAATGTTAAAAGTAAGTAAGCAAAGCGAATAAAGTTTTACATTTGCTTTTAGGATATCTTGTCTCGCCATGTTAAACATTACTATAAATATGCGAGAAACTTCTTAAAAAGCGAGATCTTTGCTTTCCATCCTTTTGCCAGCATGCTGCTCGCCATAGCTCTGAGAAGAGTACATCAGCCGCGCGGATCGCAAGACATGCTGCTGGGCAGTAATCAACAGGCATTATATACTATGCCATTGTTTAAAAAACTATTTTTCTTCTTTTAACAAATTATTTAATAAATATAAAATAATAAGGTGTGGTCTGGGCTAAATTTACCCACGTTACGCGGTTTTTTTTGTTTTCGTCCCCTCGGCTTCGACCAAACCCAACCACCGCGGGTAATTTAGCATTACATTACCAAGCGGCGGGTTATTGCTATAATATTCTACCTACCACTGATGATATGGTCCTGTCATCAACTACCTTGAAAACATCCTCTGATAAAACTTCATGGATTGATACCAATATAGATGCAGCAGAAAACTGATCACAATATCGATTCTTTTCCTTGAAATCTTCAAAGCATTCTCACATTAAATAACCTTTTAAAACCAAAATCCATCAATCCATACTATGTATGTTTTATCTCTGAAGCACTTGGTAAACAGAAACTAATATGCAAAAAACTGGTTATTGACTAAAAGGCTTCTTTTAGCAATAGGCTTAATATTATCTCTATGAAAGTAAATACAGATGACAGGTATTTTGCTTCAATATAACATGTCTTTTATTTTCTTGTTTTGTTAATCACAATCTTAAACAACAATAACATTAACAGGTGCAATAACAGTTATACACAATTGATAGTATATGCATATTAATTAAATTAGCAGTGATAATTTTCTTTTTTTATATTTCTTTTCTTTTCTCATTACTATATGTCAAGCATGAAACTTACTTTAATGTTAACTATTATTATTAATAGGGTTTCCTGTGTATATATTTTGAATCAGGGAAAGTAGGGGAGGAGTGGAAAAGACAGGACGTGAGGGCAAGAGGGGAAAGAGGGAAGGGAAGGGAAAGAAGAAAAAAATCTCTGTTGAAGCATTTAATGATTTGCAGTAGATTGTTTTGATATGTTAAATGTAAAGGAACTGCTTCATAGAATTTGTGAGTACTAGTATTTGGTTTTATTTAATGAACTGTGTGGCAGTGCGCTCGACAACACGTTTGTGCATTTTGTAAAGGAACTGTTAGTGGAGTGCTTGAATACAAGTGTGTGTGTGTGTGTGTGTGTGTGTGTGTGTGTGTGTGTGTGTGTGTGTGTGTGTATATGTGTGTGTCTGTGGGTGTGTATGGTTGTGTGGGTGTGTGTGCGTGTGTGTGCATGTGTGTGCATGTGTGTGCGTGTGTGGGTGTGTGTGGGTGTGTGTGTGTGTTTTCTGTCTCTTCAGAGAGTATCTGGTGTGTTTTCATGTTGCAAGGACTTGGCTTGAAAGATACACTTTTTGGACATCAGAATCAGGAAGTATTTTGGTTTTTGGTAGAGCTTTTGTGGCAGATTACAGCTATACATGGTATTGTTTTTTTTTTCAACCACACACACATACACACACACACACACACACACACACACACACACACACACACACACACATAAATATAGCTAGTTAATGATCCTTCTTTTTAGCCCTGCAAAATTTGCACATCAATGAAACCTGTAATGTGATGAGCAGTCCTGTGATCAGTACCATTCACACCATTATAAAACTATGTCTTGAGTATAGAGGGATATGGCTCCAGATAAATTCCAGGTGACCTGAACCTGACTACCACTCAGTCATCTAGTGGATCTGGACTGGGTGAAGACATGAATTATGAGACTTTGCCTGTCCACCTCTCTTCAGGAAGAAGGGTGGAGCATGTGTGTCCAGCCACACTTTCTTTGCTAAAATCCTTGGAGTAGAATAGAAATTAAATCAAAGGTGCTGCTCAGTGAGACAAGGGGCAGATGATAGCATTCCATGCTAAGAAATGGAAATACTTTGTGTGGTTCTAATAGATATTTTCCAATCAATTTAAGGCTCTAGGAAAGTATGCATGGTAAGTGTATGGCTTAAATTAAAAAAACCTGTGTACATGCACACATTATGGCTAAATAATACATTGTGCCTAATCTTTACTCCTCAGGAATGACAGACTTAGTTTTCTCACACAGGGATTGGATAAACAGGTCTATAGGCTGGCTAAAGGAATGATTCAGTGGTCAGGATTATAGATCAATGATAAAATGGAAGAAAAAAGTCTTTATAAAAGCCTAGCCCTATAATTATGCCATTTCTGCATAAACAAACAAGTGAATAAAAAATCTTACATATACAGTATAGATGATTATGATCTGGTCTCCAGTCATAACTAACTAGTTATGTGCTCAATGCATGGATATCAAAAAGTTCACTTTGAAAGTGAAATTATATAAACTGCAGAATTTGATCTTGACATCCATGTTGATAACACATAACTACTTAGGCATGACAGAGATGCAATCATGCTTTTTTGTAGAACATAGAATTTTAGCTTCCCTGATATAAATAAAAGTGTAAGAGTACAAAATGTTGAATGCTGTAGCAAAGATAGCCACCAACTTTAAAAGCTGTTAGACACATCACCTTGCTGCACATTTATTATTTATTTGCCAGAACATAGTGATACAGCTTTTTAAAGCTGTGAAATTATTGTTGTTGCTGTTCTATGCACACTAGCTTCTGTGCTGCAGATTGAGACCCAATCATAACAGATTTAAAGGCCGCATAGACAAAGTTGTCTTTTACAAATTAATGCTATTATGATAAGAGCTCATGGCACAGCAGTATGTAACTGACTTATCTTTCTGCTGCTGATTTCAAAGCATAATCAGTGTGCTCTGTGAACTACATTATATTATTTTCTATGCAAACTGCATTGCTCATGTGGTCAGACTCACTATATCATAATACCATTTTCCTAAGTGATCTAAGCTATCCAACTATAGACTGGAAAACCTACACCACCACTAGTGCATAAGCACAGAACTTCTTGGACTTTGTCAATTCAAATTCCCTGAAACAATCAGTCAGAGTACTCGCTAGAGGGAATACTGTCTCCATCCTGTCCTTATTAATATGAGAGCACCTTGAAACATTCCTTGTGTATTTTCATTGCTTGTTAGGTCTGGCCATAAATCAGTGTCCTTCAAAATAAAAATGAAAGCAGAGATCCCTTCTACCCAAGGTGCGTCTAGACTAGAAATCTCTTTAAAACAAGTGACCTACAGCTAATTGATACATTGGCAAGCTACAAATCTCCAACAAACCTAGTTAACTCCACTGAATACATAGAAATGTATACCACCACACTATACCAGCATGTAAAAAGCTGCATAGCTACAGCTGTACCCTGTAGGAAGAAGTGCATGGCAAATTCCAGAAACAAGCCCACATGGTGGAACCATAGTATCAACAAGCTTTATTTTAAAAGGAAAAAAAATGATCAAAATAATTCCCATAAAGTTAGAGTCCTTATCACCAAAATAAACAAACAACTCAGGAGCTTAATAAAATACACAAGCCAAGTTTGAGGCTAAACTAGCTACCCAAGCCAGTGACAATCAAAAAACATTTTTAGCTATGTTCATAATCTCAAAATCACAATGTTGTATAGTGAAGCTACTGACCAATAAATGTAGCTGTCACTTTACCTCTGTCTCCCCTCCATCTGTCTCTCAGGATATACTTGAAACGGGATCACCTTCAACTCTCACACAAGACTAAGTCACAAACTGCTATCAAAAGCTAAAAGTATTATGTCAGTGGGTCCTGACAGTATCTGTGGAAGCATTTTAAATAGCATGAAACACAATTTAGCCACACCTGTAACAGCGTTCAATTTCAGCCTCCATGAAGGTTTTGTACAAAGCAAATGGAGAACAGCTATAGTCATTCATCTGTATAAGAGAGGATCCTCCACAGACCCATGCAATTACAGACCCATAAGGTCTGACTAGCCTCATATGCTAAGCCATACAAAGACTTATCTGGAATTAGTCAATAAGGACATAGGGAACCTCCAAATACTGTATCTGTCTCAGTTTGGATTCATCAAGGGCAAATCATGCTTAGTCAGCCTGGTAGATTTTTTTGAAAAGGTCACCAAACCAATGGATGAAGGCAAAATGGTACACACTGCATACCTTGACATAGCCAAAGATATTGACACAATTCCACACTCATGCATAGTAGAAAAGCAAAATAAACTGAAAACTAAACCCATGTATCACCCACTGGATTGCCAACTGGCTTTCAGATAGGATGCTGAGAAGCAAAATAGAGGAAGGTATTGTCACAGAGAGATCAGACACCAGTGTAGTCCTCCAGGGTTCTGTGCTGGGACCTCTCCTGTTTAGCATTTACTTTTAAAAAGTAGAAGCCTATGCCAAAGGGCTCTGGCTGACTAAGTTTACAGATGACCACAAGCTAGCTCGGCAGGAAAATGTATATTATTCGTCTACTTCTTTGTCAATTTGTAAGGAAAAAAATCAGGGACAAAAAGAGACAGTAATCTAATTTATAGTAGTGAGAAACTTGTGGAAATTCAACAATCAAGCTCACAGTCCAAATGGTTTGATGATCTGATGTCTGCAGGGCCTGTGGGGTCTACAACACTCCTTGAGCTACAAAAACTGGGAATTCTACTTAATCATGGTTCAAAGTGCCTTGCACAAGCAGTAATGACACCCATCAATCACAGAGGAAGAAGAAGAAAACAAATGAGTTGTGAAAGAACAAGGAAGAGAGGGTTTCAAGCTGGAATCACTGCCCAACTAAAGGCAGACCCATACAGGCCTGCACTTCCTTTCATGCTACTAGCAAAGGTTCATTCATTATATAAGCAAATGGACTACTTAAGAGTGGAGCTAACGACTGCAACTAAGGTGATAGACTCTTGTGTTATTTTCACTGAAACTTGGCTAAACTCTAATATAAATGACAGTGCAGTATATCTGGAAGGGCTATCCTTATTCAGAGCATACAGAATACAGTTTCTCAATGGGAAATCACGTGGGGGAGAGTATGTATCTATGTAAGCAAAAGATGGTGCACTAACTGCCAGATAATCTTCACCCACTGCTCTGAAAACATAGATTTTATGTCACTAAAGTGCAGACCCTTCTACTTGCCAATGGAATTTAATGGTGTAAGCATTACAGCTGTTTACATCCCTCACAGTACTAATACAAATAAGTCATTGGCTACCCTATACAAGGAAAATAGTGATTTGCAAAATCAGAATCCTGAAAATGTGCACATAATAGAAGGATTCAACCAGGAAAATGTGAAATTAGTCCTTCCTCACTATTACTAACGTGGATTTTGCAACCAAGGGTGAGAACACACTGGATAAAGTCTACACCAATGTAAATCTGATAATTAAGGCATTGCCTCAGCCACATCTGGACAACTAAGACCATATCTTCACCATGTTAGTTCCAGTATACAGACCATTACTAACCAGATGAAAACCATTCAAAAAGCAAATAAGAGTATGGTTAGATGAAGCAGTATCAGAACTCCAGGACTGCTTTGAATGCACAGATTGGAATATGTTCAGAGATGCAGCCACTGTACATCAGCATCTGTGTTGGGTTACATATCTAAATGTGCAGATGATATAACAGTCAACAGTTGCATCATCACAAGGGTCAACAAGAAACCCTGGCTCACAAGTAGAGTATATGAGCTCCTGAAAGTAAGGAACACTGCATTCAAGGAGGGGAAACAAGGATGAGCTCAGGCACACCAGGGTAAACCTAAAAAAGGGTGTGAGAGAGGCGAAAAGGGTATATGGTCAGAAACTCCAAAATCACTTCTCTAATTAAAATTACACAAGGTGACTGTGGCAAGGAATTCATGCCATAACGGATTACAAGCCCACTTCTCTGTGTGAGGACAACACTGAATTCCTGCACAAGCTCAGCATATATTTCAACAGGTTTGAAGAAGGAAACAGCACAAAACCAATGAAAGTTCCAATGAACCAGAATAAAGAAGTGCTCAGCCTAAATCCAACTGATATCCATAGAAGGATTAATCTGACAAAAGTGGCTAGCCCTGATAACTATGCTGGACAGTTGACAAATGTACTCACAGACATATTCAATATCTCGTTGAAACAAGCCATTGTTCCCAGGTGCTTTAAGAAAACCACCATGATACCTCTGCCAAAGAAGTCTCCATCAAAGAACCTCAATGACTACTGCCCTGTGGCTTTCACCTCCATAGTAATGAAGTGCCTAGGAAGGGTCTATATTAGATAATCAAACTTTTGAAAGTTCACCATACGATCAAACTTTCAAAAGTTCGAATATAAAAAAAAAAATAAACTACACAAAATACCTACCTGAACATTTCACAAAGGGGTGTAAGCCCCTGTGTACTCCCCACATTTCCCACTCTTTAAATATACCAACTCTGAGATCGCACTACAGTGAAAAAAAGGTAAATCTACCCATTCCGTGCAGTACGGAGATCTCCATTACAATGTTTGAATATTCAGAAACCCGAGCATATGTTGTCGACAATATGACACTCGAAATTTTGAATGTTCAAACATTCAATATAGACCACAGAAAGGCTGATCAAGGACCATTTAACACCCAGACTTCTGTCATCCTTGGACCCACTACAATTATAAACCAAATTGATCCTTGGTAGATGCTACTTCACTGGCGCTCCATCTATTGCTGGACCACCTGGAAAGTGATAACAGCTCTATGCATATGTTATTCACTGATTTCAGTTCAGTATTCAACACAGTCATACCTCAGCAATTGATAGAGAAGTTAACTCAACTAGGTGTCAGCAATCCAATGTGCAATTGGATTCTGGAATTCCTTTCTGAAAGGCCACAAACAATATTTGCCAGGAAAGAACACCTCAAATAGTATCACCTTGAGCACTGGTGTACCTCAAGACTGTGTTCTGAGCCCTCTGCCATTCACTCTGCTATGGTCAAGAAAGCACAGTAATGCCTACACTTTTTGTGAAGGTTGAGAAGAGCAAATATACCAGCTCCTGTTCTCACAACCTTCTATGCAGGGGCACAGTTGAGAGCATCCTGACAAACAGCTTTACAGCTTAGTATGGCAACTGCTCCACCACAGACCATAAGTCCTTCCAAAGAGTGGTGAAAGCAGCAGAAAAGATTACCAGAACCACTCTACCATCTATTTAAGAGTTGCACCAGTCTTGTTGTCTCAACAAAGCCAGGGAAATAGTCATGGACTGCACTTACCCTACGCATGGACTGTTCCTTCACCTAACATCTGAGAGGCACTATTGTAGTATATGTTGCAAAATGGCCAGATTTAGCAGAAGCTTCTATTCCCTGACCATCAGGCTATTGAAGTCCAATAGCAACTTACATCTTGCTTGACATCAGGGACAGTAAGTAATATAAGAGTGAAAGGCATATTTATGTCCAATAACCTTAAAACGTCTTAAATACACTGTGCAATTAATGCAACAGAGTATAATATTATTTCTGTGTAATATCCACTGATACTAAAACAGCATCCTGTGTAATAAGTAACAGCTACAAAATGTTTCTACAATAAATATTGTTTCCTTAGACTAGTGCCAGAATCCTGTGCAATAAGACTTAGTTGTGGAATTCAGTGCAATAAATACTGTGTCTCTTTTGCTTAGTAAAAGTCTGTCGATATGGAAAACAGTAAATATTATGTAGTAGGAATGTCCAAATGTAGTAATATAAATTGCTGTATATGTTAGATCTTTGCACATAGAGCCTGGAGTAATGTAATTTCATTCAATTGCACTTGTTGTGGAGTCTGAATGACAATAAAGTTTACTTTGACTTGAGTAGAAGCAGTCATTGACTTCCCAAATGACTAAGCAATCCTGCAGAAAGGTATGTCCCAAATAAATAAATAAATGGTGCCAAAATTATTGACTGAAATTGAATTCCAAAAAGTTCATTAATGCATCCTTTGGGAAGCCATCTACCTCAAGGAAATAGCACATTGACAATATGGTCCTAAGAGTTGATCTGTTTACTCTGGATTTGGGAACTTATGTGGACAGTGACCTAACTTTTGACCAACGTGTCCATTGTTGTAAAAAATCCCTTCAATATCACACAGCTTATAAACAAAGGGATTGTGCCTATATCTAGGGATATAATTGCCCCACTTTACTCAGTTCTAATTAGGTTAATCACTGAATATAATGCTCCCTTTTGACATGTATCTGTCTAGACACAAGCAGCAACTGGAACATCCACAGAGATTCATTACCCAAAGGATACAAGGCATACAAAACATGTCCTACATGGATCATAGGAGGTTACTAGGCTATTAACCTGGAGGTCATTTAAAGCCTAGCTGTTTTGTCTCAGTGTAATACCAAAGATACTCTGGTCAGTACCGAGGATTGTATTTATTAATGACTGTCCAAGTCAAGGAGGGCTGTGAGCACTATCCCTGGCAATAATTTATGATCCCCATCCACTCATCCAGGTTCCTTTTGAACAGTGTCATAGAGGTGCTCTGCTTCACATGAATTGGCAGTCTATCCAAAGAAGCAACAGTCACTGGGAGACAACTCTGTCCCTCCAGCATGTCCTATTCAAGTCACAAGCCATATTTAGGTCCCTGGAATGGGTAGCTCTAGCCCTGTTTGATTTACGGGTGTGCAGCAGATTTATTAGGTTTGGGTTGGAGATTGCTCTGCAAACCAGGCATAAGTCTCCCCTAAGAAGTCTGTACAATACTGAATATAGTGAGGCATGTGCTGGAGTCCCTTGATCCTCTTAGTTAGAAACCTCTGAGGTTTCTCCATTTGCTGTAGGTGCTTTGTATGGTACATGCCGAAAGGGGCATTATACTCAATTATGGGCCTGATTAGTGATGAGTATAGAGGGTTTAAAACCTCCTTTGCTTTAGAGGTGATGCCTTTGCTAATCAAGTGTGCTACATAGAAAGCCTTCCTTACTGTAGTAGACACATGCTGGTCAAAGCTAAGGTCACAGTCTAAATGTGATCCCAGATCTCTTACCATTTCATAGGTACATAGGATATTGTTGTTAATCTTATAGTGTAAAGGGAAATTGTTTTTGCCGAAGGGAATGATGATGCATTTCTTTGCATTCAGTTTGAGACCATGACTAAGACCCCAAAAAACACAGAACACAGTGAAATAAGTTTACATAAAATGTTTTCAAACATGCAAACACTAGCTGAAATTTTGGGAGGAAGAAAAGTCATGGTGTAGGGTACAAAGGGTACCATAAGCTTGCCATATCTGGTTATAAAGCATGCCCTCCCATTGCCACTTTCATAGGGCTGATCAAAATTTTCACCCATATCAAACAAATCATTCTCATAAATGTATAAGTTAACCAAAGAGTCATTGATATCACTGAAAGTATTGTCCCCTTGACTTGTATCACTTTCTTGAATGTGGATTTGTTAGGGGATATCACTTTAACAAATTGTTCAAGTCAGTCACATCAATTGATTAGTTGGTTTTGTAAAGGCACAATTTAATTAATGAATTGTATAAAAGCAATGTTTTATGGTGGGAGTGTTATTCCTTTTAAGGTGAAAGTCGAGGTACCAGATGCACCAGTAAATTCGTCAATTTTATTTCACTGTGTTCTGTGTTTTTTGGGATTTAGTTCTGGACTGTAATGTTTTTATAATAGACCATGACTAAGACACCAGTTGCTGGCCTGTGTAAAACCCTCCTGAAGTATACTGACATTATTTGGGGATTGAATAATTGCACCCAGTTTGCAGTCATCTACAAACTTGGCTAGACACACACCCTTAGTTTTTGCCTTAACTTCTGAGAAGTATATGCCAAACAGCAGGGTGCCCAGCACTGACCCTTGTGGCACTCTGCTGGTGACAGGGCTGCTGTCTGATGAAGAGTCATCCACTTTAATAGCGTGTGACTGGTCTGTGAACCAGATGGCAACCCATCTTACAACAAAGGGGTTTACATTCAGTTTGCTAAGTTTATCGGTAATGCCTGAGAGTGAGATTGTGTCAAAGGCCTTTGCCAAGTGGGAAGTATGCTGTGTGCATAGATTTTCCCTCATAAATGGCCCTGGTCATATTTTTGAGAGAATCAAACAGGTTTAACATGCAGGATCTGCCCTTGATGAAGCCAAATTGGGTCAGATCCAGGGTTTTGAGGTTGCCTATGTCTTTATTTATGAGGTCCATGAGGCTGGTCAGACTTATGGGTCTATAATTTTCTGGGTCTGTTGCTAAGCTGCCTTTGTTGAGGAGAATAACTTTTGCTGTTCTCCATTCCACAGGAAGAGAGCCTGTGGTTAGGCTGTGATTGAACAGAGTACTTAACAGTGATGTTAGTTCATGTTTTCATTTGTTTAGAAGACAGCCTGGCATGCCGTCTGGTCTCATAGAGGCTGTATTTTTTGCCTTAGAGAAGGCTTTAATGACCTGCTCTTCAAATATGTATGGTGGGGTGGGGGTTGGAGCAATGTTTGTGATAAGTTTGGAGGTGATAAGAGAGTGAATTTTTTGCCAAATCTTTCCACTAACGGGTTTGACATCACTGTGGGATCAGTGTGTGTGTGTGTGTGTGTGTGTGTGTGTGTGTGTGTGTGTGTGTGTGTGTGTGTGTGTGTGTGTGTGTGTGTGTGTGATACCATTAGTCACTAGTTCGGAACATGCTTAGGTCCTACCTTTTAGGCTACATATGTAGTTGTAAAAGGCCTTATGGTTATCCTTGGTTGTGATTGCTAAATTTTTCTCAAAGTTAGCCTTAGAGGATTTGACAGGTTGTCTTATTTGCCTGTCGAGGCTGAGAAGACTGCTTTTCATTTTTGAAGCTTTGCCTTAGTTTTCTTAGACAGCAACATTTTGTGTTTGTTGTAAAGTTTGTTGAGGCTGCATGTCCACCAAAGCAGCTTGTTTTTACTTGGGGATCTGACTTTGATTCTGTCTGGATGAGCAGAGACTATACTCTTATACAAATGCTTGTACAAGGCTTTAGTGTAAGCTTTGGTGTAGTTACCACTTCCAGCTGGGGATGGGGCTTTGAAGGCATTTATACCTACCCCTAGGGGGGTATAGTTTGCTTTGGTGAAGTTTTTTAGTCTGACATCGCCCTTTTTGAGTTCTGATCATAGTGCCAGGTCGAAGGTGACTGATTTGTGCTCAGATTTGCTAATGATGTTCCAACAGTTGCGGTGGTGCATCTGTTTGTCTTATTAGTAAGGGCCAGATCTAGTATGTTTGTTCCTCTTGTTTGGGTTTGAAAAATTTGTTTCAGGGCATTTGAGTTAACAAAGTCAAGGAACGTTTGCACTAGTGAGTTATGGCTACAGTAGGTTTCAGAAGTTGATGGTGGGATAATTGAAATCCCCATGACCAGAGTGTTTGGCAATATTTGGATTGACTCCAGTTTGGTCAAGTAGGCCTCATGCACATCATGATCCATGGAAGGGATCTATAACCAGCTATGACTTAAATGGGGTTCTTGCCCACAATAATATGAACTTGGAGTGACTCCATGGAGTTGTCTAGTCTAACAACTAGTTGGGAGGTGAATTTATCCCTAATATAGATAGAAACAAAGCCTCCTTTGGTTGTCACATGTTCATTTTGCAGTCTGAAGGTGTGGAAGGCATTGTAGCCTTGCACGGCCAGGGTACTCTCTGTGACCTTGAATCAGGTTTCTGTGACTGTATAGACATCTACATCTTCCAGTGAATGAAGTGCTTCCAAGGTGTGCAGTTTTTGGTTTAAGCTCCTCGAGTGTAGCAGCATAACCCTTATTATGTTATGGTTGGTAATTTTCACATCAGCAATTTCATTTTTGAGACCTTGCATAAAAAAGGCACTACGAGGGAGGCAAGATCCTTTGCCAGCAGCCAAAAGCCTAGTGATGCCAGGTGCAAACCATCTCTGGCAAAGCAGTGAGGTTTGTCGACCATGTTATCCCAGGCTGACAGAAACTGTATGCCCTTTGAATGACACCAAAAACTAAACCAATTATTGAAATCAGTAATTTTTTGTTTATGCTGTGGCATCATTCTAGGTGAAGGTAATATGCTGCTCAAGGTTAGGGGCATACCTGCCTAGGACACTTACTTGCAGAGCTCAACCATGTCTCTCCTCATATAGTCCAGTTAGGTTTGTTTCAGGTTGTTTACTCCAACATAAGCTATGACAGAGTCATAATAGTACTTGTTGCTGAGAGACCTGACTGCATGCATAATCTGACACTGGACAGGCAGCTGACTGTGACTTTCTCCTTATCTAACCTGTTGATTGGGGCATCCATGTATCTCAATATATAGTCTCCAATTACAAGATAATGTGTTTTTTGAGTGTTATGCCTTAATGGCTTGGTAAGGTGAGACACTGGTGTTGCTATGTGTCTTGGGTGCTATGGAAACCGTGTTAGTTGTAGCAGTCTTTTGTTTTGAAGGTCACTGGTGGACTGACTCAAAGCCCTGTCACTGTACTTACTATTCTGCAGACTGCTAAGATGTGATGTTATTCTGGCATACAAGGCATCCACTGATCAATTACGGATGGATTTAATGCATATCCACAAGCCAAATGGCATAAGAAATATTCGGTCTAGGGATCTAAACCCCTTCTGCAACAACAACAGAATAGTTTGGAGGGAGTATATCTCACAGAGGATACTGCTTCTATGGAACAGACCCCCCATACACATAAAACAAATGTAATTCCTATCTGTATTCAAGTGCACCTTTGGTCTATAGATGGGAAACAGAAAAATTGCCTAAGGACTGTCCCCTGCACTGCTAATGGACAGAGGCAGCTCCTAAATGCTTTATCCCAAGGATGGATCCCCCCATCAAATTATGTGTGTTATGATCCCATTTATTCTCATTAGGGGTAATATATAATTATTGACCATGGGATGGGTAAGGCCAATCTATAGCCAAATGTGTCAGCTTATTTTGAGCACAAAAAGGAAACTGGCTATGCTGAAAATAGCCTGAAAGGGCAGCTAGCCTAGTACTAACCTATGAAACTATGTAGATGCTACTTATGCATATAACTGGAATAGTTACATAAAAGCTGCTTCTGCTTTTGCTATATTATTCCTTGTGTATAATATTTTATATGATGTTGAGTGCAAATTACAGCTATAGTGTATATAGCAAAAACTTTTCTACTTGGTCATCAGCTAAAACTGGGAATGTTTCTCCATTTGTATCATCCAGGGTTACAAGTGCAAACAAATATATAACATAAATAAAATCGTTGGTAATAGCACAGGCTTCTGGAAAATATTCAGCTGTATGTTTACTGACAAGCAATCTATTCATTTTAGTATGGATTTATAAGTAAACTTTAGTTTCAAACTGAAATTATGTTTCAATGACAAAAGCAAAACTGCTCTGAGAAAAAAAATCATGACGTTGACATTTTCTATCACCTTATACATTCCTTTGGGTATAAAGCATTTAGGGCTTTAGTATATGCTTTTCCTTTGTTTCCCTGTAAGTAGCACTTTTCCCAGACATTACAGGGTCTTTCTGATGCATACTTTATATTGTTCTCTTTATATGGCTTACCTTTAAAAATAATAAATTATATTTTAGTGCATAAAATTGTAATAGTACATTCAATAGTCATTTTTATAACAACTTTTGCTATTTGTATCTTGGTAGCTGTTCTACCATTGAAAATATCAAGCAAAGAAAGAAATATTTCTATCATAAGTAGTCAGTAGTCTGCATTTTGTAAGAGAACAGTGTAGAGAAGAATCTGCTTGAGCAACCTGCAAGGCAAAGTGTCTGTCAGAAATGCCCCAGACAGTTGTATTACATTATTAAATGCCACACTGGGGGTCTGTGCTTTGTTCTCACAAGATAAATAACATACAGGGTTAGGGCTATTAACAGTTAATGAGTTTCTTACAACAGTCATGGGTTTGACTCCACCAGGGTTCTTTTGCATAGTGAATAAATACGAATGAGTTAAATAAGCATAGAAATGCTCACAGGTCACTTGCAAAACAGGCATGCTTGTCAGATAGCCTTACTTAATGCATAGCTGATATAATAATAATATAATAAGAAGTGCAGACATTCAGTTACAGAAAAAGACATTTCATATACAGCAAGTTAAGATGCATTACACACTCTATCATGTATCTTATGTAATATTTTAAAAGTGATGAATTGCAAAATATTAAATTGTAATTTATCTTAAATACGTGACTGTCTTATTCTGAATAGCAAAAAATAAATAAATATGAAGTACAATATCAAATAAAATTGCAAGGACCTTGCATGAAGACGCAACATACCCTCACTTAGATTTCCCAAGGACATCATTCTGCTTTAAACAAACTGGTCATACAAAGCTTCCTATCCTTATTGTTTCCACAGTAGAGAAACAAATTATTTTTACTATTGACAAATGCAGGGTGATATTCAGTCTGAAGCATTATATCAATGCAATCTGAACTTTTAAGTTTAAATAATGAGGTGGTCCCACAATGCATCACAGTGTCCCATTTTCTGCATGGACAAGGGGTGCAATGTCTATGCATCAGTATAAAACATCAAACAATAATAGCTGCAGCAAGACTCTATCAAAAGGGGGCATAAAGAAATTAAACATCAAATTTTAAAAAAATTTACACTTGCTTTATAAATGGTACAGAAAAAATTCAGACTTTGAAAAAAAACAGAACTGTGCATAGTCCAGTGACAATAGTTGTGAGATACACAACACTAAAAGAGCTTATGTCAAAACAGAAAAAAAAAACAGCTGCACAGGAAACACAGACACAGTTTATTTGAATTCACAACTCAATAAGCGGAAGCTTTTGTGCTAGATGCTTGGACACAACAGAAAAGATGATATGCAAGGATTTCCCCAAAGACAGTACTGTTTATTAAAATGAGTTACATGAAGCTTGGTATACTCTACCCCTGAACTTTTTGCACACTGCCTTAGTTGACTATTAAAAAGTCAAATTGTTTATTTTATTTATTTTATTACATTTTGTTGACCAGGAATGTCCAACTGGGCCAGAGGCCCGTTTTCAGTGGAGTCCCAGGGAGAAAAGCTCCACAGAACATAAAATACAAGTAGATATTAGATACACAGATTATCAGACTTAAAATACAGTTTTACAAGTCAATAACATCGCAATAATAGAAGCATTTTTACAATATCAAAAGATCAGTTAAGTAATAAACATTACATATCAAGAAGAAAACATTACATGAGTATTGTGTGTTTACTGGCGTAGATCCCAGGGGAAGATCTACCTTGATGAACAAACACAACAGGATGATGAAAAATTAAAAACCTGCTAATAGAGCAGATAATATAGTGAATAAAGAGGAAGCTGAGTAAAGAATTATTTACAAGCTGAGAGAGCTAATGGCAAAGGTGGTAAAGGGAGTAGAACTAAGTTACAAAAGAAACAAGGGAGGAGAGCTTATTCTGAGTGTAGCTAACAAGAGAGAGGAGTGGGTTTAAGCAAGGGATTGGTAGGGGCCAGGGAGTAGAAGGGAGCAGGGAGAAGAACTAAGTTACAAAAGAAGCAGGAGGACAGCTTATTCTGAGTGTAGCTAACAAGAGAGGAGAGTGGGTTTAAGCAATCAGGAGGACAGCTTATTCTGAGTGTAGCTAACAAGAGAGAGCAAGAGAAAGGAGTGGGTTTAAGCAGGGATTGGTAGGTGGGGGGGTAGAGAAGAGCAGGGGAGAAGAACTAAGTTACAAAAGAAGCAGGAGGACAGCTTATTCTGAGTGTAGCTAACAAGAGAGCAGGGAGAAGAACTAAGTTACAAAAGAATCAGGAGGACAGCTTATTCTGAGTGTAGCTAACAAGAGAGAGGAGTGGGTTTAAGCAAGGGATTGGTAGGGGCCAGGGAGTAGAAGGGAGCAGGGAGAAGAACTAAGTTACAAAAGAAGCAGGAGGACAGCTTGCTCTGGGTGTAGCTAACAAGAGATGAGAGTGAGTTTAAGCAGCAGAGTGGCAGGAGATAGCCAGTGGTTGCTAAGGTGGTGTTTGAGTAGTGTTTTGAATTGATCATGTGAGGGTATGTTCCTCAGTTCCAAGTTCTTTGTTACTATATATTGTGCAGTGTAGTCATGCATGGAATTATACCACAGACTGCAGCCTTCCACAGACTACTGAGGGGCAAGTTATGCAAAACAAACAGCTTCAGAACTACTAGATTAAAAGACCTAAATTTTGCTTGCAACATAAATTGGGCATGTTGGAAAGATAGATATGTTTCTCAGAGAATTTCCATTCTCTGGAACAGGCTCTCCATACATGTGAAGCAGAGTTCCTCCTCATCTGTTTTTAAGCACAACTTGGACCAATGGATTGGTAATCAGAAATTCTCCCCTGGTCTGGCTCCTATTTCTCTAATGGACAGAAGTAGTCAGTAAATCACCACTTATATAAATCAAATGTGTGGGTCACATTTGGGTTGTATGACTGGGCTTAAAAGGGCCCTACTGGTCATTAGCCTAGTATAACACCTACCTATGAACCTACGCCTGAACTACAAGGCATTCTCTCATCCAGCCCTGATGGAGCTGCTACACATTTGCAAAAGAAACAGCAATAGAAATATCTGATCTATGGATCTAAACCTTGTCTATGACATAAACAAAATGTGCTGAAGAGTCAGGTATGTCTCTCAGAGATTACTCATTTTCTTGAACAGACTCTCTCCAATCACTCCAATCACGTGGAGCAGATGTCTTCCCTAAACCTATTTAAACATAATTTAGATCAATGGATGGGACACTGCAAAATCACCCATCTTGTTGCCTGTGCTCATTATGGATAAGAGCAGCTAGTAGATGCCCTAAGGAATAGGCATATATCAAAGCCAATCTAGTTCTTGGGCATTGATAATTGGGAAAAGTGGGACATGAATGGCTAGGCTTAGAAAGGCTCTAGGGTTGTTAGCCTAGTAACCACCTATGATCCTAAGCGTAGATTATACCAACTGCAGAGTGATGACTACAAATTATATATCATCACCTTATTCCTTAATGATGCAATGTTAGAAACATAAGCCCTGTTAATGATAAATGTATAAATACATACTGTTTTATGCTTTTTACATTTCCTGATACAGTTTGGAATTTTGTGACAAGTTTCAAACAAAGTCAGGGCTGCAAATGATTATGTCACAATGGGTATTGCAAGATTTCATAGAGCCATGTCTTCATATGAATTGCAGAATGTGATATTTATCGACTAGAAGTTCACAAACATTGGAACAACAGCATTTCATGGTGGCAGTTATGCAAAAATGTTGTCTAACCCACTGAATGTAGGATTTTATTTTTATTTTATTACAGATAATCAAACTGGGTATCAGGACTCTTTCTCATCCATGACCAAGTCACATTAATGTAACGGAAGGTAAGAACAATGATAACAATAGATTATTAAAAATTAAGATTCACTTTAAAAACTAATGTACAGGCCTACAATAAAAAAGTGTTAGTCAATACTTGGGCAAACATACTACTATTAATTTAATTACATAAAGACCCTGAAAGCCACGATTTGTGAGGTGTCATAATGCTTTTTCTTCAGTGGATATAGAAATCTAAGAGTAAAGAAACTAACCAGGAGATGTGAGTATACCCTCCTACTTGGTGGCATGGGTGCAAAGCTACTAAAGTTTTGTGTTAACTTTGCCTGCTGAATGATTATGTTCGGAGACTTAGATGGGCAATTACGATTTTGTTTTATCTCTTAGGTTTGGAGTCAGAGAATTATGCCTTGACAAGTTCTGCTTCCCTGATCTCATTAATATTGATATTAGGAAATGTCACTGTCTCAGTCTCATAACTTCATGCCATTTGGCTACATGCCAAATCATCAGTAATGCAGACAACTCCACAATCAAAAAGACAAATACTGAATGACAAGAAATCCTACATTCAAGGTAACCACAAAAACAACCCTAAGAAATTCTGGTCCTCTGTAACTTCACTACTTAACTTAGGAAATGAATCCATACCTCAATATACCACCTCTTCAAACAGCCACCAAATTCAACACATACTTTATAGAGTTCATATCCAACCTAAAAGTAAACCCAACTCATCCACTCCAACTCACTACTTTTACTACCCCCAATACTAACCTCTACACACCCCACACATTACATACACACACATATACAACCAACCCCTCACTCATAACCAAAAACCAAGCCATTCCCAGCTTACTTTCCAGTCCATCCCTTTATTTCAAATAAAAATCTACTACAAAAGTTGGAACCTTGCTCAACATCATCAGACAACCACCCACCAGAATGCCTAAAGCTTGCCACAGATGTAATAGCATTCCTTGTTAGCAACATAATTAATAGATCTATAGCTGAATCACATATCCCTAACCTACGGAAAAGATCACACATTATCCCTTTACATAAGGGAGGCAACTCCACTGACATCACAAACTTTGTCCTATTGCAATCTTGCCCCCCCAAGATTCTAGAAAAATGTGTGCACCTACAACTTCTCCACCATCTTACACACAACAATCTACTTTCCAACACTCAACGTAGCTTTAGACCTGCATACAGTACCTCAATAGCCTTATTATCTTTCATGAACTCGGTCAACAAAGCCTGTGACTCTGGCAAACTAGTATCTGCAGTATTTCTTGATTTGTTAAAAGAATTTGACATAGTATCTCACTCCAAACTCCTTAAACAACATTCCAGCATTGCCAAAAAAATACTACACCAGTCAAACCCAACAGTTGCCAGTCAATAAATACAATATAACTGGTGAAAAATGAGTGTCCGGTTCCAAGGAAAGAGACAGAAAATACCAAAACTATCGTTTATTGGTACATCAGGTTAAGCGCTTTCATCTATCCTCCACAGAATTCTTCAGAACACCATTTCTCAAACTAACAGCCTTTAAATAGTACTAATTAATTCAAACTATCCATTCCTGTGATACATCAATTTGATCTCATGAATATTAATTTCATGGATACTGAATGACTCATCCTAACATGGATTCTCATAACACAACAACCATTTAAAATCATGAAAATACATAGTAAAATACCTAAACAGTTGCATTACTGTTTACACATGATATAAAATTCATAATTTTCAACAATAAAATTACATTATGAAATAAAAATAAAAACTTAAAAATGTTAAATATACAATTTTTAGTTGTGCCTCACAATAGACACACAAAACTGTGGGAAACTTGTAGCTCGATGAGTATAATCAACTTGGAACAACACCTACCCTACTATTAATATTACTTTTTTCTTAACCTTTCTAAGCCCTTAACAGGGGCTTGGTGGGAATACAGTCATTTAATCTGGGGTAAGTGGCTGCATTTAATAATATTTGCCACTTCACTTCTCTAGTTTGAATTAATTAGTACTATTTAAAGGCTGTTAATTTGAGAAATGGTGTTCTGAAGAAGTCTATGGAGGATAGATGAAAGCACTTAACCTGATGTACCAATAAACAATAGTTTTGGTATTTTCTGTCTCTTTCCTTGGAACCGGATAGTCATTTTTCACCAGTTATATTGTATTTATTGACTGACAACATTCCAGCATTGGTCTATCCTGCTCTCACTTCAGTGGTTTTCTAGCTGCCTACCTGACAGACAGCAAGCAGTAAAATGGTGGGGCTCTATCTCTCCATATCACATCACCACCACAGATGTATTTCAGGGATCCATCCGTGGTCCATTACTTTTTAATGTCTTCATCAATAACTTACATACATCCTCCTGTGAAGGCACTCTAATCCAATATGCAGATGATTCCACTATCATCTGAGTATCAGGCACATTAACTCACCTACAGCATGTAACACAACAAGCTTTCTCTTCCATTGCAACATGGCTCTCCAATGCTGAACTCCTAATGAACCCAAATAAAATAAAGCTCCTTCTCTTCACCATCAGACCTCACAGCTCCAACAAAACAAATGTATGATCTGCTCAGCCAACAATACTGAAATTGAATTGGTTCAGCATACCAAACTACTAGGCATCATGGTGTCACTATTGACAATAATTTCAAGTTTGACCTACACATACAAAACAGTATATAAAAAGAAACATCAAAAACTAGGCATGGAATAAAAACTTCCTCACAGCAGCTACCAGAATTACCCTGGCAAAACCTACCTCTTGCCCTCACTGTTATATAGGACCCCAATTCTAACTAACTTACAGACCTCCCTAAGAAAAAACTAGAAAGTTGCTACAACAAAATTGCTAAATTTGCCATAAACACAACCCCTCTAACTTATCACTGTAAAGCCCTGCATTTCATAAGATGGTTTGGACTCCTCCTCCACATCCAATGCATACAACTTACTACAGTATACAAAATCATCCATAACCCACTAGCGTGTCCTGTTCTTAGCCCATTAATCAACTTTTATATCCCAAATAAACATCTCAGATCTGAAGACAAATATCTCCTCACAACTTATGAACCTAACAAATTCCCAGGCCTAAGGATTTAATCCTGCTCTGTGGCAAAACTATGGAACTCCCAACTGTTACTAATCTCCACTCTTTCAAAACCTTTATAAAAGAATCCTTCAACACAGCTTGGATTTGCTCCTGTATGAGCCAAGACTGAGGTACTTTTATACCTTATTCTACCTCTACTCCCTCTATCCCCACTACTAACTTAACCTACCCTCCCTTGCTTTAAACATAGTCCCCTGAGGTTACACTCATACCTTTTTCACATCTATTCCTACTATCCCCTCTATTACATCCTACCCTTCTCTACTTGTACTATCCTGCACCTTCACCAATATAATCTGTTACCATATTTCATGACCTCTAGAATATTAATAATCATTATGATAATCATCTATTATGTAAATAATGCTGCATCTTCATATTATCAGGCTTTCCATATAATTTATGCTTGAACACTATGACTTTATTATGTCTATGAGTTTTTATTCTGACTAATGTGTAGTTTTTTTTAAATTTTGTGCTTGAATGTTATGACTTTATTCTGCCTGTTAAGTTCTCATTCTGACCAACTAATGTGTTGTTTTCATATTTGTGCTTGAATGTTATGACTTTATTATGTCTGCTAGTTTTTCATTCTGTCAACCATATGTATCTGGAGCTTTTCTTCCTGGGCCTCCACTGAAAATGGGTACCTCATGACATAGTCGGACTTTCCCAGTAAACAAATGCCAAATAAATAAATTCAAGTACCACTTTAGTAAGTTATTTCTTCTTTTCATTTTCTTTAATTAGCTCGACTCCCCACTTTGTAATATTTTCATTTTGTAAAGTTTTACTATCTAACAATATTCCTTCTACTGGCTCTGATTGTCAAGACTGCTGTGCCACAGGACATATTATCCCTTTAATTCTGCTTCACTGCTGACTTCTACTTCACTATCTGAAATTTCACGTTAGTGATTTTCTTATTTTAGATCTGTACTTGCATTGTTCCTATTTATTATTTTTTTGTTTATTTTACTTATAACTTCTTTGTCCGTGTTTCAGTACCTTCCAATGCATTTTTTTCAGTATTAGTGCTGACATTTATAATTATTGCAATATACAAAGTGCTCTTGTGTTTTCTTACTTTAGGATTCTGATAACTCTTGAAAATATTCTTATAATTTTGCCAAACACATGTTGTCGTTCACTTAGCAAATTCTAGGCTAACTCATTTTCCTTTGTTTTGCTCTGCTATTTCTATGTGTCTATCAGAAGTGCCATTCTTTCAGAGCTACACCCCACTTTCATTTTTCATTCTGCAATAGTACTGCACTTGTTTTTTTTTTTTCTTTCTTGTTTTTTTTTTGTTAAATTATTTTTTCTTTTGCAAATTATTTAAAATTTTCTCTTACCCCATAACGTTGATATGGCTTTATACTGGGGAAAATCTTTCCAAACAATTTATGTTAAGGGTTTGTTTAGGTGCTACTGCAGAATGCATTATTTTTCCTATAATGCTATGCAGCTTTGCAAATGTAATGAGATATTCTTTTGTGTGTGTTTTTGTACAGAAATTGCCTTTACCTTCTACTCTGCTTTCACTTTATGCTTGCTAGATTATGGAATTTTCACTAAAGTGACCATTTTGTCTGAATCCAGTAAACCTTGTAGATCCTTGCCTTCCAAAAACATTATGTTTTTCAATGATGTACCTTATCAGATTCCATGAATATTTTTCCTTAGCATGTATTTTAGACATTTACACAATCCTGAGTGTAACACCGTTCATTGGATTGGCACAAATTGTGGCTGCATGGATTTCTGTCCCACATGTGTAGTATGTTAGCTCAGTACTGGGTACATTATGTTTCAAAGGGAATACAGATCTGTTAATTTCTGGTTTTGGTTCTGGCACATATATGTTTGTTGTAAGCAAACTATCATTTTCTACAATACATTCAAAGGCAGTAATTGACTATAGTCTACTGTTGCCTGCATTTCCATGTATAAGTTTAAAGCATTTCCAGTCAGATGTAAAGAAAGGATTTTGCTTTTTTAGTTTTGATCTAGTTCACTTGTATAACATAACTTTCACCAGTGGCCATATATGATACTGTATAATTCCCCTTGCTCAACTTCCTTTCAGATCTGTTTCTATTCTGTATTAAAGGGATTGTTTTTTTTCAATTATATGGATTGTGCCACCTGCAAAAAAATATCTTTGCCTTCACAACAGTAAATACTGTGCAGCACTAATTAACTGAATTTAAGTGAGAAAACTGTAAAGTTTTATATAATGTTTACCATGCCTAAAAATTACTTTAATGGATAAATACAGATATGCACAGCCTAATTAAAGCTTACATCATCTATAAATAATGGTATCTATATATAATGGTACTTTGAAAACACTGGAACTAGAGGTAACTCAAAATGTTACTTTTATTCAGCTTGCAAGATGATCTATTCAAAGATGCACAACAGGTTTCAAAACAATATATATATATATATATATATATATATATATATATATATATATATATATATATATATATATATATACATATATAAATCACCACCAATATAAATATGTCAAGGAATAGTTTTGTCTACCAATTAAGAAAAAGAACAAACACCCAGGAAACTCATAGCCCAACTAAGATGAAGTTGCCACAGGGACTGAAGGAACCTGCCCTCTGACCCAATCATCATATTGCAGACCATGATTATACAGTTTTTCTACTGTTTCCCACTGAAGGTAGTTGAAGACACCATTCTTTCCTGAGAATCCCTCTCTAGGCATAAGGACTCACATTCAGTTGAGACAGAAAGGCAGTCTCCATCTAAACACCAGTCTTTGCATACATAGGACAATGAACCTCCCCCTTGAGGCCCTGATAAATCTGTTACAAAGGAAAATGAGCCCTCTCTTGCAACACTAATGAAAATCTGATGTTGGTTTAAAAAATACCCTCCTTTTGTGTTAAAATAATTCACATTAGTTTCAAACTAACCCAGTAAGTCAACATGATGTAATTTCTCCACTAGCTAATGAATAGCATTACCTGACTGGTGTTAAAGAAATATGAGTCTTTGTATCATACTTATATGACAGAATGGCATTAGCAATGTTTTTACAGGTTCATAGGTGCTTGCTAGGCTATAGATTCCTGAAGATCTTTAGAAACCTCTCCATCCATTTCAGTGACATTTTTAGCTGTTATATTTTAATTAAGAATAACGCAGATAAAAGCAGAACATTTACTTTTCCCTCCAATTCATGAGGGATAAGGGTGTTAGGGGTCAGTTTGTAGTTACCCATCCATTCATCCAGATTATGTGTGAATATTGTAAGAGAAGTACTTTATTTTATGTGGTGAGGAAGGCAATTCTAAAGAAGAGGTCTTTTCTGTGAGACATATCAATTCATCCAACATGTTCTATTTATTTTCTAGAAGATAATTAGATCCCTTAAGTGGGTAACCAAATAAAATAGGTGGATGCACATAACCACAACAAGGAACCAAATGAACATGCAAACAGGGTGTTGAGATCAACCCATTTCAACTGAAGATGTTGGCTTTGCAAAGTTTTATTCACATAAATTAAAATAATAAAAATTGGTATAATTTTATTGGCTAAAGAAGCTACTTAATGATGACCTAATGATACATTACTAGTTCTAAAGAAGTCAAAATTAATCAATGTGTATGAAAGCACTTAACTGTTTTTTATTTTCTTTTGTATGTAAATAAAACTTTGTAAAACTAACAGCTTTAGGGAAATTCAGTCCCTCTCAATATGTTAAAAAAAATAAATGTTTGTGCATTCATTTGGATCTCTTAAGTAGGTGTTTACAGTATGTCACCACTGAACTTATGAAACTGCAGTAGGTCTGATTGTATAGGGTTTGATTATGCTCTTTATGTGAGGCATAGATCACCCTGCAGCAATCTATATGACACTGAGAAGGGGTAAAAAGCTTGAAATAGTCTGTATTGTTTTTATTTTGCGTTTTGATTTCTTGTTTTGAGAACTCTGTTGGACTGAAGGTTTTCCCACCTACTCAATTCCTGTTGTGGATTTTAAACTTGGTGCTTTAAAGGCCAAATAGTTGGAAATAATTCATTTTTATATATACATTCATCAAATATAGCATTTAGTACCCCAAATGCTACATATATATAGATGCTATATCAAAGAAGTTACTCTATATCTGTCTATCTGTCTATTTGTCTATATCTGCCTATCAATCTATTTATCTATCTAGTTTCTCTAGTTAATAAAGGCTTTTTTGTATCTCTTATGTGTACAGAACATGCAGCTATCCATTTTTAGTTGAGTAAATTATAAAATGTTGAAACATGTTGGAGTCTAAATGGCATCTTGACCATAATTTTACAACAGTAAATGTCCACAGCTCTGTAATACTTTTAAGTGTTCATTAAAATCAATACAGGAATCTCTCTTGCACATATTTACTTTCCAAGCTGCCTGTGGTAAAAGATTGGAGGAGATGATAGAATACCAAATGTATAGCTAAACGATGGACAAATCTATTTTATTTTCCTTGCAAATTTCAAAATAACAGAAAATGCATTATTTACTTATAA
>NC_056739.1:1870534192-1870806692 GCF_019279795.1 Protopterus annectens
ACAGATGCCCCACTCACCAACTGGACAAGGAAAAGTTTCTTATCTGGAGCCAGGATCTGAGAGGTACTCACTCACTAAAATCAATGCACCACAGGTACTAGTATAATTATTTCATAGTCCATGTTGGTATAAATGAACTGTGACTCAGACAAGCACTTGTCCTGCACTGAGCAGCATTCTACCTTCATCAAGTATGATGCTGCAGTAAGAACAAAAAGCAATTGACTTTTAACAATTGCCCAAGTTTCTGGTATCATTCCAGAGGGAGTCAATATCTGTCAGCATGAGAGGACATGGTTAACAGCCAACTTTGTTTTGCCAAGTATAGTCTGCACCTGTCCCCTGAGCTTCCAAATATTGGTTATATCTTTATATACCTCCCTTAAAGACTTTTTTAGGCATGCGGTGGTGGTGCTGCAGTAGCATTGTCGCCACAGTACGCCGCCCGTTCGTTGCCCGTTCAATTCTCAGTTTAGAGCATGTGTGTGGGATGCATAGCATGAGCAGGGCATCCTTGAAGATTGTGTAGGTAGGCAGCGGCGCAAGAGCAAAAAAAAAACTACTGTCAATCGCCGGACGACGGAGGTCGCTGTGCCCCTAAAAAAGCCGAAAGACACAACAACAACAATTTGACAAAATTACCAGCTTGCAAATTACATTCAAAGGAATCTAAATGTAAGGCTGAATGCTAGGATCCCTAACAAGAAACTCCACACCCTAGAAGCTCTTATAGGTTAGCACTAAGCTAACTGCTCTTGTGAGCCATTTTAAGCCTAGCCAATTACCCCTTCTGAGACTCAAACCCTGCACTTTGTGTTTGTAAGGCAAACACCTTAACCATTAGGCCACTCTCCTCGCTCTGGACCATATAAACATCTGTGACATTACTGAAACATGGTTTAAAGCCACAGAATGTGCTCCAGCAGTGCAAGGCTTCAGTGCTTTCCACATATTTAGACCATCAGCTGCACAGACAGAGACTAAATGTGGACATGTCTCAAGCTACATTAGCAACAAGTATGCCTGTAGGTTGGTTAAATAGGATGATCCCCTTGAGTATATCCACATACAGTTCACCATAGATAAAGTCCCTTACCAAACATAGCAAGCTATGATTCACCATCTATCCCAAAGAATCTCATAACTCATGGCTCTACCTGCTGGAGGCTCTAACCATCCAGCCAAATACCGTATTCATGGGAGACTTCAGCTATCCCTCTATAGACTGGGAACATACACTGTCTCCAACTTTGCAGGAACAATGTTTCCTGGACCTTTTTAACACAAATATGCTTATCCAGATAGTACGCACTTTAACCAGAGGTTCTAACCTACTGGACCTAGTACTCACTAATTTGTGAGAGTGCTGCCCCCCCCCCCCCCCCCCCGGGACATGTCCTTACTGTTGAAGTTGGCTCACAAAGCTGTCTCCTTCAAAATAAAAATCAACATAGAAAACCAGCAAAATCTGTAACAGTTAGGAATTATTCTTAAGCAAACTGCAACCTATTAAGCAACAATATGTCAAAATTCAATTTACCTCCAAACCCTAGTTCAGAGCAACCTATTAGGAATTGTTCACAAAAACTCCATATGACCAAAACGAGAGCAACTGTCATAATGACAGGAACTGAATAGTTAAACTAAACAGGAAACTAAGAGGCTGAATTAAATGCAACAAGGCCAACTATGAGGTCAAGGTAGCCCCTCACGATGAAGACAACAACAAGGACTTCTACAGCTATGTCCAAAAAACTTAAACACATCATACAGCAGTGTGCTGAACTCTTGGTAAATGGTACCAACTTTACTGACCAGAGTGACATAACAAACCTACTGGCTGACAGATTCAGCTCTGACTTCACTCCTCACTCTCCCCCCTTGAAATCCCTACTGACATAACCATCCTCCCAATTATTAGCAGGGAACAGGTGATGAAGGCAGTCACTAAGGCAAAAACACAACCTCAGTGGGTCCAGACAATATGCTGGGTTGCATCCTAAACAGCTTGAAATATGACCTATCAGGACAACTTAAATCACTTTTCAATTACATCCTCAAAACTGGCAAGGTACCATGTCAATGAAGGACTGCAACGGTTATCCCTCTTCACAAGCATGGACCATCAACTTACCCCAGAAACTACAAACCCATTAGTCTGATTAGTCTAATAGACTAAAAACTCCTGTCTGTCTACAAACTTAGCAAATCCACTGGGTATTGTCTGTACTTGCACAAGGTTTCTAAGTCCTGGAACTCCTTACCTGTATCCATCAAGACTATACCCCCCTTCTATCTTTCAAAACCACTCTAAATGGTTTCCTAGTGAAAATCTGGCTCTGTTCTTTCTCAAAACCAGGATAAACTATATCCCTAAATGTGAGCAAGTACATTTGCATTCCTTATACCTCCTTACTCTCCCTTTTTCACTTACTTCTTTACTGCTATTTAATTCTCTTCCCTGACTTTCTCTTTAAATATACAGTAAGCCTGTTTTCCTCTCACTTCATATTGCAATTTCTATTTGTATTAGACTAACTTACTTTTAGTTTCACTGCTAACTTTCTAAAATTTCTCTAAATATTAAATGATTGTCATATACTCTGTATTGATTCTTAACCAATGTTTGTATATTATGTCTAGTTTGTAATAAGTGTTTAAATTGCAGATTTTTTTTTTATTTTTGAAGACTGAAAAATTATTGTTCTTAAAATGTTTTGTAATAATTTGGAGCATTTCTCCTCAGGCCTCTGTTGAAAATGGGCTTATATCCAGTCATATTTCCCTGGTAACCAAATGTCAATAAATAAATAAATATGCAAAGCAATAGAATGAATTATCATGGAAATGATCAACAAAAACATTGGATACCTATAGACACTGGACCCATCTCAGTTTGGTTATGTTCAAGGAAGGTCATGCATGCTTAATGTGGCAGACTTTTTTGTGAGGGTGTCCAATGCAATAGATGAGGAGATAATGGTGCGTACAGCCTACTTAGACCTGGTGAAAGTGTTCAGTGCAATACTCCACTCAGGTACTGGATTGCCAGCTGGCTTTCAGATAGGACCCAAGAAGTCAAGATTTATGACACAACTTCCACCAAAAGATTGTTTATGGGCAGAGTACTTTAGAGCTCAGTACTGGGCTTGCTGCTCTTTGACATCTTCTTCTTGGATGTCAAGATTAATATCAAGAACCTCTGGCTCACAAAGTTTGCAGATAGCTGCTGCTTGGGAACTGTCATAGATTCCCGCATGATACTAGCATCTTGAAAGATGATCTAACACAGATAAATGATTGTGTCAAAGTCACAAATTAAAACTCAGTGCTAAAAAGTGCATTATAGTGCCTTTTGGAAAAACGTCCACCAAGCGTAACAACTTCATTGGTAAGATACCCCTAAGAGTTGACCCAGTAGTTAGGGACCTGGGAAAATACATAGATAAAAATCTGGACTTTGTCCAGCACATAGCCAAAGTAGTAAAAAAATCATTCTGTGTCACCCAGCTTATAAGTAATGGTATGACATCTTGAGCCAAGAAACTTTTAGTACCACTCTATTCAGCCTTTATCAGATCCACCATTGAGTACAGTGCCCCTTACGCATGTACCAGGCCATACATATGCAGCAGTTGAAATGCCCACAGAAGTTCTTCACCAAGATAATCCAGGGTATTAACACATTGTCTTAAACAGATCACATTAAAAGCCTGTCTCTGTACTCAGTATCCAACAGGTTACTGAGAGGCAATCTATGCCTGGCATATAAGGCATTCACAGAGCCAGCCCTGATGGACCTTTTGCACATCAACAAAATAAATAGCATTAAAAAGACTATATCCAAGGATTTAAATTTTGTTTGTGACATAAATAGAATATGTTGGAGAGACAGACATGTGTCTCAAAGGATCCCTGTACTCTGAAATAGGCTATCCATCCAGAGGAAAAAAGAGTCCATTTCTAAGCCTATTCAAATGTAACCTTGACCACTGGATGGGAAATTGAAAATTCACCTCCAGTCTGGACCCCATGTCTCTGAGATACAGAGGCTGAAAGTAAATATTCCCTAACTAACATACTCCCCCCACCACCAGCACTACCATCACTACCACTAAACCTTTAACAACCTCCTAACTAATATATCCTTCCAAGTAGATGCTCTTGTTACATATGGACACAACTGGGTTTGGTTATGCAGCCAGGCTTACAAAACACCTGGTACTTGTTAGCCTAGTATGTACCTATGAACCTGTGAAGTTTTCTGAGGTATGTTCTTTGATTATATACAACAAAAAATTAATCTTATCTTTATATACTTAAGTGACTCATAACTTCAGAATAGTTAAGATATAAGATGAATCTACTTACATATCTATAGATTAAACATTGATATAGCATGTGACACCCTTCATACAGATCTTTTCTCAAATCTCTTTTCCTAAGTTTCCTTGTGGCTGGGAATTCTGCTTCTATAACTTATTTTATAGTAGTGTGCCATGCAAACTAAAGTACATGTCAACCATGTAGAACATCTTGGAATCATAATATTTTTTAATCAGATCACCTGTTACTCATTGTGAATATTAATTAAGGAAATTTTTAATGGATAGATACTGTAGCTGGGTGATTTTAATGGTACTTTAGAAGTGTTTAAAAGGTAGGATCTTGCTCGAGGTTAAGGATTCAGAAATTGATGAATATTTTAGAAAAAGTCGATAGCCATGAAGGTGTTACAGCCACCAAAAAAAAAATTAAGACTCAGTAATATACTATGTGCAGATTTATTAATGAAGGCTCATTTATATTGCACTAGCAAAGAACCTGTGTACTTCCAGGTTATTTTACTTGTCCGTCTGAGTATGTGGTTTATATTCCAATGTTTTGGCTATGTGATTCATTTTGTAGACCCCCCCCCCAAAAGGAAACTGCAATGCAGGATTTAGGAACAGAGTTATGCAAGTAAACATAATAATTATCTTAATGCTCTTTACAAACACATAACACAGTATTGTAATTTCAATATATTACTTTTTCTGTAGTAGATTGTGTGCCAGTTAATATGAAAGGAAGGAGAAGAGGTGATAAATTGGATTATAAAATGGTTTATGAAATGTGATTTGCAGTTACTATTTAAAAAGTATTTATATGTTCACATGTTCATAAGTGTATGGTAGGTTAGTGCCCAAAGCAGCATTTTTAAGCCTAACCATGCATCCCAAATCTCTGAGAAGTTCAAGTACCCTTGGTAGCATAGGAAAGGCTTGGGACATTAAATATGTACAAGCAGGGTCCTGGGAGATGAACCATTTACACACTGCCTGTGTCCATTAGCGATATAGGTACCAAATCAGGGGTTAATTTATGGCCACTTTACAGTTGTCCAAGTTACACTAGAATTGGGGTAGGGAGGACCTCTGCATCACATAGATGGAGAGGCTTTTCCAGAGAAGGAGTCATCTCTGGGATATATACCTGTATCTTTAGCAGGTCCTATTTATATCAAAGATTATATTTAAATCTTTTGAACAGGTAAGTCTTGTATTCTTCGTTTTGTTGATATAAAGGAGTTCCATCAGAGTGGGGTCTGAAGATGTCTTATATGCTAGGCATAGATTTCCCCTCAACATCCTGTAGGAGATAGATTGCAGGGATAGAGCTTTGAGGTGGTCTGTATAGGACATATTATTTACACCCTGTATTCTTTTAGTGAAGAGCATTCAAGGATATTCCAGTTTTTGGATATTCCTGGTGAGGTGCATAGCAAAAGGAGCACTGTTCTCAATGATAGGTGGAATGAGCATATAATACAGTGAAATAATGACTTCCTTGGACCTAGATGCCATGGACCTAGATGCCATAGCTTTGTTTATAGGTTGCACAACCAAATGATTTCCTCACTACCATAGACACATGATTTTCAAAGGCAGTGTATACTAAAATCCCTGATTCAGAATAAACCCGTAGGATTGTGTTGTCATAGGGTGGTTATCAGGGGTGGCCAGCTTCCCAAAGGATATGAATATGCATTTTTTGGCACTTAGTTTTTGTCCTTGGCTCATTCACCAGTTATTTTTCTGTGTCAGCTTTTCTTGAAGAACACTAGTGTTGGTGGGAGATTCTATGACTGCTCCTAATTTGTTGTTGTCTGCAAATTTGGTCATCCAGAGGCCTTTGACATTGGCCTTGACTTCAGAGAAGGAGCAGACCAGAACCAATTCCTGAAGGACTTAGCTGGTGACTGGCCTCTTTATAGAGGTGGACTCCACAGTTCTAAACTCCTGGGTTATGTCTGTGAGCCAGCTGCCTACCCACCAAGTGACATAGGGTTTATACCTAACATTACAAGTTTGTCAACCATGCCAGAGTAGGGTATTGTGTCAAATACCTAGACCAAGGCAATTCAGTTAGTAAAAACTATTTTGCCCTCATTAATTGCTTTTGTGACCTCTCCAAAGATATCCAACAGGTTGAGTAGACATGATCTGCCGTGTGTGAAACCTAAATGGGTTCTGTTAGGGATCTGGAGGATTCCTATGTCATTATCTATCATTCCCATGATAATTATTTCCATGATTTTGCATATAAGTCTAGACTGACTTTTGAGTCTGTAATTTCCAGGGCCCATAGATAGCTTGCTTTTGTGCAGAGGGATGATGATTATCTGTTCTCCATTTGAGGTCTGAAGCCTATATTGAGGCTGCTGTTAAACAGTGCTTAAAAGCGCCTGATACATCAGATTGCATGCTCTTTAGAAAGTAGATTAGGATAGTGTTGATTGATGCATTTTAAGTCTGATGAAGTTTTATTTCCTTAACAGTGAATGTAAATGAGATGAAAATACTTTTAATAAATGTATTTGGTGTTCAGCAGTGTTTTACATCTCTTATTGTTTCTAAAAGTCTTTTATTTTGGTGTTTTTCCAAGTTGACTTTATGGACATGCTCTATTTGTGTTTTTATCTCTGAAGAGTGCCAAACATTTGTCATTTGTATGCTATGATACAGAGAAGAACTTGCAGCTAGTAAGCTAGATTCATAATTGAGGTACAATCATATATGTGCCTCAGTGGCACA
Organism: Protopterus annectens; assembly: GCF_019279795.1. Lineage (NCBI taxonomy): Eukaryota > Metazoa > Chordata > Ceratodontiformes > Protopteridae > Protopterus > Protopterus annectens. The sequence goes on from NC_056739.1 coordinate 1,870,541,269, forward strand.
GTAATGATTAGTATTATTACTCTGACAGTAATCTCTGAGAATGAAAAACATGCTTTACTCTTGGGTGATTATAGGAGACTGGGGAAAGGTATTAAGGTTTTTGTTTGGTATGGAAACTGTAAAATCAGATTATATGCAAGCTGCTCAATAGACTATTGTTGATATACCTCAAGCATTATTTCCAATGTCATATCTGCTTTGTTTGTTATGGGCCTGATGGGTATGCATATTATATGATACAGTGATGATATAGCAGATTAGCATGTCACAGGATGGCTTAGAGTTGTATTACTTTCAACATATCCCTGTGTGTGTCACTCTCATTTGAAATTAAGAAAGGCTGCCATATAACTATATTGCAATCTATTGTATTACACTTGTAGATGTTTTGCTGAGGCTGTGTTCATTTTATCTTTAGAAACATCCTCAGGTTGCATCACTGATTCACCTTCATCATACAGTATTTTCAATATGGTCACATTGTTTTGTAATTTGCCCTATAACTATGCAAAAAGTGTGAAGATAGTCAGCAAAATTTGGATTTTCATTAAACCTTATACTGCACATTATCACTGATTTATGTATAAAGACATATGCAAATATGTTTTTAAATCATGTCTGTCTGATTTCTGCTGACAGAAAATGTCTTTCATAACAATTTATAGATTACTTTCTATCAGATATAATTTCAGCTCAGTGAAGGTATGTTATGGAGAAATATCTCAATCACTGCTTGAAAAAGCAGGCTATTCAGACAATTCATCAAAGTTGCTTCTTGTGTTATAAGTGGCGTGATCCTTAAGTTTTGAAATTTAAAGAAGGGTAGCGAAGGTGAACCTTCCCCTAGCAGGAGGTGGTGCAACCACCTCCAAAAACATTAAGTTGTAACCCTTTAAAAATAGCAGTTTCAATAATCTGTCCTGCTTCACAGCACTGCTCTCATTTTAATGTATTAAACCCTTATCGACAGCTCTTAAGAACAGGTGTCAGGGAATTATATCTTCAAGTACAGCAAACAATTAAGACTGTAATTTTACTAATAAAGATTTAAAGACTGCTCCTTGTTGAAACCAGCTAAAACATCCTGCTCAAATCATTACAGCAGATTTAATAGTGACAACTTTTCAGAGACAGAAAATATCATATTTCTGGTATAGCGCCAGTTGACCATAGATACGTTTTGTGCATGCATTGCATTCATCTCATTAAATAGATGTCATACATTTGCAAATTATTGAAATGAAATTGAAAAAAATACAACTTTGCAGACTATTACTAAAAGCCTGCATTGCATGTATATAGTACAATTTAATTCCAACTTCAACAGTTCTATAAATAGAATATATATGTATATTGTACTTATACATGGATTAACAAGACCGTACTTTATTTATACTCTTATAATATTTTATTGCAATTCTCCATGCATGAAAATCACAATAACCATACTGGACTAACATAATATAACAAATAAATATATATATTTATTCATGGTTACGTCAGTTCTTGCTACATACTTTACTAAGATTCAGTAAACCAACATGCAGTATAAATGGATCACAGAATACAAATTAATATTTTTCCACTAATAAAGAAATCAGTTTTGCCTGGTGGTTATGTTCCATGGTTCTTTTATTTGTTTTCTTCTTAATAGTAGGCATTTCCATGGGTCTCCTACAAGTGCTCATGCTCCATTGCTTTCATGTGGCTTTCACAACAACAGTAGTTCAACTTTCTATTTACTCATGCACGGTGAAGCTCATTTCAGATTTGAGTTTGAGCATAGCACAATTTGTAGGCTGAGTACTGCTTTTTATATTTTTAGTAAAAACAGGATGGCAATTATTTTTGTTTTATGAAATCAGGGCAAAATGATGGGTATTGGAAAGGTGTGATTTTAAACTGTATATGGAAATGTTTCTTTTTGAAGTGATGTAAATGATGATTTGTCGACAGGTGCATTGAATATGTTTATGCAGCACATTGATTAATGTATGTTTCTTCTGTTGGAACTGGATACATTGTGAAAACTTCATTGCCAAATACATTTATTGGCTATTAAACTTTGCATCAGGTGAACCCATTTCAGATGCCTCTGCTACTGGACCACTAACAGATACATATATGAAAGTAATTGGTGATTACTTTGTCAGTATGGCTAATGGGCATGTGTTCTGTGCCAACAGAGGACTGCAATGAAGTTCTTAGCTCATGTATTATATAAAATTTTAGGCTAGGATATGTGATGGCTGTGAGTGACAAAAGTGGATGCTTAATAGTTATTTTGTGGTTAAAGTTGCTGTTTAAAGGTGACTGTGTTAACAAACTTTCACCGTGTGTGGACAGTGTGGTGATCACAAATTGTGTTTGTGAGCTTTAGCTCTAAGGAAGCCCTCTGCTGGGCACTGTTCCTTGTTGTGAAGTACAGTAGATTGATTCTCAGGCTTTAGCTGCTGATTGCATTGTTTGGGGGATGGTTGAGAACCTCAGAAGATACTATCCCAGACATTGTTCATATAATGATGCTCAGTCTGAATGACCCTTAGAAGCTCAGGTTGGAAACCTTACTTACTGAATAGTAATGTTCTAAGTCTTCTATTCCAGGCTTTTACTGAGTTTTGCATTTGAGGCACAACAGTCAGCACACTGTGAGACAAACTCCAAAAGCCAGGTGGAAAAATGGGGATGTTGGAGGCTGAAATTTAGACAGCCATGTTCCATACTTTTTAGGACTTCCAGGAGAGAGTTGTATTCCATCCTCCTTAGTAACCCAAAGGCAATACTGGGGAACTTGGCTTTCAGCTGATCAAATGTTGGGGAAATTTCCCCTGGTGCCAGGAAATATAGTGGCATCAGTTGCTTTATAAGTAATTGAAAGCTTGCATTTTGATTGTACTCTCTATTCAAGTCCTGAATCTGTATGTAATGCCAGATTATTTGCCCAAAGTGGAAGATGCAGCCATTTACCCCAGTTATTGAGAACTGTTTCTCTACACCCTTAATGGCTGCTCTTTCAAAAACCAGTGATCACTTAGGTTGAATGCAGAGTCACTCCCATAGACTCAGCCAAATTGCACACATTATTCAGCAGAGTTTCATAAGCATTTTCATATTTACTGTTCGTCATCGCATACAGCTTTGACAGCACTCTGGCATTATTTACTGTAGTAATCTTAACATGGATAGTGTAAAGCTGTCTACAAATGGGAGTGCTGATTGTAAAAAAACATCCATTAACCAAAAACTTTACAGCACAAGATAAATGAGGTTCTGTTGGGTAGTCATCAGAATAATTGAAATACTACCATCTACATGATAGGCTTGCTGTATCAGGCCATTTCCCTTTCACATTGGATATTCAGCAAGATCCGCATCCGTGAGGGTCAACAGTGGTTTCTCAGAAGTTTAATCTGTGGTTGCATCTCTCGCCCTGCTAATCTACTGCTTTATGACATGTTTGACTGGTGAGTGTTGGGAAAGCTCTAGATGAAATTAGTAGTAGCTGAATGAATAATTGCTCATAGTACATCCTTTTTTTGTAGAAGACAAGGTCCTCATATCGTTCCTAAGTAAAGGATCTTCCACAATGGCTGCATCAGGAGGATGTTAATACTGCTGTGACTTCAACAGTTACTTCCCTTTCTAACAGTTAGTGTTATCACTTCACCATGGTACTTAGTGTTTTCAAAGCACAGCAACTGTACCTTTTGTCATTAACCCCCTGCTTCGCATGGTACTCATAGCAATCCACAACTAATTTAGGCTTCCCTCTCTGACTGGTTGAGGTCATATATGCATCAACCTGAACACCATAAAGCTGATGAACACCTTGGCAAACTTTCAAAATCCACTTATTTCTCAGTGGTGTCTTCCACCCTGTCAGCATATTCTTTCTACTTTCTCTGTTCTCTCATTGTGCACTCTGCAAACTCTGTGAAGATGTGTAGCTAAACCTCACCCCTCCTGCATTTTATAGCACTCTGGGGACATATCAGTCACACCTGAAAAACAGAGCATCTGGGAGTTTAGGCTGTTGGTTATGTGAATAATTGGCTGCAAGCAAATGGTACATAGGGAGTTACAGCAGACTCCATTTTTTTTAACAAGCAACAGTAACAATATTTATAAACTCTATAAATGAAAGTGAAACCTCATTTTTCCAATTATTTATAGTCATTTTCCTTGCTTTTGATAATAAGCTCCAGGGAAGTGAGTATTGAGACTTGGGTACACATTTGGGAACTGGAACATTAAGCAACAACAAAAGTTAAGTCAATATAAATGTATCAGATCACAGTGTCTGCAGGAAACATTGTTTTTTCCTCCCAAAGTAGTTTGTATAACCTTGCAGTCAAAAACCATATTTGCCAATCTGCTCTGAGTAAGGATTTATGCATCCATCTCAAATTCCTTCATTTTTGAATATAGTTTGAAATCTGTATGAAGTGATATATGATCTATGTTAAAATTTTAATGATAATAATCTCCATAATAAAGATGATACAGCTTTTTAATAGCATTATAATGATTTTTAACTATCATACTTACATTTAGCTACTCATTTGGAAAGCATAGTCCAAATAGTTATGTTTTCTGCAACATTTATAGGACTTAATTATTTTATATATATTGGATACATATGATTTCCTTTCTCACTCTTTGTTTTATGATTATTTAGTAAGCTAGGAATGGTTGGACATTTTTTTAATTGAATCTGACAGTAAATCAACTTTAGTGATTTAAAAATTGTCTATTGTTTTGTGATATAAGCCAGTGATCTATATCATGATTATATTTATGCATTCAGTAGTTTGTCTTATGCACTTCCCTCTGTCTTAATATGAGGATCTAAGAGATACAATTTTTAGTTTTTAAAATACCATTTTTTGAAAATTCAAACTATCTATAGATTTTGGTGCAAATGCAATAAGGGATAATGTAAAATACCTTGTTTTTAACTCTTGACATTTATAATCAAAGTTTCTAAATATTTTTATATGCTGTTTATATAAGTATAATATTTTGGATTGATTATCTTTTAAAACAAAAGTTTGTTTAAGGAACACTTCATACTAGTATTTAAAATTGTATATAGTATATTGTGACAGTTTTTTCCTTATTTAACAAAATGGTCTCATGGATTTTTTTTTTGTCCCAGTTAGTTGAATAATTTTTTGCATAACACTATTGCTTTATTAACTGAAAGCACAACATATGTTTTAGATCAGGAAACCCTACTCACCATTCTTCCATTCTCTTACATGATATCTTAAAGCTATTCTAAGTTTTTTGGGGTACCATAAGAATGTGAAACAAATGCCATTGAATGCCCATACTGTACAATTTATTGCTGTTATCTCTTTATAACTGTATATAGCAGTAACCCTTAAATATTTAATTGTTTACTGTCTCATTTGTATTTACTATTAGTGTTCTTTGAACAACTTAACTCATTGTTAATTAATAAGATGCTTGCTTTATTCTGATTGAGATTTATACCAGACATCAGTTAAAATATTTTAATGATTTTTTTATTATTTATTTATTTATTTATGTATTTATTTATTAGTGAATAGTCAATATAAACTGCATTTTGGGTTACATTGATCATTTATTTTAAATCATAACATGTAATTATTGAATTTTATATAACTAAGTAAAGGCTCAAGAGTCAAAGCAAATAATAAAGGAGATAAGGGAAAACCTTATTTTGTGTCCATGTTTATCTTTACTGACTGAGAAATAAAATATATTTTTTTAACATGTAAGAATGGATTTTGATAATGATGATGATTAAGATAAGGAAAACTACCTAAAAGGCTACATATTTCTAATACTGTAAATAAATGACACAAATGAAAAGCTTTATCTAGATCCAAGAGTTATAGATCATTCTTGATTAGTGCCGTTATGATAGTCAAAGTAATTATTCTTTTGATGTTATCATGTGCTTTCCCATTTAATATAACGCCTGTTTGGCCTTCCTCTTGTTAATGCAGGCACCATTTTTCAGTCTGTCGGCAAATAAATAAATATTTTGTAATCATCATTCAATAAAGGTCTATTATCAAAAGAGTACAGAGATAGATTTTATTCTGTCTTAATAGAGCAGAAATTGTACATTTCAACAATAGGGGTATATGAAATGTCTTTTTAATATTTGTGAATGCTTTCTGTTAAACAGGTAAAACATTTTGAGGTGAGAATTAGTATAGTGCAAAATGATGCCATCATTACCTGGAGCACTGATTTCTTTCAAGCTTATTATTTGCTCCAGCGTTTGTTATTTTTCTTACTTGCTCTGAAAATAGTGGTGTTGTATATCAATATATTTCTTTTTACTATCAGGGATAGATATACCATTGATATGGTTAGTTATTTGTATCATCTGGATACAACAGCTAATTTATTTAAGATTTTGTCAGAAAATAACTATGCAATTGTTTTAAATGGGTAGGAACTATATGTCATAAGATCTTCTGAAACTCTGCAGTCATTTTTTTTATTTTTGATAATAAGCTTTAGTCTCCATTTTGTATTTTTAAATTTGTTTTGTCTGTATTTTCTTGCAGTTCCAGTGCATCGCTGTCATTGTTTCCTCTTGTCGTAATGCCCAGTTGAGACATTTTCATTATTAAAGTCTAAGAATTGTTGTATTTCTGGTATAAAACATGTTAAAATCTATTCATTTTGTTATATACATTGAAAGTTTATTGAAATAATCTAGTTTTCTTGAGTTTAACATTACTGTATAAATAACTACATTGTGATCTGACAAATAACATGTTTTCACCTATACCTTTTTATTCCAGAAACAAAATCATTTGAAAAATTATATGCACATGGAATATGTAGAAAACAAATTTTGGCTAAATGGTAGGGTACATTTAATAGCTAAAAAAAAGTTAAAAGAGACAGACTACACATTAGACGGACAGGACCAGAATAGTTAGTTATAGCATATCAATCTTCTGAAGCCAAGAAAGGAAGTACAAAGATCTAGTTGTTTGTCTGCCAGCAGTGACTAGAAGTCTTAATAAAAAAAAATCACCTTTGTCTAAAGATCAGGGAAATGATACACTATCCAAACCTCAGACAAAAGAAACAAGAAATAAAAGGGTTCCTGTAAATAAACAAGGAAGTATTTTCAGAGCTGCCTATCAGATTAAACATGATTCAGCATGTAGCTGTGTGGATGAGTTGCTGAACTGCAGTCTTAATTTGGGTTTGAGGGAACACACTATTTTGGGGTTTTAAAGAAAATACTTAAATATAATCTGATAGATGGCAGCTGTCTGGAGAAGGAAAGTATTTTATGCACAGATGGTAAAAGAACAAGGGGGATATTGTCATTGCATCTGTACAGAGTGTGCTTTGGAATAAACTCTGTTGAATACAGTTAGTGAGGGGGAAAATAGCTAGACAGTTCCTGGAAAAGAAAAACTTAACATAAATGTTACAGAATAATAGATTTCCAGAGAAATACAGTTCAAAAGGAAGTATACAGGATGCTTATAATGGTAGTAAAAGAATAGTCAAAGAGTGAGTGTAACATCTTTATAGTATTCATTTTGAAACCTAATGGAAATTTTAGGTTATGTGATGATTATAGGACATATATCATAAATTGTGATAGTTATCTAATGCCTATGGTAAACAAACTCATTAAACGTATCAAATGAACTGTCAATTCCCAACACCGGAGCATTTGTTCCAGAATGCCATCCTCCCTTTTAATTGCATGCTGCACTGCAGACATTGGTGACTCATGGACCTAGTGCTAAAGTCCCATGACTGGTATGCTGCTGCTTCTGCTGCTGCTTATGTCAATGACTAAGCTGACTATGCTAAGTGTAAGGAACACATCATAACGGAGCCTACTCTTTGGAGATTCAATTTTTTTTAACCACACATTCTGAAAAAGCACTGCTTCATCTTATATCCTTTCAATTTTAGTCTATGCCTATCTGAAACTTGCAAACATTAACATCACATCGATGCATAAATTGAAGCAATATTACAACACAGCTGCACAACTTGCTAGTAAAATTCCCAACTCTACTCACCACTGTTTAGCCCTTAAACAACTAAACTGGCTCGAATTCACAAACCACTTAAGTTATGCAAAGTTAAAACTGGCTCACAGCATTTTCTTTTTCCTAATAAATGTGCCTTCCGTAACTCACTCCTTCCAATGCATCTCATTTGACTTTGTACTCCAACTTGCACGTGTGGCCTGAGCCTTTTAAAACAATGAAGTTAACACCTCACAGTTCAAACTAATGTTCATTTCTCCAAATCTACAAATGTTAGTAGAAAACTGTAAATGACAAACTGTACAGCATAAAGTAACATTTACAGTGGTTATGTTCATTCAGTTCTAGATCTTTAACTGTATTTTATAAGCCGCAATATCCACAGTAAATAAGAATAATGTGATGCTGTATAAACAGGTTTTGATACCTGAATAGCCATTCAGGCAACACACATATTGCCAGCATCATTTTATTTCATACAGCTGTGCATGTTCACATGAGGCTAAGCAGTTCTCTGTGTCACTTGATTGTTGAGGTATGTAGAGAAATATGAGCATTATTGCAATACACATGCATGACATACACATAATATTCAATATATCTTTATCTGTGCTAGACAGAGGGAAAATATCAAGCCAGTTGTGTTGTCATTGTGTAGGTTGCATGGTGCTGGAATGATTAATGCAAATATAAAGAAGCAACATATAGTAACTAGACTCATCAGTAGGATATAACAGCAGAAATGCTTGGAAATGTCACTGAGCTGAAATGAGGTAACCTACTCCTTCAATGGTATTTTTCTGCTATACATCTTCAGTCTATAAATGCAAATCAGCTTCTTGTTACAAAATCAATTAACTCCTTCAAAGATTCTGCATTATTCCTTATATATGTTTCCAAGCTATGGAATTCCATTCCCACAAATATACATTGTATTTCCTCTACCAGCATCTTAATTGGTGGAGGAGGGGTGGGCATAATTATTAAGGTGTTTACCTCACAAGCAAGAGGTGCAGATTTCAATTTTCACTAAGAAAAAAATCCCTAGGTTTAAAAAGGTCCAGAAGGGGAGCTAGCCTATCTTCTTAACTCCTGACTCTGCTCCTGTTGTACCTCCCTGGGTTGAAGTTGCACTCAATACTACCTTTCTATTACTATCCCTTACCAAAATATAATAACGCTGTCTGAAATCAAGTCCACTCATTAACTATATTTCTTACTTTCACTTCAGTAATTCTTTCACCATCCAATGCACTAGACTACTCTACTTTTTTTCTCTTTCTGTCAGTTCATTCCTCATCTTCCACACTGAAAAAAAAAATTGTTTCATTATTTATAAATACTAAGTCTAATATCATCCCTGTTCCAATATCTATTCCTCATCTCTCTCTCTTCCTTTTCATCCCCTTTTCACCCATTCATCTATTACCTAGCTTTTTTAATTTTCATGCATTTACTTCTAACCAAGTCATTTTATTCCAATTACTGTATCAGTTCATCTACAGTGTGCCTTTGTCACTGTTATCTCTTTCTGTGTTTATCCTTTATTCATATTGTCTAATGGTCATTACTGATAAACCCCTATGCTGCATGTTTTATTGTAAAGCTTTTCTCCCAGGGTCTACACTGAAACACTGAAAATGTTTTGTTGTTTTTATGTCACAGTCAACAAGCAAAACATATTAATAACATAAATTATACTATCATTACAATAAGGACTGGGAATACAATATAACTATGGTAGAATTTGTACTAGATGTTATTTAAGCATATTAGATAAAAAATATTTTTAGGAGCATAAAGAACCTTTCTGTTGTATTGGCCAAAAAAGGGTCATTATCCCATTAAATGAGAAGATTGCTTTAAGAGCAGAAAGAAGCCCTTATATATTAAATAGAGCAGGTTTGCCCAATGAACCAATTAACTCTGTATAATAGAATGGCTAAGATGACCCTATGCAGTGTATCTGTTTCCCTTCTTTTAGGGGAATTTGATGTCCAAAGCAGAGAGTGTGGAAGAGAGACAATAGATTGCACACCACATTGTAGACATCTGAAGGAAGCTGAAGACTGTTCTTATTATAGAAATTAAGAAAAGAGATTTTCTTAAACATTTAGAGAAAGACAAGCAGGCAGGCAGGCAGGCAGACACACACACACACACACACACACACACACACACACACACACACACACACACACACACACACACACACACACACACACACACACGTATACACACACACACACACACACACACACACACACACACACACACACACACACACACACACACACACACACACACACACACACACACACACACATACACATACATACAGAAGGAGAGAGAGAGAGGCCTACTGAAAGGATTATCCCACTTGTTTAAGACTGCATTGAATGTACTTGCTGTGAACTTTTCTTATGCTATAGTACTTTTGTTTTGGGAAGAACTAGGTTTTTGGTGTTTTTATACAATGGACTGCCCTGCTTCTGTTAAGACTTATTCTCTGCTACCTTTAATATTCCACATTTCACACACACACACACACACACACACACACACACACACACACACACACACACACACACACACACACACACACACACACACACACACATTAATTTATTGGTTCTTTGTTTATTATCCAGGCTGACAGACTGACCTATCTAAACCATTGTCTTTAAGGAATTCTGTATAAAAAAAATAGTAATAAAATAAAACTCCATGTAGGAAAGTAAGACATGCTATAGAGTAATATATGGTTGTAATTTCAGCAAATGTTAAATCAGAAGACTATGTTACTTGCTAGAAAAATTAAATATGACTGACCTTACATCTGATTCATACTAAAGGCATAAGGTTTATATTATTGTCATCTGTTGTAAGACTATGAAAGGCTTACGTTGGGATGAGGGTACTGCTTAATACAAATAACACTAAAATATGACAATATACATTTATTCTTCCCAATGTTTTTGTTACACAGATATCAGTGTGGATGAGTTGTTGAACTGCAGTCTCAATTTGGATTCATAAAATGCCACCGATCTAAGGGAATGCAATAACAGTGGATTTAAACAATACTTTAAATATAAACTGACAGGTGACAACTGTGTGGGAGAAGGTTAATGTTTTATATACAGCTGATGATATTGTATATGTATATAAAATGCAGAATGTGTATAGAAATGTACACTGTTGAATGCAGCGGGTGAGGTAAGAGAATAGTTAGACATTATGAATATCACGGCAGATGCATTAGTGAAAGTACAGCAAGGTTAATTGCTACTATACTTAAGAGAGTAGAAGATGCAGGCTGTAGGCAGAAGGAACAGAGAGGACCATGTCAATTCAATTTCATGGATTAAAACACTATTACACTTGTAATATTTAAAATAAATAGAGACAAGATGACGTGTAGATATCAGGTAAAAAATAGGGGCACAGATTAATTATTACAACAAAGAGATCATATAGGCAGAAAAAGAATGTGAGCAGAGGGTAGCACCAAACACATTTACTGCAATAAGTGTAGACAGTAGGAAGTAATCACAGCTGTAGTTACACCACTTAATGGAATTCTGTAGCAACATGCAAAACCTTTTACACAATCTGATACAAGTTAAACATGAAATTTGTCAACTCTTGCATAAAATTTAGGACCAACATGCATGTTTTTGAAATAGTGTTCAGACATTTCCAAGCCATAAGTAAATTTGAAATAATAGCATTAAAAACATGCATTTAGTGATATATTGTTTGCAAAACTATATCTGTTCAAGTAAAGTGACAGTACCAGTTAAGCCATGATGTAATTGCAAGCAAAGAAGTGCAACATTCAGCACTAAGTGTTCTATTGCATGAGGTTCAGGTGACATATTCAGTATGCTATACTCTGACATGCACAAAACAGTTAAAAGTCTATGGCATGATACATGGATATTGTAACAACATTCTATCTGCTGATTATGCTATACCATCTGCAGATATCATTATAGTAGTAGTATGTTTTTATGTATCAAACAACAGCACGCACATGCATCAATACATAGTAGTACAAATGTGACAGCAACAAGACCTCAGGAACAAATCATGGTTAGGAATAAGAAGAGTGCCATATTTCTGCAAAACATAAAATGAAGCATGTATACATAGGTAATGGTCATACATGTTAAGAGTACTAAACACTTCACATTGTATTTGTGACAATGTGATACACAAACATACCAGACCCAATGGATATAAGGTGCCAAATAAAAGGCCTATAGTAGATGCTCGAAGTTACTGAACTTCGAATACGATATGTTTGACACCATATCGTCGAAGTCCAGTAACATCAAACACCTAATAAAAATAGGGAAAACGTACAAAAACAGAACTACTTGCTTTAAGCAGGGGGCAATGCCCCCTGCCCCCGCTCACTACTTAAATATTCCAACTCTGAGACTGCACTACATTGAAGTAAATGGAAATCTCCCCTTACAGAGATTTCCGTTTACCTCTTTGGTGTTCTGCGGTTTCGTTCTTTATGTGTCAACAATGTCAGATTCAACATTGTGATCTTTCGAGCATCTAATATAGACCCCAAGTAAATGAGTCAATAACAAAAAAGGAAGCTGCACCAAAGCACAGTCAATAAAACTTAATGCAATTTGTTTGAGTAAGTGCTTTCATGAACCCTGTTCACTTCTTCATACTCTAAAAACTATTATACAACAAAAACAGTGCTTGAATAAAAATTCAAAAATTGACCATCCAAACAACTAATTCTACTATCATCCAAACTAACATTACATCTTCACTTAAATGGAGACTGTTTTTGGGGAAATTTATATATAGGACTTTTTACACATCATATAAATAGAAAGCATATCTAAAACTAGAAGTGCTTGTTGGCAGTGTAAACTAGACATTAAAGCTAACTGGAAACATATATTTTCTGAATGTGTAGAAATTAAATCATATTGGGAAAAAAATCAATGATTTCTTGCAGGCTTTATTTTCTGACAAATTCATTCTAACCAAATCCTTGGCTCTTTTTAATACTCCAATACCTGAGTGTGTTACAAAATTGAAATATCCAGTTCTGTGGAGTTTATTGTCAATTTCAAAAAAGTAATAGCAAGAAATTGGAAAAGTGATACTACTCCCTCCATTAATGAATTTCAAAACAACTCCTCAGAAGTGAGTCATCTGGAGATTATTACCATAAGAGCAAGAACCACAAGAATCACTTCCTCATAAAATTCATGGAAAGGGCTAAGTGAACTCTTAAACAAGCAATGATTGTTTTTTTAGAAATAACTGAAATTATATATTATGTATTTACTTGTGTGCTAGCTGACACCCCTTGTAAATAGTTGTCTTATTGGTTGTTTGCATGTTGTTTTTGGCAGTTAAATTTGATTTATGTTCTATTTTCCTGTAACTATGATAATTATATCATTGTTAATGAAAAGTTATTATTGTTTATGCTTGCTTTCAAAAAAGTTCAAATAAAATGTTTGAACAGAAAAAAATGACCATCCAATAAGATAATTCTAATTAACAATGTAGATCAAACATTTAAACAAACAGTAGCAGCAACCTAAAAAAGTTAAAATAACAACATAATTAAAACAAAATCACAAAACATTTCATACATAATAAAATCTCAAATTGGATGCAGCAGTCAGTGAATCACAAATGCATATAAAACACCTTTGCAAACAACTATGTCATGTTCTTTCTATTTAAAAATTCTCACATATGTTAATTCATAAGTAATTGCAACACTATACATCATATCAGATGTAAAATGGCAACCTAAAAAGGAGCAAGTAAAGAACCTAAACTAATCCCATCAAAACATGAATTGTCATTCTGCACTTTATAATCAGCATTAGGCTTTATAGCATTGCACTGGATTTCCCTTTAACTCAAAGGACTCCATATGAAGCAGAGATTCTAAGATGCACTGTTTGAACATAATGAGGCATTCCACTATATAATGCTAGTCCATCCCTAAGCTGAAGCATGATTTGAGCTGTTAAGATAACTCCAAAATGTCAAACAGAAGCTCATGTCTACTACCGAATAATAAAACTTACATAGAAAAGACACAATGAAACATAACACTAGATAAACTAACTAATGTAAAATACTTATATGGTTATGAATATGTGTGTATGTATAATAAAATTAATGTCAAGAGAATATGTCTGCATCATTTGAGAGTGTGCATGGCTGAATATTTAACAGTGCAGAATGCAATAGCTACCATGTGGCTACCATCAAACATTTCTTTTGTAAAGTGTGTGTCTGTGGGGATCAGACGAATAAGAAAAAACTGCACTTTATTCAGGTGCTCAGATACTAAAAATTACATTATCCTATTTTTATGTCTGAGTTTATCATCCCACATTTCTGGAATGTCAAAGGTGCACACATATTTTTATTTATTTTTTATTTATTTTTTATTTTACATTTGTTGACCGGGCTAGTCTAACTGGATATATGTCCATTTTCAGTAGAGGCCCGGGGAGAAAAGCTCCAATGGAATATTACATTGTTAATACAGAATAGACCATACAAGATTAGAATTAAAAAAAAAAGTTAGGCAATATATGCAATTTACAACTATGATAGTAGCAAACAAGGAGAAAAATGTCCTAATGTATTTGTACAAAGAAATAATAAAAAAGTATATATATTTTTTTTTTTTTTTTTTTTTTTTTTTTTTTTTTATCCATTAATATATACTTATAATGACTGTCCACTCTGTCTGAGTAGTTATCATACCAATAAACATAGTTTCAGATCTTATGTCAGTCACCTGATGCTGAGTCCCCCAGGCTTCTGGTTGGCTGCATCAAAAAAATCATTGTTTGATAGATGTACCAGTACAGATGCCCTTTTTGAGGTAATTTCCCATGCTTTCAAGTTGGAATGACCAAGGAGATGGTACATACAAGTCTGGGGTATGTGGGGGTGCAAAGGTGCTTGCTCCATGCAAAAAAGATACTTAAAGTTTGTTTTTTTCAGTAGTTGTATTTTGGGATTAGCATTCAGGATTCCAATCATCTAGGAGTTTTATCTTTAATGACTTGCAGTGGAAGCATACACAGTATTATCCTAAGCATGAGTTGCAGATTTAGTCCATCAGAAGCAGAAAATGAATTCTGAGTGCCATGGCTCAGTAATCCAACCATGTACACTGTCCAACACCTCTGCTACAAAAACATACTTGCAATATTCAAGGTGTTTGTGGATTTATTACATTACCAAACTTGTGCAATCCCAACATTAGTGTATTAATCCTCTGATGGGTAGCATGTGTTCAGAACACAATCACACCTTTATGTCATATATCTGAGCAAAATTCTAATATTGCACAAATGTAAGGTATAACAAAGGCAATATACTCTTATATGACTATCACAATGCACAGTTGTTATAATTTCAGTGGCAATGTGCATCCATGACATAAAAGGAAAGGCCCAGATTTGTGCCAAACTGGTAGTTAATGATATCACATATACTGAGCTTGTAGACATATCTAATCTGTTGGCTGACAGGTTCTGTGAAAACTTCACTCCTCTGTCCCCACCACACGTACCCCATGACATCCATACCACCTGTCCCCTACCTTGTATCTCTAAAGAGCAGGTCATAAATGCCCTCTCTAAGGACAATACCACAGCATTCATGGGGCCTGAAAACATCCCAGGCTGTATCCTACATGGGCTCCAACCAGAATTAGCAACACCACTGGGTACTCTTTTCAATAGTAGTTTAAGCAATGGCTTCATTCCAGCTGAATGGAAAATAGACACTATTATTCCCTTGCACAAAGATGGTGCTCCAGGAACTATAGACCTCTTAGCCTGACTAGCCTTATCTGCAGGGCCATGGAATGAATCATCATAGACATTATCAACAAAGATATAGGCAATCTCTTATCTCCAAACACTTGACAATACTCAATTTAGATTTCTCAAAGGGAGATCATGCCTGTTAAAACTGGTGGACTTATTTGAGACAGACACCAAGGTCCTGGATGAGGAGAAATTTGTGCATACAGCCTACCTAAACTTATCCAAGGCTTTTGACATTATCCCTTACTCAGGCATTATTGACAAACTCACCCAGCTAGGTATCAACCCTTATATCATTAGATGGGTCACTAACTGGCTCACTGATAAAACATGTATAGTCAAAATAGGGGAATCAACTTCCAAATGCAAACCTGTAACCAGTGATGTTCCACAAGGTTCAGTTCTGGGACCTCTACTGTTTGGAATCTATTTCTCCAAAGTACAAGCAAAAACTAAAGGTCTATGGCTGTCAAAGTTTGCTGATGACTGCAAACTGGGAGCTGTCATAGAATCTCCAAATGATGTCAACATGCTACAATAGGGTCTTACACAAACAAAAATGATTGGTGCCAAAGTATTGGCCTGAATGTCAATGCAAAAAAATGCATTATCATCCCTTTAAGTAAGAGCAATGTTCCTGCCAACTACTACATCAATAGCAGCACCCTAAGTATGCACTCAGTGATGAGAGACTTGGACCTCGGCACACACGTTGACAGCAACCTTACCTTTGATCACCATGTCTCCACAGTGGTAAGAAGGGCATTCTATATTGCTCATTATAACCTCCCTGTACTCTTTCCTCATCAGGCCAATAACTGAGTACAATGCATCTTTTGGTATGTATCTTTCCAAGCACCTGCAGCAATTGGAGAGATCATAAAGGTTCTTCACAAGGAAAATTCAAGGTCTTCAGCATCTGTCCTATGTGGATCATCTGAAATCACTGTCGCTTTATTCTGTTTCATACAAACTACTCAGAGGCTATCTCTGCCTTGCATATAAGTCAATCTCTGACCCCACTTTATTGGAAATGCTGCATATCCACAAGTCAAATGGTACACAGGTTACTTGCTCTAAAAACCTTAACCTGGTATGTGACATTAATAGAATCTGCTGGAGGGACACATTTGTTTCCCAGAGGTTACTACACCTTTGGAACAGACTCCCACTTCATGTCAAATAGAGCACCTCTGTGGCCCTCTTCAAATGCAATCTGGACGATTGGATGGATAACAGTAAATTCTCCCTGGGGGTTCCACGTTTGTCCTTCTTGGAGAGGGGCAAGAGGTGCTGATCATCGAAATAAGAGTATAATTTGGGTAAGCTTCTAAGGGTCCTAGGGATATTCACCTAGTAACTTCCTGTGATACTATGATCCTATGGTCCTCCACACAGTGTACTCAAAGTATACTGATTATTGTAGTTCATTTTTAGATAACACTAATACAGAAGCATAATAACACTTCATAACTGATGTGTTTGTATACCATGTGAAAACAATGACAAGTCACTAAGAATTATTGGTGCAGCATTCATTATACAATGAGTGTTATAAAGGTTGTGCAGTAACATTTAAAATAAAATGGTATGAGGAACCATAAAATCATTTCCACTTCACCACCTACCTAAGACTGCATCTGCAGTGGTGTCTGTGAACAGTGTGTGCATCTGCAGTAGTGGCTGTGATCAGTGAGAAAATAAAGAAACAGATGCATATTTGTATGTATATGTATATAGATCAATCCATCTATCTACATATGTGTGTGTGTATATATATATATATATATATATATATATATATATATATATATATATATATGTGTGTGTATATATCTATATATATATATATATATATATATATATGTATACACACACACACACATAAACACGTCTGTGTCTGTTTGCATGTTTCTAATAATATAAATTGAAGGACAAAATAACCTATAGAACTCATGTAATCCAGATGAAATGAAATCCATTCAATCCAAATCCATCAATGAAATCCAGATGCAGTAATTAATAGTTCTAAAATGGTAGACAGGAAAATATTGTTTTAACTTGATTCATAATGCTGGTATGTTTAGCTTTGGATTATTTTGCAATCTAGAACATTAGAATAAAAATCAAGTTGTGTGAACATGAAATGAGCTGCACACTATTTTTTTTACACAATCCAGTTTTTACAGCAAGGGATCTGAAAAATAACTGTAAAGCAGATCTGTGCCAATTTCCTCTTTTCCACTACAATTGATGCTCAGATATCCAAAGTTGTCTTCAGACATTTTTTTTCTTTATTAACCTGCCATGTATCTACTTAATATAGATTTTTATTGGCAGAAATGCCTTATTTAATTTGAAGAGGAGACGTGTGATATGTGTCTTATTGAAAAAAGACTTTTAGGCAACATCATTATTTTAATGATCTGTATTTGTTTTGGAATGGAAATCTGTTTTGATACCTACTGTTAACTTATTGCTGATGTGAGAAAGAAGACATTTTGTATTTCTATGTATAATGTCATCTATTTTGATCAATAATGTGAATTCTAAGTAACTATGTTCTGATACCACATTGAATGAACTGCTTACTTCTTAATTTAACTGTCTGTTGGTTAACTTGTTTGGGGGGGGCACTTTTTTTTTTTTGCTTTTTTCTTTTCTTTATTGACCTGTAGGCCAGGAAACAGCATGAACCTAGTAATAGTATTCTTGACTGTAAGTACATTTTCTGAGGATCATGATACCAATAAGACATAGATGTCTTTAACTACTTGGAAAGTAAAGGTAACTATTTTCACGAGGCATTGTGGAATGTTTACTTTCAGATAAGATATTAATGCATCCATTTGTAATACAACCAGAAGTTGGGATAGTGATCAGCATTACCTCACACCCTTGTAAATAGCTATGGCATCGAATATCATTCCATTAGTATAGTCTTTAGACATTGGGGACATATTCTGTAGTTTACATATGAGTACAACTCTTTTTGGAAATTCATGGCTTTCACTGTGGCCTAAATGAAGTTCCAATCAACGGAATCAAAAGTTCTATGAAAGTCAATACTGGATCTGTTCAACAGTGGTAAAAATCCTGACTGTGACATCAGAGTTTGATTAGTGGCTAGGAACTTGGAAGAACTGGTAAAGGGGACAGGAGAGGTACAGTTTCTGTTGGAATGTCTACCAAGGGAAAGGAACTTGGCAACACTGGACCAAATAAGATTTGTTGCTCCAGGACTAAAGAAAGAATGTGCATGTCTGAGGCAACTAAGAGACCAGGGGAGGCATGGGCATAAATGCACAATTAAATGATGGTAACATTTACGGGGAGCATGCTTGCCCATGTAGAAAGTCTCTGGTGGTCCCAACAGTAACTTGGATGTTTTTTTCACCATTGAGGGGATATGAGTGAGGGAGGCTAGAGTCATATTACAAAAAATCCTCTAATGGTTGCTTGTATGTGGCCTGTACCCTGACTATCTCTCACCTAATCAGGGAACAAATGGTTGTTCGAACCCCTGAGGAAATTAAGAGGCACTGGATCTCCCATCACTGTAAGAAAGGAATGTGCATTTAGTGCAGTGACTTGGTCATGAGTGGTCACATGAAATAAAAAAAAAAACATATAAAAAGGCTTTATAAAAGTTTATCAAAACTACTATAGCCTCTACCTGACTTATTTGCTTGTATTTTTATACCTTCATCAACATCTTAATTAGATCAGCTCCTCTTCACCAGTTTTAATAAACTCTGGCAGTTAGTACAGGGGACAAAGATCTGAATATTCATTAATGATATCAGTCTGTAGTTTGCTGCATATATTTTACCTTAGTAGGTTTGGACAGCATACAAAGCTTTGCTAATGTTCAGTAGTCTAGAAACCTATTCAACTTTGCTGCCATGTTGTAAAATCTTAATATTACAGGAGCCAATTCCAGTTCATAGTGTTTATAAAAATTCAATGTTAGCTCAGGCAAGCTGAGTACTTTTTGTTATTTTTATGTTATATATCATAAAAGATTTCTATAGGTTTAACTTAAATAAAAACAGCAAGAGAAGGATTCCAAGTGACTTTTATTTTGTAAATATATCTAACTGTATTAATTAAGTAATAACAGAATTTCTTAAGTCACTCAGAAATAAAAACACACTCTTGCATATACTACTTAATTATGACATAATCTAAAACACATAAAACTCATTGGTTAAACAAATTAATCCTCTTAAAATAAAAAATAAAAAAAATGCTCTGTTACTTAAAAGCAAACAATATTGCATGAACCATTTATGTGAGATATTTCAGAACTGTCAACTGTCAAAACATCCCCTCCCATAATCATTTCTGACTTATTCCACAACAGAAAAAACAACCTTTTGAAAACTTAAAAGTTCCTGACTATGACTCCATAATGCATTATTATCTTTTTATTCATAATATCCCTTTAATGTGCAGGAACTCTCTTTGAAAGAACAAACAGATTTCCCTATATAAAATGTATCACACAAGGAACACTGTATTGTACATGGTTAAAAATGTTTTGAATAATGGATGTGCCTCCCTTCCACACCAACAATGTTTCCTGAAACTTGGTTCAAAATATAAGGACAAAAGACTATGGGCAGGATTCACGAAGCCTCCGTGTAAGAGTTACAAGGCTTACACAGAGGCTGCAGTTAAATGGTGTGACGTCAGCATGTCATGCATATGCATGAGGGCATGCTGAATCACACCTAAGGCTTACACGGTCCGTGGAAGACAGTAGGAGGCGTGTCCGTAGGCCGAGCCCTGCAAACGGACACGCCCCCAGAAGAGTAAAAGTCCTGAAAGTAAACCCCCATGACAGAGTCCATGGAAATGTGAATAAACACAACACAACACATGCCCCCACAGACTATGAACATAAAATATATAAATGAACATGTTATATTTTTTTTAAATTGTAAAGATGCTTGCCTGTGAGTGCGCTCATTTGCGCGGGCATGCCCGTAGCTTAGCCACAGTTAGCAGTAAGTGGAAAAGCATATAAGAACTAACTATGCAAAGTAAGCCAAAAAGCAATAGTGTAGCAGTAGAGACGTTGGCTGAAGAGCAGGCAGTCATGGTTTGAGACCCCACAACATCAATTTTTATTTTTAGTGAAATAAGCACGAAACAAGTCCCTGACATATATATACACATATAAAATTATATTTTATGTAAAATGTAATGAAATGGGCCATTTATTTTGAAGAAATTTGAGATAACAAAATAATAAAAGATGCCAGATGTGCCTATAGCTGAGCTACAGTCTAACAAGTTGAGTGCATCTGCCCGTAGGTGAGCAGTGGTTTAACAGGTGTAGAATGAGTGCCCGTAGGTGAGCTGTGGTTTAACAGGTGTAGAATGAGTGCCCGTAGGTGAGCAGTGGTTTAACACGCTGAAACTGTGTGCCCCTAGCTGAGCTGAGTGTAATATGCGTGCTTACAGCCAAATGAAGCGTAAACCAGCGTAACCCATTTGCGTGGAGCTGCGCGCCATGCCAACAAGCTAACCGACGGGCAACGTTGAGCAAGCTGTAACAAAACTGCCTTTACACAGACACACCTCCTAGCCTGTGTAGACAGTCATAAAATATAAAAAGCAGTTGCCAGGTTCGAACCCAGGATACCATACACCATAGGCAAGGTACTGAACCACTAAGCCATGACAGCTGTACTTAGAAATGCAGTAATAGCAAATATATAGGAATGAATAGAAAGAGGAGCATGACAAAGCAGGTTTTGTGCAGCTGATACAATTCCAAAATAGCCAATCACAGATAAGTGTGGGAAAAATGGCATATATAAGCCCCATAGGCGGGAATACACAGCATAACCGATTGTAGAACTTACTTGCAGCCAGAATGTCAGGAGTAGGTGAGGGTAGTTGCTTTCGAGCACAGAGGTGGGGCATTGAGGAGTCCAAATATATGGTTTGGCTCCTTGTCCACAATCATGAGGCCCAACTCATGCAGGGCCAGGTCCTGTGGGGAGCATAGAGGGCTGAGGCGTGGGACCGGTTGGCTCATGATCTTACCAGTGCCACAGGGATTCCAAGGACTGGAGAGCAGGTCCGTCACCACCATGCGGACCTGAAGAGATGGAAGCAGGACCAACTGAACCTTTGGATCCAGGAGGCCCGGCAAATGCCCAACGCCCCACTATTGAGTAAGTTACATGTAATTATGTATGTAAGAAATTAACCTAGCTGATATTATGGAGATGTGTATTCCAATATTACTTTATTTATATTACAGCTGCAGGTGTCTGTTCTGTGAACCGCAGAGCCTATGGTGATAGGCTGGTGCGGTTGCACCACCAGGCAGGTCAGTAATCCTCTCCCTGTAACTGTAAATAAATATAAAAGTATGACAGTTAGCAAAAGAGTGCAGTGTAGTCACTAAGTAATAAAATGTGCAAGTAACAGTGTAAGAGTGTTTGCAAGTATTGCTTGATTACAAAAGTGTGTTGCAGTCTGTAATCCAAACAGAAAAATGAAAATGTCTGAAATAAAGTCTGAAATAAAGATGTCGCACCTGTAATATAATAATACACAACCTGCAGCAGGCTGAAAAGTACAGCTGCAGAAGATGAGCAAAACACATGTGTGAAATATATCCCTGTTGAAATACTGAAACATGACAGAAGTGAGACTGTTGGAAAGGATTGTAATAACTACAGGTAAAACATGTCAATAAAGCCTAGAAGTAAGTACCATCCTGAATTGTAAAAATAAAACAAGTGAGAGAGTGTGAGAAAGAGTTATGAATTCACCAATAAAGTAGTAATAACTCCTGAATAAAGTATACTGCAGTCAGTACAGAATGAAATGCATGTGACAAGCAGAACCAAACTGCGAAATGTGTTCACAATGTTACTGCAACTGGAATGTGTATCCCAAATTCTGGATATGTTGCTCTCAGTCTGCAATATGCAGATAGTATGATTGTCTGAAATACCAAACATCCACAGTTGTCTATAGCTATATAAAGCAAATGTAGCAGGATGATGTAGCTGAACAGAGCCAGATATGAACGTGTATGAATAAAAATGAAAATGTATATTGATGTAGCAGTAACATTCCTATCACCAACTTGAAGTAGTTATCACATAGGAAACTGTAGGTAGAACTGTAGTGTGTCTATATCTGCAGCTATTACAAATGTACAGCATATGTATTGGTATTTGAAGGTGTTAATTATATTTTCTTCACCCTACCCTATAACCACATATAATCCATTCCACGTGAAATTGGTATGTGCAATCGCAATTAACACCCCTGGACATTTGTCCTGTTGGGTCATACATATTTGCATGCACGTTGATGCATCTGCCCTGTTCATACATTCAAACCTGATGGCCTGTTGCCATCAATCAACCCTGCATGTTGTTGGACTGTGTATTGCTGTTCAAATTATGCATGTGTTATGCTCGCTGTTCAATGGTGTGAATATCTGGGTGTTTGGTTAATGGGAATACTAATGCATGCTGTTACAACTAATTGTGAATGGTATTGTATGTTACTAACCCAAACTGTCATGACATAATGCAAAACATAGGACGACAGGGAAGGCGGGTTCCAGCGGACCCACCTCTCCCACCTCAGCTGGCGAGTGCACCTGGCAGTAGTGCCCAGTCCGGACCCTCCTCCGGTGGCCCTGTGCCACCTGCAGGTGGAAGCGCTGCAGGGGATGGGGCTCGTCCCCCCTCTGCAAGTGTGGCCGGAGGAGAACCACCACTCACCCTCCATAGCATCCGGACTGTGGTGTGTAGGGAGATCCAGGAAGCTGTTTTTGGGCCCCTACGCCAGCTTGAGGCACAGGTGGCAGAACTAACGGGCATGCCTGTTGCCCGGTCTACACAGCCCCCAGCACAGCCCCATCCTGGGCAGTGAAGGTACAGTGGCAACTGCCCATGGGTGGGGATATCAGTTCCACTGTTGCCATCTGTGGGCTCCTGGGCTCTGGATATCCAAACATCCATCCCCGTCAATTGTGTAACCCCCCCACACGTGTCATACACCGCCCCTGTATGCATCTTGTTTGTCTTGTCTGTTGACCTACCCAACCTACCTCCCCAGCTATACCGACTTCCTTTACCTGACATACCACTCTCACCTGAAAAAAAGGGCACTCTGTACCCACAAAAATTACGCCCCATACATAGCTGCCCATTTCGCACACATGTCTGCTAGACATGGAAACTGTCAATTACAATTGGCTGTACAACAAGTATTATTGTTGTCCTTACACCTCTCTCAGGGGTGGAAGGTTTCAAATGTCACACCAAATTACAAACATATGCACAGCTGTTGCTGATGAAGAAATGGGCAGCTATGGGCCTTACCTACATCCCTCCTGCAAAACCCAAGCTTGTTTCCCTACTGTCTTACCCTTGTGACCACTTTTTCACCACTTTCCTGTCTCCCCATTTTCATTTCTTTCAAAGAAAATAGCGCAGGTGTGTGCACGAGTAAGCACTTTTAAGTGGTTGTAGCGGTGTGGAGCTGAACGCCAGTGCGCATGCGGGAGCTCCACGCAAACCAGCGCTAACCCGGTTACAATTGCATAAAAGTGCCTTAGTCACTCTGAATGACAGGTCCTGTAGTCTGCTCAAAAGCAAAATAAAACCCCACTGTCAGTCCCGAACCCAGGACGTTGGAAACAGTAGTCTGCATGACTTACCACTAAGCCATGACTGTTATATAAGAACATTGTGCTACAATAAATATATCATGTAATAGTAGGAATGAATGTAAAGGGAATATAGGATGTGTAGTACACAAAGCATGTCATGTATATTTACTGTCAAATCTAGTGGATTTCTATAATAGTAGTGTGTGAACAGAAACAGCCATGCTAGTTGGTAGCTAGTAGGTAATAATGTCACTGTAGCACCTTGCAAGCCACACACCACAAGTCCCACAGGAAAGCACACACACCCATATTAACAGTAGTAGTAGTAGTTGTAGGTGTCAGTTTACATACACACTTAGTACAGGAAACAGGAGAGATGAATGGAGAAATGTTAATCTACAACACAGCCTGAATTATGAGAGAGATACTAACCTTTACACTCACAGAACAGTGCCCACAGCATACCAGCATGGTCCCCACCCTTACAATCTGAAAGGGCAATGCCTATCTCACATACCCTTTTATAGCACTGTCCTGAAATCACAGTGAGAACTGCAATCAGTACACAACTGGCTGCATGCAATCAGCAAATGCTGGCTAACAATTGGTGCAGAGGCCATCACATGGACATATGCAGATACCTACAAAAGCATCCTGTACTCCCAGTCCACGCATGCAATACTTTCATTGCACCATCTGGAGGCCGAGAGAGAGAGAGAGAGAGAAAGAAAGAAAAAAAGAAAATAAAAACACAAACAAAAACTAAACTTAAGAAAAACTAAGTTGAAGCTGTCATCAGTGACAGTATCAAGCTGAGCTAGCAGCAGCAGGAACATATACAAACGGTAACACAATCAGCTGTGACAAACACAGGTAATGTAAAGTAACAATTTAATAGTCTACATAATGTAAACCCTCCATATGTGTTATTGGTCTGTATCTATATGTATGTCTATGTGATAAGTTGTGTGTATGTTATTTTACCCAAAGGGGATGACTATACATTTCATGCCATTCAGTGTTAGGCCATGATTCTGGCACCAGTTGTCCATTTCAGTGAGGCCTGTCTGTAGGATGTGTGTGTCAGCTGGTGTATCGACTATGGCGCCTAGTTTGCAGTCATCTGGGAACTTTGTCATCCACAACCCACCCATGTTTGCTTTCACATCTGAGAAGTAAATGCCAAACAAGAGGGGTCCTAGGACAGAGCCCTGTGGGATACCACTTGTGACTGGCTTTGAGTCTGACATGGCTCCCGCAATTTTGACTTTATGGATTCTGTTGTTTAACCAGTTTGAAACCCATCATGTGACATATGTATTAACATTTAAGCTGATGAGCTTGTGTATGATGCCTGAGTTGAGTATTGTGTTGAAGGCCTTAGGCAAGTCCAGGTAGGCTGTATGGACTGTTTTGCCCTCATCAATGGCTGTAGTGACTGTTTTGAAAAAGTCAACCAGGTTCAAAAGGCAGGATCAGCCCTTCACAAAGCCAAACTGGGTGGGATCAAGTGTCTGTAGGTCCCCAATGTCGCTGTATATGAGTTCCATAATGAATCTTTCCATAGCTTTGCAGACCAGGCTGGTTAAGCTTATGGGGCGGTAGTTCCCAGGGTCTGTAGTGGTGCCTGCTTTGTGGAGTGGGACCACTGTTGCTGTACGCCAGTGTTCAGGTACATATCCCGTAGTAAGGCTAAGGTTAAATATCATGTTTATATGCGGTTGTAGCTCCTCTTGGAGTTCACATAGCACACATCCAGGGATACCATCTGGTCCCATTGATGCTGTGTGTTCTGCTTTGCTGAGGGCGGCCCTCACCTGGACATCTGAGATGACAGGGAGGTTACATTCAGCTGTGATAAGTATTTCTTCTTTTGGGGGAGAGGGAGGGGGGATATTTGCACTGAACCTGTCTGCCAGAATGTTGCCAATATCTGTGGGTTCAGTGAAGTTTATGTAGTTGTGTACTAACTCTGAGCATATCTGAGGCTTTTGGTCCATGTTTCTAACAAAACTGAAGAAGGCCTTGTGGTTATCTTTAGTGTCCTTGGCCATTTTTCTCTCAGAGTTGGCCTTGGATGTTGTTATGAGAGAACTTAGATTTTTACTAGTGCTGACCACAGATGCCTTCCCTTTATGTGATTCTGCTCTGTCTTGCAGTAGCCTCCTTCTATCGTTATACAATTTGTCTTTGGCTGGGGTCCACAAGACAGGATGCTTAACCTTTGTGCATAGGGTCTGGGTTAGAATTGTGTGTGCATGTTCCATGCACTCTTGGGGATGTCCGTGGGAAGCATTTGCAAAGGGGTCAGCATTGTGGGTTGTAGCTTCCACTGGCCCAGTGGGCTGCATGGATACCATCTCAGTCCTAACAAGTGAAAATCTGTCTATTCACATATATTTCAAAGTAGTCTACTGTGCTGGTGCTGGTGGTGGGAATATGTATATCCAGGCTGATTAGTTTGTGTCCAGATCACACTAGTGGATGATGTTCCACATACAGTACCTTGTTATGAACCCCCAGAGTGAGGTGGTGAATTGGACCTGTCTCAGTGTGCTGACTGATGGGGCTTCGTACTATGTTGTATGGAATGTGGCAGGTATTGTTGCACAGGTGTCGGCTGAGCACTGATATCTGGCCATGTACATGTGTATCCACCAAGAGACACACACGTGCTACATATGGGAGTAGTAGTATATCACTACAGTTGAGTATCATGTATAGTATGTGTGCCATATTTTGCTGACATAGTTTGCTGATATCCTTTTTGTGTTCTCTTTCAGGGACATGGCGCGTCAGCGAAATCCTGCCTACTCTGCTGCAGAAGATGAAGAGCTACACCAGAGCCTGGTGCGGGATTATGACATACTGTTTTCCCGCACCAGCCAGAATCAGCAGGAGAGGGCTGCACTGTGGAAATACCTTGTCCGTAGGGTAAATGACTTTGGCACGCATAATAGGACATATGAGCAGGTACGACATCACTGCAGTGATTTAATCAGAAATGTCCGTCAGCGTGCGTCGGATATCCACAGGCAACAGGTCGCCACAGGAGGTGGGGTGGCCACACATCCCCCCCTCACCAGACTGGAGGGGCTACTCCTAAGTGTTGTGGCTCCAGCCCAGGAACATCAACAGCAACACACCTGCATTATGATGGAGGCTGGAGCCACACAGCAACACGACATGGAGTGTGCAGGTAATATGACATATGTACACTTGACTGTTCTGTACACTGTTAGTTTATGCATGTGTAAGGTGTGTCCTTGGTATGCAGCTGTCAATATAGTATGTAATTGTGCAGGTGTGATATTGCCAATATCACCAGCTGACATGTGAAAGGCAACTGTTGTACTATTGAACTGTATCATACGCAGTATCAGTGGCACAGTTGTGCCCACTGACATTAATCCCCTCATTTCTGCAGGTCCCTCCGGTGTTACAGCAAGGCAGCCCATCCATGGTGGTGAGTGTGTATTAACAATACCTATAATAGTCTTGATAGTGCTAGTAATAATAGTGTAACTCAGTAGTGCTCTGTGTGTATACTGCGGGGTGTGCATGTGTGCATGTGTGCACGTGTGCATGTGTGCATGTGTGCATGTGTCCATGTGTGCATGTGTGCATGTGTGTACATGTGCATGTGTGCATGTGTGCACGTGTGCATGTGTGCATGCGTGCATGTGTGTACGTGTGCATGTGTGCACGTGTGCATGTGTGCATGTGTCCACCTGTGCATGTGTGCATGTGTGCATGTGTCCATGAGTGCATGTGTGCATGGGTGCATGTGTGCATGTGTGCATCACTGGTAACATTGTGTAGACATTGTAAACTGTGTTTCCTGTCTTCCTCCCACAGGTTCTGGTGCTGCTCTGGTGTCCTGCAGCAGGGAACCTGAATCTGGTGCCGCAGGTACTGATAATGATGATATCTGTGTAATAGCACAGGAAGGTGTGTCAGGGTCTGTCATTGGTGAGCCAATTGACAGTATACAGCTGTCAACCCCATCATTGCGCACAGTCATCCTACCAGTACATCCTATGTCACCATTGTCCCTAGATGATAGACAGGATACAGTGGGCATTGACCAGGGTAATGTGGTATCTGTGGCACATGCTTCCCCACACAGCAGCCATGGGCAGGTTCCTGAGATGGTACCACACAGACAGTTGCCCATGGGTTCTCGTGGGAGCATCCGTGGGCATACTGCCTCTGGCAGACGTGCCCAAAGAGGTCTGTCAACCTCAGCTATGTTTCGGGCTGTCATGCAGGCACAGTCACGTATGGAAAGGTACACCAGACAGGGTCTGAGGGAGCTGAGAGCATGTCGCACATCCATGACTGACAGTATGCGTGACGTTGCGGATGCTATCTGTAATTTCACCGATGTCATAGACAGACATTGCGGGGACATGTTACAGCAGTTCCACAACTACATGTCCATGAGCCAGGGCAATGGTGGACGGTTGCGGCGTCGACGTGGCCGTATGCCAGCAACAGCAGCAGCTGGCAGTCGGCGCGGATGACAACAGGCCCGCGGATACCCCCATAGTGCCAGCAGCAGCCCCAGCAATGCTGGGTCTGTGCTGTCATCAGACCGCCCCAGGAGACCATGTGCACGTGGCTCTGGACAGTCCCAACAGGGACCTGTGTCCAGTCAACGGACACCCACTTCTGATGACAGTACCCAGTCTGGCTTAGTACTGGATACGGTCCGTAGCATCCCTGCCAGGCACAGGTACCATGTCCGTGGCCACAGACACTGATCTGTATAACCTGGCAGGTGCACTCTGTGGCTGTCCACAAACTCCAGTATATGGCAGCCATGAGGTGGAACTGTGTGCATGCATACACACATGCGAAATGTTAGCACCTAGGGCTACCACATACATGCACACACTGCATCAACACTGCCCCACCCTGTAATGTTGTCCCTCACCAACACACATACACATACATGTCAATTGGTGGTATCAGTGGCAGACTCAGGCATACCTAGTTCACACCCTGTGCATATGATGAAACTGTGCCACCTCCTGCAATCTCTAACATCAGTGCAGGAACAGGTTAACATGTTGCTGATGCACAGGGTGACTACATAGAAGTGTATTAATAGTATCATGTTGGTAACAGTACAGTGTGCTGATATGATTGTGTGTATATCCCAGCATGCCTGATGCAGTAACTGTATGACTGTCCTGAATTGTTATCTACACCCATAGTAAGTACCATAGTGTAACAGCTGCACATTTTTGCATACTGGTGGTAAGGATGTCAACAGATAGCTACATACATAGGTAGCACAGGGAGAAGGTAATGCAAGTAGTGATGCAATGATGGATATGTACACTAATGGTGGCATGTTGCCCACAATGACTATGCAATGTGGATGTTTGCACATGTTGATATGTGTGCAGTACCAATTTACTTTAAATTAAATTAAATTTTAAATAATATCAGTTTTACCATGGACATCTGAGCTGTGCATTCCTGGGTACATGTTTATAGTGCCTGCATATTTGCACTGTTACCTACTGGAAGTGGTACCCCTTCTTTGTTGTACAATGGACTACTTCCAGCCCTGCTTACTGTAGCTTTGTTTGCATGCATGTTTGCTTGAGGTTCCCTGGAACACTGATTCCACCTGCAATGCAGATTTACAGAGCTTATGTGGATTCCTAGTGACATCTGCATAGCTTACTATATGTATGTCAATGTCTCACTTGATAGAACATCACTGTCTGTCCTGTTCGCATGTACGTTGCCTGTGACACATTGCATATGACTTACCTGGCATTTGCCCACGTGTGCAGTCATAAATGCCAGCGCTATGAAATCAGAAGCAGTACACCCACACATACTCACCTTCAGTATGTTGTTCCCCATTGGCCCTATGTGTTGGTAATCACCATGGCAATCACACTACTATGGTAGCATGTGCAAAGGTAACTTGTGAATCACCTCTATGGTCCAGTTGTGGAATATGTGAGTCATGTGGCAATGTCACAGCTGCCACATGTATGCAGTCAACCCTCTCCCCTGGCCAGGAACGTACAACACATGTGTGAGATGCAACCACATAGCCAATCTGGGGACTGAGCACTCTGAACCCAGTACTGGCATACCCTGTCAGGTGGCATGACATACTACAGTGACTACAATAACAGTCTGACATAGACCTGCACTGACAGCAATCCAAACACATGAACACACTGGGGCATACTTGGAGCCTCAGAATAGCATCCTGCCTGAGCATCACACACCTCTGCAGCTGTCACACAGGCATACATTAAGTCGGAACAGAGCACATGCCACACATGGCACACACATCCTGTGTGCCAAACACTCACAGCCTGTAGGGCTACACAATACACCTGCTACAGATGTGTCAGGTACCTCTCTTGGCCGGTGCAGTGGGGTCCCGCTCAACAGGCTGTACATGGTGAAGGTCACAGTGATATGCCCGTGGGGCACTATGGTCCACCACATAACACATGCATACAGGTCAGTCAGAGGCATGGACACATATGACTCAGTCATTGTCCATGCCACTATGGATGACCTGAGACGTACCTCCCTGGACTACATGATAGGGAACATAGAAGGGCTCTCTCAGCATGTGGCATGGGCTGATATGAGCCTGACCTCGGTTGCCATCATACCCTCACCAGGTATGCTACCACAATATGTAGGAAGGGTGTTCTACATCTACATTTTGCTCAATCTCCAATGTCATTCATAGGGTATCCAATGGCTGTCAGCGTGTGCTTACATGCTAGGGAAGCCACAATGATTTCCGAGGGGCATCTTGCACGTGTCACCCATGGGCCATTGTATATTGGCGAAGCCTCTTGATACACACATAGTGCCTTTTGATGCAGGGCTCAGATTACATAGCCACCTCCGCGGGTATCACACGGGATAGGACACTAACAGTAATGCTACACAACACCAGCAGTGTACACCGCAAGATGCATGCACTGGACACTGTCATCAGCATGGTAAACTGCAATATCTGTGCAGTAACAGATTCCTGATTCACGGCTCACAGGTGCAACCCATCACTGCCAGGTTATACCTCATACCATGCCTGTTGTCCCCTATACATGTACCACACATGAACAGGGGGGAGGTATCTCAAGGCACCACAGATACACACACCTCCAGGTTGTTGGCACAGCACAAAGCATCAGGGCCTATCCATGTGCAGCTAACAGTGTGTTGGACTGCCTTCTGGTTCATAGCCTGGCACACACAACCCTCCCATACACAGGAAACCCACCTGTCCTCCCTAACAACACTGGGAATATGACGGTCTCTACATATGTCTTTATATGGCTGGACTGCATCCAGCCGAACATTGTGTGTGAGCATTACTGTAGCTACAACACACTAGCTGAAAGGTTCCTAGCATGTAGTCACTGAATTGCAGTGGAACAACATGTTACCACTCCCACAACAGATGGGAACATGCAGCACCTGTTCATCGACTACATGTAGACTATATGGCCCAGACCAGATGTGTATCCCCCACTGTTAGGATGATACCATATACAACTCAAACTGTATATACATATACCACATGCAGCCCCTGCACAGTAAGACACAGTCATAATGTTATGCAGTGCAAATACCATTTATTCACTTGAGGCATGTGTCAGACATGGGAACTATTGAAGGTCACAGGTATATATGTGTATGTGGCACACACATACATCATGTGTGCATTGCCATTGCTGGTTTAAGCAGTGTAATGCATTGTTATGAACAACAACCCACACATGGGCATTTTGTGTGACACAAACACACGTGGCAGTTGTGGGTTTCCAAAACATACCTAACTGTGCTCTGACAGTAGTAAGAGACCCAGTAGCGGAGTGCACTATTTGCATTACTGGGTGATTTGCCCTGTTTGGCTGTACTTATAGTGTGGTGACATCACCTGTGTTTACTGGGGGAATATGCAGCATCTGGTGTATTGTAGTAGTTGCCAAAAGGAACTGTTTTCTCATACTTGCGATTACATGCACCCTACTACCCCCCCACACACACTTGCCATTTGCAGGATTCATACCCCTACCTAACTATGGTTATGACACTTGAGAGAGATGTATTAGCGGAGCGCGCTATTCGAATTACTGGGAAGTTCCTCTTCTCTGGCTCTACTTATAGGGTGCTGACATCATCAGTGTTTGGAAAGGGTAATGTGCATCATGTAGTGTGTTCTCCTAATTGCCAAAAAGCACATATCTTTTATACAGAATTGCACACACACAAACTCCCTTCATCCAAACACACACACTTGCCATTTGCAGGATTCAAATCCCTACCTAACTATGTTATGACACTTGAGAGAGACGCATTAGCGGAGTGTGCTATTCGGATTACTGGGAGGTTTCCCTTCTCCGGCTGTACTTATAGGGTGCTGACATCATCAGTGTTTGGAAAGGGTAATGTGCATCATGTAGTGTGTTCTCCTAGTTGCCAAAAGGAACATTTCTTTCATACAGAATTGTACACACACTAACCCCCCTCCACACACACTGGGTATTTGCAGGATTCAAACCCCTACCTAACTATGTTATGACACTCGAGACGGACACATTAGCAGAGCACGCTATTCGCATTACTGGGAGGTCTCCTTTCTCCTGCTGTACTTATAGGGTGCTGACATCATCAGTGTTTAGAAAGGGGAATGTGCATCCTGTAGTGTGTTCTCCTAGTTGCCAAAAGGGACATTTCTTTCATACAGACTTGCACACACACACTAACCCCCCTCCACTCGAGACAAATGCATTAGCAGAGCACGCTATTCGCATTACTGGGAGGTTTCTCTTCTCCTGCTGTACTTATAGGGTGCTGACATCATCAGTGTTTAGAAAGGGGAATGTGCATCCTGCAGTGTGTTTTCCCAGTTGCCAAAAGGGACATTTCCCTCACACAGACTTGCACACACAACAACCTCGGTCACCCACACACACGGAGCATTTGCAGGATTCAACCCCCTACCTAACTATATTATGACACTTGAGGGAGACGCATTAGCAGAGCACACTATCTGAATTACTGGGCATCTGTCCTGCACCTGCAGTATTTATAGGGTGCTGACATCATTATTTCTACAGAGGTATGTACATCTAGTACTACCTGTCAGGTGGGGGATAGCATATATATGCATTTGCAGCCACCTACTTCAGGGTCAGATATGCACATCACACTGGCAGGTTATGTTCTATACCATGCTTCATGACCATAGGACCTGTAACACACAACACAACCAGTCCAGACCACCCCTCCCACATCAAGGACACACACTTTGCTTCCCTGGGAACAGTGCCAGGATATGCAGGTGTTCACCTACACCATTCCAGTTGTTAATGTTAGGTACAGGCATATTGTGTGTGGGAACTACTCAGGCCTCTACAACATTACCCTACAGCCACTACAATTTGTGAGTCCATGTGCTATGGCAGAACCACTCACCACAGCCATAAGGGGGAATACATATTGCACCTGACCATCTGCAACATGGGTACTCACTGTTCCACACCAGAGGTAGACCACCATTGTTGATATCTGACCATACCCACCTTTCCCTGGACATCCATATCCCATCCCCACCCCCAGGCAAGGTTGTCACTGCAAACAAAGTGTATTTATCAAAAGCAGACTTTACACTTGTGAAGACTGGGGTGGAAGACTTCAAAGGACCCATGCTGGGGGAGTACACAGGCCACTCTGCATAATCATTGACAATTGCATTCTATGAGCATGTGGAAGGTTTGCATTGATCTTGCTATCCTAAATATACCCATGACTGCTCCACAACAGGACACCTGTCAGGTGTACACCAGCCATATATGAGCTGTCCAACAGACAGAGTGAGCTAATACATTGCAGAGCAGTAGCCCACAGAGGGAGGACATCTCTGAACAGTACCGGTACGACACTTCAATCCCTCATAATCATCACGACACAGTGTTGACAGTGAAATTGTCCAGACAATGCAGATAAGGCTCCCCTCAGTCTGTTATTGAAGCCCACTTACTGTTAGAGGTCCTCACCAACCCTCTTCCAGCACACAACAACAACATGGATGTGGCTTAGCAAATTCAAACCCTGGGATCTCCACTGTGTCCCTGCTTGACAGAGGCACAGCACAGTAGCCTCACATGGTGTCTTATGTGATCTACTTTACAGTGGCACAGTAGCCTACTGTACTGGGGAGGCAGACGCCAAGCACACTCTGGCTAAGCTGTCATTCCCTAGGGCAAACAGCCTAGTGTTGACCTCTACACTCATATGTTTAATTGTCAGATGCACATTATTTGTTGCTGATAGACTGTTTGCAGGTCTTTATTGCCAAAGCATTCCCTGTTTGTAGGAACAACTTGTTTATCTGTGGAAGATGTTTGCATATGGGAGGGATCCACTATATCACGTATGTCTCTGTAGTCATTTAACTGTGTGCACTGGGCAGATTGCTGTAATGTAGTTGGTTCCTGGAATAACACGTACAAATACCAGATATGTATGGCTAATTGCTAAACTGAGATTTGGCCTAAGTGTGTGAGCATGCCCAGTTCAGCCTTCCCATGGCATGTTGTCTGACATAGCTCTCATTTATCAAAGTGTACGAGCATGCCCAGTGTGAGCTTTCCATATGTTGAACTCTGCAGCCCACCACATTTGTGGATGAGTGTGAACTTCAACAATATCTCCCGTTTATGGTTGTGTGTTGTGTGTCATGTTGTGTAGTTACTGTCCAACTTCTTTGTGTGTGAACACAACAGGGATTATACTGTGCCTGCAGGGTTTGCATGGGATACTTTGCATACAGTTGTCAACATCCGTTCTTACTGACCTAACACTGTAGTACCGTATAGTGTACTGGTTCAGTACTTTCACTGTGGTGGACAGTATCCTGGGCTTTAGTCCGATCACTGCTTTACATTTCCATAGTGAGCACAACAGCCTGGTTAGGGGCCAGTTGTGCACATCTGACCATGTTGCATTATGTTCAGATATGAACTACTTATACCAGGCTTGTCCAACATTGGTAGTGTATTCCACAACATAGGTGTACATTGGCAAACAGTAGTGATGTGCCCTAGGCCATTTCTAATGCTAGTCGAAGAGTGTGTTTGTCCTTCGACACACATTGTAAGTGGAGTTTGCCATGACATATGTCATGGTTAGTATACTGTGCCTCCATCTACCTGTGACATTACAGTGATACCCAGGGTAAATCTACCATCTCCCATCCACTCATCACGATTCCTCTTGAGGAGAATCGATGAGTGACTCTATGGATAACCTGTACTGGGAGTTTACTCATGAGTGGGGGTGGCTTCTGTGTTATGGATCATGCAGTACAGCTTGTCCTATGTATGTCAGTGCTGGGGTTCAGGTCTCTCATGTGCATAGCTCACTGCCATTCAGATTGTACAAGGTGCAGCATGTTCATTGATTCCAGCTTGGACATGGCTTTATACATCAGGCACAGCTTGCCTCTGGGTGGGCAGTATGGCAGTGTGTGGAGCTGCAGTTTGTTTAATCAGGCAACACATGGCATCTGTTCAAGCTCTTTGATACTCCTGGTGAGGTACTGTTGGGGACTTTACAGTTGATGGAGGTGTCTGCTGAGGTACATCCCACAGGGGCTATTGTAGTCAATTGTAACACTGATGAAGGATGACTGCAGAGCCACAATGACCTCCCCTTATCTAGATCTGGCAACCTTCATGATTAGGTGGGTATATGGTATGTTTCTGTAAACACTACAGTCACATGTTTGTCCAATGCAGGATATCTATCACCTTGTGTCCCCAGGTCTAAGTACGTAATGGGTTAACACCTATGTGGTAATTGGTGGGCACTTACTGTATATCCATGGGGGTTGACTATACACTTTTCTGCAATTAGCTTGCTGACATGGCTATGGCACCAGTTGTCTGTTTCTATGTGGCCCTTTTGTGGGGTGCTTGCGTCAGCTGGAGGGTCAGATATGGTGGGCAGTTTGTAGTCCTCTGCATACATGTTCAGACACAGTCCTTCCATGTTGGCCTGTACCTATGGGACATATATACCAAACGAGGGAGGTCCCAGGACCAAGCCTTGTGGGATGCCAGTTATATCTGGTTTGTAGTCTGACATGGCTGCAGCATGTCTGACCATGTCAGTTCTGTCCTTGGTCTGGTTTGCAACCCCTCTACTGACATAGGGGTTTATATTTAAGCTGGTGAGCATATCTATAATGAACACGTAGGGTATTGTATGGAAGCCTTTGCAAGGTCCAGCTACGCTGTGTGGACCACATTGCCCTCATCAATGACCTTAATGACTGTTTCAAATGAGACAAACATGTTTAGGGGCAGGATCTGCACTTAAGAAAGCCACACTGGGTAGGGTCCAGTGTCAGTAGGTCCCCAATATCTTTATGTCTGCGGTACATGCTGATCCTTTCCATAGCTGTGCAGACCAAGCTTGTCAGGATTCTGGGGTGGTAGTTTGCAGTATCCATTCAGGCAACACCTTTGTTGAGAAGGACCACTGTTGTTGTACACTGCTCTTTGGGTACATATCCTGTGGTAAGGCTGACATTGAGCAGTAGTGTGATTTGGCATTCCATTCTTCTTGGAGTCCATGTTGGACTCAGCCCAGGACACCATCTCATACCATTGCTGCTGTGTGTTTTGCTTTGTAGATGCTGGCTGTTACCTCAGCATCTGCAATGTCAGGGGGCCAGCAGTCTGCTGGGATAGATATTTTGCATTCTGAGGGGGGGGGGGGTTGCACTGCACCTGTCAGGTTGTATGTTGGCAATATGTGTGTGTGTTTGGTATGATGTTTGTAATATTTGTGTGATTCAGAGCATATCTGTGAATTCCCAACACGGTTCCTACCATCAGTTGAGTAAGCCTTGAGATTATCCTTAGTGTCCTGTACAATTTGTATCTTTATAGGTTCATAGGTTCATACTAGGCTATCCACCCTAGGGCATTTGTAAGCCTAACCAGAGTGTGTGTGTCTTTGTGTCTTTGTGACCCTTGCTATGTGAATATTATGGCCATTTATGATTTACTTTACTGTGCCTCTGTCTGGACGTGACACAGTGAAGACCCCCAGTGTACATCTACGATCATCCATCCACTTGGCAGTATTCCTGTTGAAGAGTGTCAGTGAGGGGCTCTGCCTAACATGGAGTGGGATTCTGTTCCAGGGTGTGGGGAGCCTCTGGGTTATATATCTGTCCCTCCAGCACATCCTATTTCATTATGTGTTGAGGTTGACATCTCTCACTCTCACATCTCCGATGGCTTTGAGTTTTCTGGGGTGGAGCATGTCCATTACTCCTGTGTTGGACATGGCCTTGTACAACAGACATACAATGCCTCTGTGTAGGCAGTATGTGACTGCATTCAGCTGGGGTGTCTACAGCCAGGCAGCATATGACATACATTTGAGACCCTTTATCCTCTTGGTGAGGTACCTTTGAGGTCTTTCTAACTGCTGCAGGTGTCAGGTAAGGTACATCCCAAATGAGGCATTGTACTAGATTATGGGTCTGATAAGAGAACAGTACAGGGGCACAATGACCTCTGTTGACGTAGATGTGAATCCTTTTATGATACGGTGTCCAATATAGACAGTCTTCCTAGCCACATTGGCAATGTGAGTGTCACATAACAGGTTACTGTCCACTTGTGTCCCTAGGTCCCTGATTACTCCTTCCATACATAATGGTTTACCACCTATGCGATAATTTGTCAGTACCTTGTTTGGTATTTGGTGGGACATTCATACTGTCCACTGTCTTCAGGACGGCTGGGTGGGGTTCCTGTGTGTGAGAGTGTGGTCTGTAGCATGCTACAGACTGTACAGCAGTTTTGCCTATGGTTAGATGCACATGGGTGGTCTCCGATGCTTCGTGCATTGTCAGTTACCTGGACGTATGGGTGTCTGTGCTGAATATGGATACTCCCCCTCCTTTTATGTTTTGGTCCAGGTTTTGGGGCCATAACGCATGATATGAGGTATAACCTGGTAGTGCTGGTGTGCTGTCAGGAGGCTTGCAGCAGGTTTATGTCACTGCACAGACATCGATGTCCTCCATACTGGGGAAGGCCTCAGGAGCATGCATATTGCGGTTTACACGTCTGGCATTGGTCAGCATTACCCTTATGTTTCTTATCACTTATGTTTTCTAGGGTGGTGGGTTAGTCTTTTCAGCCTTGCCTACGTAAGGCTCTATGGAGGTGGCAAAAGCCTTATCCAACATCCAGACGCCCAGGGGTAACAGGTGCAAGCCATCCCTGGAACAGCAGCATGGCTTGTCAAGCATGACATCCTAAGCAAACAGACATTAGATCCTCTTGGAATGACAGCAGTAATTGTGCCACTTGTTAAAGCTGATCATTCTGTGTTTGTACTGTGGCATCATTCTTGGTGAGGGTAGGATGCTGCAAACAGTCAGTGTCATACCGGCCTGGAATACATACTCAGAGAGCTCATCTATTTCTCTTTTCATGTAGTCCAGGGAGGTACATCTCAGGTCATTCACGCCAGCATGGACAATGACTGCATCATATTTCTACTTGTTTGGGGTGACCTGCGTACTTGTGTTATGTGGTGTATTGTAGCAGCCTACAGGCAGCTTACTGTACCCTTTCCCTTGTTCAGTCTGGTGAGCGGGACTATGGAGTCACCTATTACAACTGTATCAGGCATGTTGTTTCTCCTTCTGGCCTGTGACTGTTTGGCACACCAGCTTTGTGTACTATGTGTTGCATGTGCTATGTTTGGAGGTTGTGGTTGCTTGGGGGTCTGCTTTGCAGGCCTCTGTTGGTGTGGTGTGGTGTGTTTGTAATTAGGGCCTCTGGGAATGTTTTTCTGTGTTTATGTCTTTGGTTTGCAGTTGTGATAGGTCTATGTGGGACTGGGTTTGAGGTGTGTGTGGTTACCTTCTCCTCCTGACTAGTTTTGACAGTACTGAGTTGAGGGAGCTCATCCTCTGGTTTGCATAAATGGTTGCACCTCTCACATATATTTGTATTTCTTGGGGGGAGTTGAGGGTTGTCTGTGTACTTGGGGCAGGTGTAACATTGCCTCAGGATTCACAGATTCAACGTGTTGTAGCTGGCCTTAGTGGATTGTATGTGTGGACATATTTTATTGCCATACTACTGATCAGTGATTACTTCCCTTTTTATGTTTGCTCTATCATATAGTAGCTTCCTCATTCTCTAGCATGGTTTGGTAATGGCTGGAGTCCAGCATGCCAGATGCCTGCGTGTATGGCATTGTGTCTTGTTGTTATTTGTGATTGCATAATCCAAGCATTCCTGGTTGTGTTCATGGAATGCCTGTATAACAGGTTCTGAGGTGTGGCCCATATTTTGCACCTGCACAGGGCCTTTAATGGATTCCACATCAGTTTGGAGGAGTGCAACTTATGCTTTACACATGTTTTCACTGTAGTTTTCTGGCCAGGGACTGTGGTCAGGATGTGTATATCCAGTGTGATTACTCTATGGTCTGGTCTTACCAATGAGGGATACACTTCTCATCTTGCCATCCAGTACCCATGTTGCTGATTATCACATCCAGTATGCTTACCCCTCTTGTGGGAGTGGTACGTTGTTCCTGGGCATTTTGGTTTATGGATTCTAGGAACTTTTCTCCTACAGTGTTGGAGCTAGTATAATGCTCCCAGTCTATGTTTGGGTATTTTCAGTCAACCAATATAATGTGGTTTGGGGGACTTGATATATTCATGTATTCCAACATAGGCCAGGTGCAGCTCCTGTTAGGACAGTAGTCTGTAACAGGCTATACACTGGGAAGCAGTTTTAGCCACTGTTACTTGACCATGGCTAGTCCATGCTGCTTCTTGTTGTGGTACCAACATGGGGGTGTGGTTATCCTTGACAATTATTGCTAGTCACCCTCCTTTTGTAGCTTGTTCCATGTTTTGATGCTGTACAGCACAGTATGAGGTGTAACCTGGTAGTGTTAGGGTGCTGTTGTGAGCCTTGACCCAGTTTTCTGTTACAGGACAGATATCAACATTCTCCATACTGGGTGAGTTTACACTGCACGCATCTTGCTGTTTAGACTTCTGGCATTGGGTAGCATTACATCTAGGTTCTTATCCCTTGTGGTACCTATGGAGGTGGGTTTGTGTTTTGAGCCTTACCTATTCAGGGCACGCTGTGGGTAACAACAGCCTTTGCCAGTATCCATGAGGCCTGGACTGATAGGTGCATGCCACCCCTAGCAGGTGGAGCATCATGTCCTGCTCAGCATGTCATCCCAGGCTGGCACACATTGGATCCCCTTTGACTAACTGCAATACTTCAGCCAATTATTGCAATTGATCATCCCATCGTCATATTGTGGTATCATGCTTGGTGAGGGTAGGGTGTTAGTCAGGGTCCTCAAGTGTGCATATACTACATGGTGTTACATTACTTAACACATGGCATTCATGCCTCAGGTGGTGCTGCAGGGCTGCCTCTGTCGGATGCACATATTACACTCCTTGTACATGTTTGAGAGCAGGTTATGTCATTTTAGGCATCCATGTTATTATATGAGTGAGTCAGAGAGGGGTATCATTCCCAGGGTTCCTACTGAGCCAGTGTATGTGCTATGCGTTGCCTCTTTGCCAAGGCCAGGGCATACTGGGCATGCCTCCTTCTGCCTACTGGGGCAGGCTCAGGTTGTTCCTCCTCTGAGTCATGCTCTGCCTGTGATGGCCTTGGCAATGGTGGGGGGCTGTTTGGCCCGGCCCTATGCTGATCCTGCTGCAGCTGTTTTCGCAAGATCATATTATGTAGCATAGCACATACCATGACAATTTGGGTACATGTAGTTGGTGAGTACTGCAAGGCTCCACCAGATGTGTCCAGACACCAGAACCGTGACTTGAGCAGCTGAAACACACGCTCTATTACATTACGTGTTTGTGCGCGTGCCTCATTATGGCATTCCTGTTCAGGTGTGTGTGCATTTCTGATGGGTGTCATCAGCCACGGCTCCAGTGCATAACCTGCATCCCCCACTAGGTGTCCATGTGGGATGTCCCCATTGGCAAATGTCTGGTACAGCTGCGTCAAATGCCAGATATGGGAATCATGGTAGCTCCCAGGGCAGCCAGCACACACATTCATTATTATGCCCTGGGCATCACACACAACCTGGCAGTTGATGGAGGGGAAGCCCCTGCGGTTAATGTAGGCCCTACCCCGCTCACCGGCTGGTGGTTTGATGCGTATGTGCCTGCAGTCTATTGCACCCACTACCTCAGGGTATTCCGCTGTTTGCTGGAAGAGATGCATATTGCTGGCCAATACCTCACGGGCATTGGGGAAATATACATGATCACCGACATGTGCTGACATGGCATCCAGGAACTGGTGCAGTACCCTGGAGGCTGATGCCTGTAATATCCCCATCATATCACCAGTTGGTCCCTGGAAGGTACCTGTTGCTAGTATTCTTAGGCCAACACATACCTTGGTTTCCACTGTGATGGGTTCCCCTCTGTTGGTTCTGTGTGTGAGGCGTGGCCTGCACAGATCGACAATTTGCTGCGGGAGGTCTCTGTCCACTCTATAGCGCTCTACTATCTCTAGCTCATGTAACCCGTGGTAGGTGACCCTGGGCCTGTACACTCTTCTTCGTCTCCTCACTATGGGTAGTCTGGCACCATCTGCATTGTCACCACCCTCAGCAAGTCGCCTATGTCTCCTTATGACAGCTATGGCAGCCCCTAGGCATTTCTGCTCTGAGTTCAGCTTTTTCAGTTTTCATTTCTAATAGCTTACTCCTGTCTTGCAGTGTCTCTTGAGAGAAACATCTTGCACTGCTGTTTGCAGAGTTTTAAGTGCTTGGCTGAGCTACTATTCTGTCTGTGTAATTGCCTGCTTCTAATTGTTTTCACCTGCTAGCTCCAGCAGTATTCCCTGCTAGCTCCCTACTAATTCTGTTGCTTCCTTTTTCCTTTCTGTTTCCTCAGCGGGGAGCAATGAGCATACCAGCAGAAACACGCTCACAGTGGCTTACACACGCGCAGACATGCTTACACGGTTCAGAATCTGCTTATTCGGGTTAAAACGCGTGCACACCAGCGCAAACAGTCTTAGAAGTCTGCCAACACGCTCCCATATGCTCAGTCTGCCTTACACGCACGCACACTGTCTTACCCGCGCCTCATGGCACGCACACGTGCACATGCACGCCCAGCAAGAAACTTTGGTGTAAGCAACAGTGTACACCTTCCATTTCTTGACTTTCTCATGCTTATCTTGTGGCACTCCTCTTTCCATGATATGTGTCTGACATCTGTCATGCAACACTGACCTCCAATGAACTGCATTTCTTTCTACCATTCCCCCCTTTGATGTCACCTATCTCCTACTCTATTCCTCCCCCTTATGTATCTCTTACACTACTCAGAATGTACTCATTTGCTATGTGACAGTGGAATTCAGTATCCTAACACTCATTTACATCAGATTGCCTACTAATGCTTAGTTACATCTCTTAGACTCAGCTTCCCCCCTTAGCAACCACTAAACGGTGGCCATGTTGTTTTTGGTCTGCTGGTCCCTGTATTGTAAATCCATGTATTGCATAATACCCACATTTGTGGGTTTATAACCTTAATTTTTATGTTTTATACAGCGCAA
Organism: Protopterus annectens; assembly: GCF_019279795.1. Lineage (NCBI taxonomy): Eukaryota > Metazoa > Chordata > Ceratodontiformes > Protopteridae > Protopterus > Protopterus annectens. The sequence continues at coordinate 1,870,584,518 of NC_056739.1, forward strand.
CCCGTTTGCGAGGGGCTGCGCTGCGTTTAAACATCAAATAATTATTTTTCATATTTGCATCGGGGTACCTTGCCGATGGCCACATATTTGGCCATTGGCATGCTGCCTGACACATATGCACCCTTTATTTGGAGCTGACATGGCTCCATTGTGATTTTTGCAGAAACATACTCAGTTGACAACTGAGTACATTTCTGCAGCTAAAACGGCTCTTACACAGGCTGCTTTCTACTTCGTGGATTGCTACTCTACCTCATTTGCATGCCTTTCGGCTGAAAATGAGGTATTTAGCATATCCATGCCCAGTCCGTGTAAGAGACGTTTTAGCTGGTCTCTTACATGGAGTTTCGGGCTGTTCCTTGATCGCGAGGCTTGCATGGAGTCTTACACGTCTCTTACACTCCGTGTAAGCCTTCGTGAATCCTGCCCTATAAATTCACACTGATTTATGGCCTAAAGCCCTGAGATTCTCCAGTAGTTGCAGCATGTCACCAATGAGCTGGACAGGCTATGTCAACAAATTCAGGACCCCAGACAGTCAGTGCATGCTGCCGTTAGTGTACAATCCACACTTGTCTAGTCATGCATGCCTCAGGCTTCAACACCACCAGAAAGAGACAATATCACTTTCATCCACTCATCTGCTCTGCACTCGATAATCAAAACGCATTCCCCTATAAATTGGTGCAGTGTCTATTGGGACCACATACTCTTTGCAGTTTACAGTATTATCATTCTGAATACATGTGAGCTCCATCTCTCAGCAGGAAATGGTGCATATGCCTTACTGGCTCAGACGGCACTACATATGCATATGGCCAGAGTAGGGGGCAGTCAAAATTGACATGGCCCTCTACTTGTTATGGAGAATGACTTAGTGGATCTCAGGTTGCTACCTCACATGGGAGAGCTTAAGGTGATGGCATCTGTGTACCTGTCATACCTGTTGTAGTCTGTACCATGTCACTAACATGGGTAATGAATCTACTAATTATGAACCTTTGTTACATAAAGAATTCTTTTATGCAGACATATTTCAGTGCACAGTCTCATTAGCAGCATATATGTACACACACACACACACACACACACACACACATATATATATATATATATGTATATATATATATATATATATATATATATATATATATATATATATATATATATATATATATATGGGTCTAGGACTAATGCTCAACGACAAGTTTCTACAAATCAGAAACGGCTGAGCATAGTTCCGCAAAAGTGCTTTTTCACTGAAAAAAGGACTTTCATGAAACTGTACCAAAAAAAAAAAAAAAAAACATGAATAAATGTCTGTTGCTGAGATAGTGGCACAGTGGGGATAAGGGAATATTCTATTTTCCCCACTGCACTGTGATCTCGGAGTGAGAATATAAAAGTAGGGGGTGGAGGGGGCAGGGGGCTTGTCTCCCTGTGTAAACATGATTATTGTTGCTTTTTTTTTTGGTTAGGTGCTTTTTTTTAGTTGAGTTTCACAAAAGTGCTTTTTTACTGAAAAAAGCACTTTCGCAAAACTGTACTAAAAAAAAACATGAGGAAATGTCTGTTGCTGAGATCATGGCACAGTGTGGATACAGGAATATTCCCTTTTCCCCACTGTACTGCGATCTTGGAGTGAGAATATAAATGTAGGGGGGGTGGGGGTTGCAGGGGGGCTTGCCTCCCTGTGTAAACATGTTTACTGTTGTTTTTTTTTTTTTTTTTTAATGTTGTTAGGTGCTTTTTTTTTAGTTGTGTTTCACGAAAGTGCTTTTTTGGTGAAAAAGCACTTTCATGAAACTGTGCTTCTCCGTTTCCGAGTCGTGGAAAATATATACACACACACACACACACACACACACACACACACACATATATATATATATATATATATCTGTGTATCTACATATATATATATATATATATATATATATATATATATATATATATATATATATATAGGTTCACTACAAAATTTTGAAACCCCAAAATCTCGAGTTTCAGAATATCGAGTTCAAAATCTCAAGATCTTGGACTCTTGAAATTGTGAACCCCCCACCAAAACACCACCCAACACATTAAAATATGTGTATGTAGGGGGGAAAGCCCCCCTGCACCGCCCCCCACACACACACCCCACAACTTAAATATACCAACTCCAAGATTGCCCTACAGCAAGGACAAGGGAAATCTCCTGGTCAGCGCTGTATGCCGATCTTCGTTCAGGATTTCGAAGTTTTGAAACTTCGAGCATATGATCTTTGATCATATGAAATTCGAAGTTTTCAGCTTCGAAATTCTGAAGGGAACCCATTTTATATATATATATATATATATATATATATATATATATATATATATATATATATATATATATATATATATATATATATATATATATATATATATATATATATATATATATATATATATATATATATATATATATATATAGATATAGATATATATATATATATATATATATATATATATATATGAATAGGCCACTACATCGAATTCCACTTCACCGACATGGCAGAACATCGACAAATGAAGTGCCAAAGTTTCCCGCACTGTAAGTTACCGTTTGGCCATCCACCTGAACTTTGCCCTGTACCCCCATGGTAGTAGGTTCTTGGAGTTGGAATATTAAGTTAGAGGTGTGTGGGGGGTGTGGGGAGTGTAGCCCTCCACATTTGTGTAGTCAGTTTAATGGCAGTTTTTCAGTTTTGGATGGCCAAACGGTAAATTACCGTGCAGGAAATTTTAGCTCTTCATTTGTCGATGTTCTGCCGTGTCAGTGAAGTGGAATTCGATGTAGTGGGCTGTCAACATAGTAAAAGTAACACAGCAGTACCATTGTCATCTCACAGCTAGAGGCTCTCTGGTTTGATTCTCGGTTGGGGTGCCTTCTGTGTGGAGTCTACATGTCCTCCCTGCATTCGTGTGAGTTTTTTCTGGGTACTCCAGTTTCTTCCCATGTTTCAAAGACATGCAGCTGGAGCATTTCTTCCCAGGGCTCTGCTGAAAATTGGCTTTGTTCCAAGTCGGACTTTCCTGGTAAACAAATGTGAAATAAAATATATAAGCACACATACACACACACACACACACACACACACACACACACACACACACACACACACACACACACACACACACACAGAACAAGTTATTACAGTTACTAATCCACTGATGTTTTCTTGTGGCTCTTGCGAGACCTTCAGCCAATGTTCTGCACATCTATGGCATGGCATATCTGCTGGCCATATCACTGTTCTCCTAGATGGGCAATTTGAGGTGGGGTAGAGACTGTTGATAGTGGTTCTTCCCTCCTCCTCATCAACATACTTTGGTTGTGTTACCAAAATCGCTGGCATCATGTTGAATGCAGCTTGCCAAACCAATATGGCAGGCTTTCACAGGTGTGTCCTATAGTAAGCCACCTGAACTGCTGATAGAGTGAAAGTGCATATTTAAATGTCCAAAAGACATTGTATGTTTCTGTAACCATGGCACTGGGTGCAGCTGTAGGCCATCTATGAGAATTTCTGTGGGAGCTGTATGGGTGTCATCAATCAAGGCTCCGCTGGTCATCTGACATCACCTAATAAATATTCATTATTTATTTTTAGTGACTCAGATGCATAGTACATAGCACTGGTATGCCACACATTGGCATCATGACTTCTCCTAGGATGGTGAGCACTTATGTTGATGGTGCGACTCCTATGGTTACATTCCATGTGAAGCTTCACTAAGTACTATTCATTCTTACTAAGGTAGCCATATGCATCATTTGTAGCAGGTGTACTTATAGATGCATATGTGCCATCCAACGCACAAGAGGTGCTTTGTAGGTCGCATGCTTGGTAGAATGATGGCATGATGGGGATTTGTTCTTCTGAGTGACTAGTAACCTATATATACTTATCCGCATGTACTAACAGACAATCCAGAATCTGCTGCAAGATGCAACAGGCATCTGACTGTAATATGACTGTAATGTTCATTGTTGACCTCTGGAAGATGCCATAGGACAGAATAGTCACTTATGGTACTGGTTTGTAGAGGTATGGTTCAACTTTTTCCACCTACCACTTTTATTGCCTAACGCACTTTGCATAGCTAATCTGCTGTGTGGTTAACCATATGGAATTGGTTCGACAGGTCCTGATTAATCAGACCACTATACTTTATCCATGGCCATTAGCACCTTCTGGTAAAGCAGCAATACACTATTGAATGCTAGGGTTCGTGGGCTAGAATGCCATCCAAATTAACCAGCATATGACCAATAACAATTGAATGTTTCTTATTGTTCTTCTGTATATGCCATTGTGTACACTTCTCATGCTTTTTGAATCATTATTTTTTCACACCACCACTGTGCTGGCTGTTTCATTTACAAACTTATTTTGAACATACTTTCATTTTGATGTGAAGTAGCTTGCCCTCACTATGTCTTTTTGGAACCATTTTTATTCCTGCATGGGATGGGCATTACATACAATCATAATGCAGTTTGACACCTCACTAATGAATAGAGCCCAGAGTATTTTAAAATAACTGCAGTAATGATCATTAGACATTATAATCAAATAAAATGTAAAATCAATTCACATACAGTGAATATCCACATAATATGGCATATCACCCTATGGAATATTTAATAAAGAAGATTAGAATATTCAGAAAACTTTTTTTTAATTATTAGTAATTGCCATTATTGGCATTTCTCTCAAGATGAAGATATTGAAAATAGGTGCAAGGGCCCCAGAAAAGTAGGTACATTCAGCCAAAAATCTAGACATCTAATTAGCATAAAATGTGAATACAAAGTCACACATATCTCTACCAGTCTTCAGTAGGAATATTGGATACTAAGCAGAAACACATGCCTGAAAAGCAGAGTGCCAATGATGATGAACCAGTATAAGCACATTATCAAACAGAATATGCAAAATCCGAAGACTTTAATGAACTATATTGCAAAATTCTACCACACAAAGTCTTATATTTTTGTTTCTGAGAAATAGATATTTAAGATATGTGCCCTCTTTCTTTAAATTATGGGTGCCACAAGCATGTTGATCATCTATGTAAAATATAGCTTCAAAAATCATATGTGAAGAGGGCAGATTCAGAACATTGTGTGCAGGAGTAAATCAAGTCTGAAAATAGGGACATGCCTCCAAAAAAAGGTACATCATGTACAGTGATAAATCAGGCTTGGAAATAGGGGTATTCATCCATCCATCAAATTCTGTTATTTTAGTAAATCAGACATGTTCTGGAAATTGTTCTGAGTATTGATACTTTAATTCTAATGCAAGTAGCACAGTTTTGTAGTTTGAACTTTAGTAAAAGTAAAATTAAACTGTGTTAAATGTAAACTATGTAAGTGACTGCAGCACATTGTGTTTATTGCATCATGTGCTTATTTTGTTCATGTACTACTTTCTCCAGAATGTACTTTAAAATACAAAATTAACTCTTTTTCTAAAGTTATGTTTTACCATTCAGTACTGACTCACTTGAACAATTGATAATAACATGCACAAACTAATTCTTCTTGACCAAGCTAATAAAACTCATTAGTAATTTACATGTTGTATTATTTATTGATTGATTGATTTGTAATGGAAAGCAAATTCACAGCACTTTAAAATGTGTGCAGAAACTTACATCTGATATTGTAATGTTAAAGTAAAGAAGAACGCACACACCTTTACCAACCAAGTGGTATTTTTGGCTAAAACCCCTATATTGCCATAACCAAAGTAGCTGGTGCATTTCCAAGTAGAGCTGTGACATTTTACATTAAAGTAGCACAGAAGTGATATATTAAAGTACAGTGCAAGGCAAGACAGAGACCAGGATTTGTTATATGCACAAAGTATACCTTTAAAGCTGAGTACATGAAATGAGTAGTAATTCATAAAAGCAGCTAGCTGAAAAAAAAAGTTGAACAAATATGGTGCAGAAATTTTAGTGTGCAAATGGGTGTGAATCTTCATTTGCATGTCATTATACAATCTAATGAGTTCATAACCGGAAGCTAATGATGGTGTGTGCAAACAAGGCATAATTCCAAGTCACTACATGTCATGAAACTACTTACATCAGAGTATAAAAGTAAAATAAACACCAAAATTTGTGTACTTTCAACTGACGAGCATTCTTTGAGCATCACCAGCAGCTGTTGCGCAACATTTAATGCCCATAAATGGCACTAACCACCACTACAGAGTGTGGTACAACCACAGGTGGAATAATTAGAAGTGCTATATGCAGAAGATAATGTATCTACAAATCATAAACCAACAGCTGATGGACCACTTCTGAGTTGGCAGAGATACTATCTGGGTACTGGCAAACATGTGGCACAAAAACTAAATATCAGGGAATGTATGGACTTCCTCTGCCAGTAGACATACAGATGTGTGCAGGTCTTACTATTCTAGCTGCAGGAAACTTTCAGAGACAAATGGAACACCTTTGATATATCACGTGTTTGTTTGCAGAATACTGAAGGCACTGCCTAATAATTTTTTCTTATATGTGGATGAGGGTAAGAGTTTTCTTAACTCTGCAGGGGAGACTGCCAGAATCATATGTCACTTCGGTGACATTGTCCACTTTCCTGAAGTGCTGGGAGCTAAAGACTGCGTGTCTGGCAAAAAATGAATCACCCCTGTAAGTGTTCACAAACAGCACTGTATCAGTAAGAAAGACTTCCATTCCATTAACTGTCAACGAGTGTGTAATGCACAGGGACTGATAACCAGCATGCCTGCAGAGAAAGCTGTCAGTAAACAAAGATCCACATATGGGTAATAAAGACATCTCTATTGCTGCTTCCTGCACAGTAGTATTCTACAAGGTCACCTAGTACTTAACCACTTATGTATAGCTGCAGACAGCCTTTCTCAATACCATATGAGTCTGCTGTGTGAAGTACCACAGGATACCTACTGGAACCCTAGTCGATAACACCCATTAGGAATCTGCACAATTTTGATGAAATAAAATATAACGCTCCCCACTCACAAAATCAGAACATCATATTGTGAGCATTTGCAATACTGATGTCTCTGTTCCACTGTGTAGACGAGGCTGTGGGGCACTGCAGTATGCTCCTGCCACTGCTTGCAAGCTAGTTGTGGTATGCTGCACGATACACATCATGATAATGAGGAGGCAGGTGGCTCACCCACCTGTCCTGGGAATGTCCAGAACTACAACACTATATCACAGCAACCAAAAATGCATCATCTTACAGCAGTGACAGATATAATGACAGAAAGCGACTGTGGTCACATTGCACACATACCCAGACAGCACTGTGTACAGTATATGGCTGTACAATGAAAGAAGTAATGTCTTTCCAGCCTCTATAGGCACTAACAAGTATATAATGGCAGTATGATGTCACACATACTAAAATGATGCATACAACATATGGACAACACACTCTAACTATACCTATCCATGTGTGATATGGAGCAAAAATCTATATATGAGTGTATGTGTGTGTGTGTGTGTGTGTGTGTGTGTGTGTGTGTGTGTGTGTGTGTGTGTGTGTGTGTGTGTGTATAATATGCTCTTACATGTATATTTGCTTAAATGTATATATAGAAACTTAAACATACATATCCTGGGTTGGGATGGTGGTCTAATGGTTAAGGTGATTATCTTACAGACACAAGGTGCAGGGTTTGAATCTCACAAGGGATAACTGGCTAGGGTTAAAATGGCTCACAAGGGCAGTTAGCCTAGTACTAACCTATGTATCTTATTCAGTTGTGAAATATCTTGCAATGCTCTACAGGTTTTTATCTACTCATATTGTATACTTTGTACACTTATGTTTTCAACCAAAAGGGGTAATATCTTCTTATTGTATACTAACAGCTGTAAAGTCTATGATCTGTTAGCTACTACTCTGTAATGTCTCTTTTGTAAATTTTTCTTCTCTCTGTAAACTTATGGAGTTTTTCTCCCCAGGACTCCACTGAAAATGGACACTTGTTGTCCAGGTCGACTATCCTGGCAAACAAATATTAAATAAATAAATAAATACAGTGTTTTTCAAGTGCTGTGCAGGGCAGTGCAGGTTCATCTCACACTGTGTATCAGGCATCTCTACTTACATCAAACAGGAAGGATGGTTGTGTGAGTCACAGCCATCATAATTTGCACATGGATAAAGTCACACTTAGCTGCAACCACACCAGGAGCAGGCCATCAGAAGTGAATCATGTTGGGGGAGTAGGGGTGCCACCTTTTCAAATGCCCAAAGTGGGACATTTTTTATAGAATCATGAGATTTTGCAAGACAAATCATGCCCACAGCCAGTGCAAAGGACAAAACTTCACTTTTTTGCCAAAAGAAAAGTTTTTTCTTGCAGCATTTGAGTTGTTTATGCTATTTCATATGACATTTAGGTGTTTCAGATAACAAATAACTGTTTTATATAACTATTAAAGAAAACTTGGGAAATAATTTTGTCCTAAAATCTCAGGACATTTGCCATTTTTTAGGTTTTTTATGCAGGACACAACTGCCCAAAGAGAGACTGTCCCTCGCAAAGAGGGACAGGTGGTAAGGGTAGCCTTGTAATAATGTTATCTGAAGACGTGGTGGAATAGCCAGTAAGGAACCATTCTGTACAGTCTACTGAAATGTCTGGATACAGTGGAACTTGCAGCCTTCCATGACAATAATGTGTGTTACTCTTAGGACAAGCCTGTATGCAGTGTATATTTAAGGTCACCAGTAGCAGAGTGTACAAATCCATTGCTACTAGAATGCAATTAAATTTCTGTTGCTTGACAGCATGTGCTTGATATTCCCCAGTGACTGTTTCATGCTTTTTGGCATGAATCACCAGAAGCTAACTCCATGGACACATGTTCATGGGGAATGGAGAACTACCCTAAACAAGTAAAAGTTACATTAACACATATAATAATTCATTTGCCAATAACCACTTAATCCTATACAAGGACATGACAAAGCTAACATGTGCAAAATTAGAAACTGGGAACCCAGTCATGATAATACTGGCTTTTGCTTGCAATGCATTTCAAGGGTTGTACAAATTTCATGAAATGAATAAATGATTTCAAATGTTTTGAAGAAGTCTTTCCTGAAATAAAGCAGCTGGTTACTGTACCCTAGACTTCTACAAAATGCTTCAAATCACTTATTCATTTCCTGAAATTTGTACAATCTTTGAAATGCATTTAAAGAAAACCTGGTATTATCATGACAACAATCTCACACTACAAATAATGTATGGGGAACTATGCTTCAGAGTTGGTCCTTCATAATCTTCACTATACACATCACCTTTTCATTTGTAAAATTACTTTTAACTCTTAGTCTAAATTGGAAGATGTATTGTATATGGTTTTAGGCATGTTCCTATTACAAGACCAAAGGCGCATTCTTTTGAATGCATCTTGGTCAAACTGAAAGGATTGAAAAGGCAAAATATCGAAGCAGCTTTTAAGCAAATTCTTTCCCTGGGAAAGAATTTGCTTGGCCACTTCGTTACTTTGCCGTTTTCAGCACTGTAGAGCAATCTCAGAGTTCATAGGTTCATAGGTTCATAGGTTCATACTAGGCTATCTGCCCTAGGGCATTTATAAGCCTAGCCAGAGTGTGTATGGCTTTCGCCACCCATATTAAATTAATTTTGCTATGCCCTTTTTCAAGGTTAGTATACTGTGCCTCTGTCTAACAGTGACACAGAAGTGATACCCGGGGTAAACCTATGATCTCCCATCCACTCATCAAGATTCCTCTTGAAGAGAGTCAATGAGGGACTCTGCCTAACCTGGACTGGGATTTTATTCCAGAGTGAAGGGAGCCTCTGGGTTATGAATCTGTCCCTCCAGCATGTCCTATTTATTTCAGTGCTGAGGTTCAAGTCCCCCAAGCACGTAGCTCGATGGGATTTGGATTTTCTGAGGTGCAGCATGTCCATTAATTCCAGGTTGGACATGGCTTTATATGTCAGGCACAGATCGCCTCTGAGCAGGCGGTATGCCACTGAGTAGAGCTGGAGTTTCTTTAACTGGGCAGCATACGGCATCTGTTTGAGCCCCTTGATCCTCTTGGTGAGGTACTTTTGGGGTCTTTCCAGTTGCTGCAGGTGTCTGGTAAGGTACATCCCAAAAGGGGCATTGTACTCAATTATGGGCCTGATGAGGGATGAGTAAAGAGGCACGATGACCTCCCCTGATCTAGATGTGAATCCCTTCATGATTAGGTGGGCTATATAAAATGTTTTTCTAACCACTTTGGCCACGTGGTTGTCAAATGAGAGATTGCTATCAACTTGGGTCCCCAGGTCCCTAATTACTTCTTCTGTACTTAATGGATTACCACCTATGTGGTAATTTGTGGGCACTTTGTTTTTGCCAAAGGGGATGACTATACACTTTTTTGCGTTTAGCTTGAGGCCATGGCTCTGGCACCAGTTGTCTGCTTCTATGAGGCCCTTTTGAAGGATGCTTGTGTCGGCTGGAGAGTCTATTATGGCGCCCAGTTTGCAGTCATCTGCGAACTTGGTCAGCCACAGTCCTTCCATGTTGGCCTGTACCTCCGAGAAATATATACCGAACAAGAGAGGTCCCAGGACTGAGCCTTGTGGGATGCCACTTGTAACTGGTTTGGAGTCTGACATGGCTCCAGCTATTCTAACCATGTGGGTTCTGTCCTTGAGCCAGTTTGCAACCCATCTAGTGACATAGGGGTTTATATTTAAGCTGGTGAGCTTATCTATAATGCCCGAGTGGGGTATTGTATCAAAGGCTTTTGCGAGGTCCAGGTAGGCTGTGTGGACCACCTTCCCCTTGTCAATGGTCTTGGTGACTGTTTCAAAGAAATCGACCAGGTTCAAGAGGCAGGATCTGCCCTTAACAAAGCTGAACTGGGTAGGATCCAGTGTCTGCAGGTCCCCAATATCTTTATTTATAAGGTCCATGATGATCCTTTCCATAGCTTTACAGACCAAGCTAGTGAGACTTATGAGGCAATAGTTTCCAGGATCCGTTGAGGCACCACCTTTGTGGAGAGGGACCACTGTTGCTGTACGCCACTCTTTGGGTACATATCCTGTAGTAAGTCTGAGATTGAACAGTAGTTTTTGGTTTGGGTTTAGCTCTTCTTGGAGTTCATGTAGGATGCAGCCCGGGACACTGTCTGGTCCCATTGATGCTGTGTTTCTTGCTTTGGAGAGGGCAGCTCTTACCTGAGCATCTGAGATGTCAGGGAGGCAGCACTCTGCTGGGATAGATATTAGCCCTTTTGGTGGGGAGGGGGGGTAGAAGTTTGCGCTGAACCTGTCAGCTAGGATGTTGGCAATGTCTGTGGGTTTGGTGTATTTTTAAGTAGGGGGGTGTGGGGGGGGGCACAGCCTTGGAAAAAAATTGCTGTTCTGACAGTTCGACATTGTAAGCTTTCGCTTACATAGGGTCGATTAATCACCGTTCACTTTTTTAGGCATTCGGTGATATAATATAGACCCATTTTAGGCATTAGCATTTTGATAACTTTTCATAAGAAATGCCTGCAAAAATATGCTTTGCCAGATTTACCTATGTATTTGCTGGCAAAGAACACAATCTACTACAAAAATGCAAAGTTTTCAGTGAATGCAGTTTTCAGTGTAACAGTGCAACCATGCCTAGATTTTTTCTCCCATTAGCTACTTGAATGAAGGTTCATGTGCATACATGCATTAGGCAATAAGGGTATCCAGACTGCTAACTAACATTAACTGAAGGAAGAAAATTTGCCAAAAGAGATCAAGATAAGAAGAACATGAACAGATTTAAACACTGGCTGTAGTTTATTTTCTCTCCCCATCATTTCTGCCTCCCTCAGCTCATAACAGAAAAAAAAGAGAGAAATAAAAGGTAAGAATACACTTACCTTTGGTAACACAGAGAATCTTTAAGACAGTACTCTTGATTGCTTTTCCCTTACAGCTTTGATAGAAAATCTGGACAAGGTTCCCAGATGACACTGTACCTTCTGAATGTCTCGTCTCACTGCACTTTCCATTCCTTGTTCAGGTGAGTCATACTAAGTAAAGATGTATTCTTTTGTATAGCAGTCATCCTATTGGGAGTTAGCTGTAAAGACTGACTTCAGAGTTTCCTTTACTAAAAATATAAACTTAAACTTTTCTTAAAAATATAACATCTTCATATTATTTGTCAACATGCTTGCAATATAAAGTTTCCTCTTGGGCATTTGACTTGTGTTCGAAAAACCAAGATCATGCATTTAAAGCTGTTACAGTCAGAGTATTGTTTCTATTCTGCATTTATGTCTTCAGCCAGTAATCAAATATGGAATATAATCTACTGACATATTATTGCTCATATGGAAGCCAGATTGAGGGATCTTATATGACATGGATAGATGCACAGGTAAGACTATGATGTAAGGCAAGAAAGCTTAATGCTAACTAAGTATGTTCAATTAAAGTGCTTTCTTTTCAAAATTAAAAACCTGTGTTTCCTGGAAAAAAAAAATTTGCATTAATACCATTGTTTATTTTAAAATAAATATGGGAAACATTTAATTTTCTGGATGAGTGTAGTGGAATAACAATGTGTTGTATACATGGAGCAGCTATGCCATTTCATTTCTAATCCCTTCTGCTATACTAGAATTAAACAGAACTTTTTATATTTGGAAAGCAAGGAATAATAAGTGAATCAGCTTGGTTGATTATTCATTGCTGCTGTTTTTTTTTAATCACATGAGTGGCCTTAGTTCTTAAATGCTCTGATATTATTGGTGTTATCTGACTTGTGAAGATACAGGAGACTGAGGAGGTTGGAATCCCTAATGCAGCAGATTGCAAAGAACCAATCAAACCTAAAAATATCCTATAAGAATCTGACTGAAGTAATAGCATTTGAGTCTTTCTTAATAGTTGATGGATGTTAGACCAACAATCTACTTAATATGAATCCCCGAATTTCCAGTTGCTTAATATGTCTAGAAAAGCACATCTCCTAGAGGGCATTGAACTCAATAGTAGGTCTAATTATGGCTGCATAAAGAGGAATGATAATGCTTTTTGACCTGGAAGACATGCCTTTCGAAATGCTGAACAGTGACCATTTAAAATGTCTTGAGTGTCCTGGAATTTGGAGACCAAATGACCAAAGATTGACTCTTAAAATATACCAAATCTGACATTAGCATTTCTCAGAATATTTTCATTTGTGCAAGGTATGGTGACCTCGATAAATATATATTCAGGACATGTGAAGGGGAAGTGCTGCACATTTTAGGGTGCAAGTCTACTTGCCCCTGGAAAAAACAATTTTAATGTAGAAGAGCAATGTTCGATATTCACTCTTCTCGTGTTTTTGGGTCTTTTTTTCAATATTTGTGGACATTTCTTTATGGAGCCATGCTACACATAAGGATATTCTGAATACCAGTTGCGCATAGTGATCAATGGGCAGAGAATTATCAACAAAGTTTGGAATATCCCTGGCTACATTATCATATTGGAGTGGAGTATTTACAATACTCCATTGTGAGAGTTAGACAGTGTTGCTTACCATATGTGATAAGGATACACTTTTTGTTATTAAATTTTAGTCCTTTTTCTGTACATCCTTTGCTTACAAGAGTTTCTTCCTGCTGTAATGAACAGGCAAGAGAGGGGACAGTTGATAATAATACACAGTTTGCAATCATCTTCAAACTTAGTTAACCAAAGATCTTGTCTCTTGGGGATCATACAAATATATGCAGAAAATGAAGCAGCCTAGCTTTGAGGCCAAAGGCACACCTGTAGTTGCATTCATATTTTGGAGGAGGTGCAGGCTACCTGAAATATTTGGGCTCTTTCTTTGAGCCAGTTGTTTGTCCAGTTCGCCAAGTATTGATCCACTTCTATTGCATTTATCTTATTTATGATACCGACATATCACATCATTTCAAATGATTTAACCAGATCAGGATGAGCTGTGTGCACAGATTGATGTCACTCAACAGCCTGAGTGAGCACCTTTAATAAATTGACTATATTAACTAGATAGGATCTTCTTTTGACAATGACAGACATATATGAGTTTAGCCTGATAAGTTGTTTGATATCACAATTTATGAGTTCAGTTAAGATTTGCTTCTTGTCTTTGCAGATCAGACTATTTAGGCTAATAGGTCTATAGTTTTTCTTTATCTGTGGTGATGTTTCCCTTGAGTAGGGGTAACACCACTGTAGTTCTCTATACTTCAAGGGCAAATTCTCTATGTATGCTCAAGATAAATAGTTTAAAGAGGGGCAGCACAAGGGCAAGTTTCACACTATTAGGCATCTAGTTAAATCACCATAAACCATGGAAAAATATTTTTAGTTTTAGAGACCACATTCAGTACATGTTTCTTTGAGATATTAGGAAGTGTAACAGTCTTCAGACTTTTTTGCTTCAGGTATAAGGCTTGCCCTAAATTTGTCTGCTAATATTTATTAGTTATACTTACTAAGTTTACTGAGTCTGAACAGATGGTACCATTGTGGTATATTCAGAACACTGCTGGGTATTATTTCTTAATTTCCTAATATAATTAGAGAAAGACTGATAATTATCATTGACTTCAGATGCTAACTTAAGTTCATTATTTACCTTACTGGTCCTTTTAGTAGCTTTTAGATCTTTACTGATATTCACGTCTGGTAACTACAAGTGAATTTGGATAGGTCATCATAGATTTTAAAGAGGTTTGTCTTTCGGTCCGAATTATTGACTGCAGGTGTTTTAATAATTTTTTTAATAAAAGGTTACAAGTTTGCAATCAGACTAAATGAGGGATGGAGAAAGGAGGGGGTGGTACATATAGTGGGTGCATTAGTTAGGACTAGTTTAATTATGTTTGTCATCTAGTTGTTTGTTAATTATCTGCGCCATGGAAATTTTATTTAATAAATCTTTGAATCTCTGGTCATAACTGACTATAGGTGCACCACTTTATTCAGGGGAAGTTGAAATCTCTCATTATAAAGGAATTTTTAGTTAAAGATATCTCCTCAAGCACATTTAGGAATCCTACATGGTCATAATGGAATATGCAAGGTGATCTCAGCAGGGTATAATTCTATTGTCTATCTTGTTCCGAGTAAGTTTGAGTTCTGTATATTCATTCTGTGGGTCTCTGGGAATCTCTGGAGCTGCTGTGGTTCTTGACAAATGTGGAATTGTCACTACATTTCTTATCAGGACTAAATACTTGGTAAGTACAAATCTTAGGGATGGATGAAGTGCCATCTTTACAATGAAACCAAGTCTTAGGATCTACACAAGCACGTATGTGCTCAGTTTGCAGAGGAGCCTCAAGACCAGGCAATTTGTTATCAAGGCATCTAACATCAATAACAAAACACCTTGGTATGCTATGATTTGGGATGGAAATAGCTAAATTGTTATCAGTTACATAAGAATGACCATTAGCCAGACTCTACCTAAAAAGACTCTATAGGTACTGCAAGTTCTTTAGCCAATAAGTGTAAGCTGTAGAATGATAGATACAGGCCATCCTTGCTGAAGCAAGTTGGACTGCCAATCGGCTTGTCCAATGGTGACACATACTAGATGTCTCTAAAATGGTAACAATACTAAACCAATTGTTGAAATCACTCATTTTTTCTTTGTATGTAGGATATCATTCAGGTTGAAGGAAAGATTCCACTCTTGCCTGTATTGGACACATGCATGGTAAGATCCAAAATGTCTCTCTGCATGAGTTTAGAAACAAAGGAATTACAATGGCAAATTAAGTTAAATGTCACCTCCCCACTAGGATTAAATGATAAAGTGTCATTAAAATGATTATTGTTATGAAAATTTATGGACATTTAATCTAATTTATGTGAAGTATGTGTTTTACTTTTATATTTATATGACACGCATATTTGGATTTTTATTCACAAATATACATAATTTTATTATTAAATTTTACATTTAAGTTATCTACAGGTTTAGACTTAATTTTTTAAGTATAACTATTATTTTTTACATTTTTAAACTCTTCAGTCAGGTAGATTTTTGAGGAACTTTAATTGTTTAACTAATGTAATTAAAAAGGATTGATTACTGGACATTTAGTATTACATGTTAAATTAGATTTTATTTTATTAAGGGTGCTTGTACTAGGTTGTTTTATCTGAAAAAGTCTTGTAATTTCAGGATAAAAGCATTAATCCATGTATTATTAAATATATTGACTGTTCTTGTGTTTGGACATCGTTTTCATTTTTATTGCATGTCCCTTACGGTTGTACATCTCAAGTCATTTACACCCACATGGACTACCACTAAATGGTGATTGTTTTTGTCTACTGAGAGGGAAACTCATAACCTTCTGATATTACAGATCCTTGGACCAGAAACACAACTAAATGTATCCCTATTTCTGTTCGGTCCTGTGAGTATAGTCGTTGTGTATGACAAAGGATTCACCAGTTACTCAGACATTATTATTACTACTTACGTAATTTGATATATTTTATGTGTGAATATTGCTGATGTGGTAGTGGTTGCCTGCTGAGGCCTAGTCTTCATATTCCTAGGTGGCTTCTGTAGTGACTTATTTACAGCCTCAGCATAAGGCATTTTAGTGTAGTTGTGATGAGATATGGTTGGTGTGATGCTCACAGAACATCTTACTTGGTGAGAGATATGCTTTCAAATTGCATGGATATTTGCACCTCTGACAAACTGAATAATGTGTGTCAAGTAGAAGCTCATTGTCTGTGTACATATGACAGTTCCAACACTGCCTGAATGAACAAAGTGCAATATGGCTGGCAACAGAATGGAAGCCAGCAGGTTTACCTTCTGTTTTGCCTAGGCAGGTTATGGAATTAGTTTGGCCTAAGTTCGCAAAATATAATATTTGTAGTCTGGCTAAGTGTAGGGCATAGAAGGAGAATTAAGCTACCTGAAGGTACAACTAATTCTGAGGAGTTAAGAGTAGTCCAGCACAGAATTAGCTCAGCGATTTTTAGAGGACAACACAGCTGGCATAGTAGCTGGCAGTTTGGCAGTTATGTAGTAACACTGAGGGTCACAATGAACAATTAATAGTAGCCCAGCCCAAACACACTCAACATACAGGTCATGCCATGACATAGCAATGAAATGCTCATTTAGCATTTGACAGCAGCCTTGTGCAACTGTTTGCTGTTTTCAGTATTATAATTACAGTGAAATCCTCAATGAACACAATGGACAGAGGGCAAACACCTTGGGAGTTTGTCCATATACTGTAAGGGTGACCTCTGAAATGCAATAACAAGCTACTGTGCAGCATCACTACTGCTGTGTAGATTTGCATGCCATGGTGCACAAGCTAGTACACGTAACAAAAAAAAAAAAAAAAAAACACACCACCTGCTACTACACCAGAAGTAACTTCACCTCCCAGAACAGCAGCAAATTATACTCTTGCACTGAATAATCAGCAGCAGTGTCCCAACACAGCCTCAAAACAATGCTGTCTAAGTTCTGCTCAAACAGCAATACACACTTAATAGAATTAAGTAATGAAAACATTCTTCTTTTCTTCTCTAGTATTTGCAGTGATGGAAGAAAGGAGTCAAATTCAACGAATACAGGTTAAATTCATGTCCAGCATAAGTTCAGATGTAGAGCAAAGTCACAAGCTGAGCAGTATATGTAATATATACACAAACATTTATATATTTAAATATCTATATATCTATATCTAATATATATATATATCTATATATATATATATATATATATATATATATATATATATATATATATATCTATATATATATATATATATATATATATATATATATATATATATATATATATATACACACACACACACACACACACACACACACACACACACACACACACACACACACACACACACACGTATATGACAGGTAACCTACTGGTAGATAAATATTGAATTCTTGAGCTTCAATTGCCCAAGGTTCGCCCACCAATAATTTGAGTTCCTCCATAGGATGTCACTGTGGGTGAGTCATGCTGGAAGTGGCTCCATTTTGGGGAAATTTCCCCCTTCCCTAAATTGATGTGACCATCGAGTTGGTATATATAAGTTTGGAAGGTGGGCAGCTTGCACCCTACATCAGAGGGTGCAGAGGAGATCTGTCCCCTTGCAAAAAAAAAAAAAAAAACGCTTACATTTATTTTTCAGCTATTTTTATTCATTGAATGCAACTTCGGATTCCAGTCCTTGGTACATTCCCTTTCACCCACTTATACTGGAAGCATACATGACACTCGGTCTAATACTCAAGACATCAAACTTCAGAACTTTGAGTAAAACTTCTTAAACTCAAAAGAAAATTAAAAAATAAACTGTTGTTTCAGGAGGCAAGCCCCTCCAACTATATGCAGTCTCTCTCGCTCTATATATATATATATATATATATATATGTGTGTGTGTGTGTGTGTGTGTGTGTGTGTGTGTGTGTGTGTGTATGAAAAAAAAAAAAATATATATATATATATATATATATATATATATATATATATATATGTGTGTGTGTGTGTGTATGAAAAAAAATATATATATATATATATATATATATATATATATATATATATATATATACTAATTCCAAGATCACACTACACTGAGGAAAAGGGATATTCATCACTCCCCACTCCCCATCAGAATGCAACTTGCTACTCACCAGATGTAATTTGAACTCTCAGAACAGCAGCACATTACCCTTTTTCACTGCATAATTGATAATTTAACTGATAATTTGATGAGTCATAACTTGAAGAGGTTCAAACCCATATGATTTCCATTTGAAACACCAGTAATCTGTGGACACATCAAAGCATATTATAGATGGTTAATCATCTGTCGTTCAAATTTTTAACTGAACTGTTGTCTGGACATATACGTAATTACACCACCGATTTCCTCAAGCCAGATATCTTAAACTGCCCTGAAATTTTCTTTTCTAATTTTAGCTCTGACTCTTTGTCCAGTGTATGTCTTGTAATAAATGTCCAATCAAATATTTATTTATAGCCCTGTTATGAAGCATATTAATCTGTCACAAAAACTGAATCTAAAGAAACATGTCTCTGATATGGAACAAGAAATACAAATCTACAGCTACCCATGTACTCAACCTACTTGTATTATCACTACCTGCACATATAAAGATGACTCACTACTCTTTGATAAAAAAATCATTTCAAGATCCTCTATAACAAAATAGGTAGTCATGTTCAGATGAGAGGACTTCAAGTAGTGTTTATGTAAAAACACCCAACAATCTTAATCTATTTTTATATTAGCTCCAGGTAACCATGGTAATCTCAGAGATGCAGATGACTGAACAAACTCAAGAAATGTTACACAAAATGTAGCTATGCAGTGTATTCAGAAAATGCATGTATTAGTGGAATTACTCAGCAACCAGAACATTGCTATTACTTGTTGTCTAGTAGCATCAGACTGAAATGATAAAAGTTTAAGCAATAAAGTAATTCATGTACTGAGATGTAATATATCTTACACTGCTAGATGCAGGAAGCAACACAGACCTTATTATTATTATTACTATTATTATTATATATTTTAGCTCTTATTTCAATCATGAGTCCATGACAGATCACTTGTGAATCAACTATATTTTGTCTGTTCTGCCAGTCTGCACTTTCATGTTCTTGCTGTAGAATAACACGTTTTTGAAGCTGTTGATAGCATCATCCCTTTCCACAATAAACCAGAAATAATGGTTTGTAAGAACAAAAAAAAACAAACAAAACAAAAAAAAAAAAAACAACAAAAGAAAATAAAAAAGTCAATGTTACATAGAATATAGTTGTATTTTTCGGCTTTTCCCGGTTAGGAGTTGCCACAGCTGAACTCCTGTCCGCTAATGATTGGCAGTAGATTTTTACGTACTGAGTTGCCAGCCCTGACGCACAGCCTTCAACGACGGTGCACCCATTCACGCATGTCTCCACACAGAAGACGCTTTAGCTGAGAATCGAACAGGGCAATGTCTTACTGTGAGGTGACAACGCTACCGCAGCACCACCACTTAATGGACAGTAATGATTCACAGTAAATGAACTGCTATAAGTAGGATAACATATCTCTTGTTTTACCCTAAACAGTTTACAGAACGTACTGTACCAATAAAAAAAATATATAAGGAGAAGAAATTAAAAGAATCTCTTCATCTCAAACATGTTTATAACCACATGCATTATACGTGAATTGTACTGTTTTGCTTAAACGGTAACATTCTTGTGTAATATCCTTGATGAATGTCTTCTGACCTTTATGTGAGCTCTATCAGATTACCGACCATCAGATGTCATCAGAACTCCCACTTCTCTCTGGTAAAAAGGCTTCTGTTCTGGGGGATATGAGAAATACTATGGCTACCTTGTAGACATATTTGCTTGGGTTTTTGTTTTGAATCTACCTATCCCCTATGCAGTGGCACTTGTCTGGAGACTGTGTCTGCCATGAGGCATGGCTAATAGGATGACCCTACCTGATCCCAAGAAACATTGATCCCCCTAACCCAACCACAGGTACCTATCTCCACCTCTTGCTCATAGCCCCACACACATGGAGTGAGATGAAGGTGGGACCTAATCTGTTTCTCATGCCCCACACCTCAAGATAGATACTCCAGAGTTACCTGCCAGCATCATCACTGCTGCTTATTGAACTTGGGGATCCTGGGCTATAGTCAGAGTTTTCTTCCTTACTGTCATTGGGCTGACATATCCAAGCAAATTATACTTAACAGTTGTTTACATCGTAGTATACAGATTGTTTCCAATTATTGATTACTAATTCATCAGGTTCGAGTCTTATACATCACCAAACATTATTCTGTTTGCTAACTAGGCTAGTAGTACGGTCTGTGGGGTCTTTTCAGTAGTGACACACCAAAAAAAAAAAAAAACTATGACAATATATTTACAACTGCAAACTATGAAAATATAATGACAGTTCAGTTTCTCAAAGAGCTGAATTTTGTCCAGTTCATTGTTTACATATATGTTGAGCTTTGTAAATTATTCTGTTTTGTGTATTAAAATGAATGTACTGATTAAACATATAACTATAATTTTAAACTGGCTATATACACATGGGTTGCAAAAGCAAGAAACCCACATACATTCAGGAATATCTGTGTAACTTCATGTCTGCTGCTGAAATCTCACAGCTGGCTCTTTCTGAATTTGTAAATAAGGAAAAAAATCCTTATAAGTTATCTCAGGATCTTAGGATCATAGGATCATAAGGGGTTACTAAGCTAATGGCCTTTGAACCTTCTTAATCCTAGCCATTCATGACTCAATCTTCCTATTTATCTATGCCCATGGACTAGAAGACAGTCTTAGAAAATACATGCCACTTTCTATGCACGGTTTTCTAATCAAATTCATGTTTAAAGATTATTTTGAAATGATTTCAAATGAAATGATTTCTACACTGAAAATAGCACACAAAATGTTCATTCTAGCTGTAAAAGAACTGAGGATGTTCTGCTTGTATTAGCGTTCATGAACCAGTGAAATAAAACAGGACACATGCACTCCAAATGTAAATGATTTAACAGCTCACCTATTTCAGGGAATAGATCAATATGGCACAGATTAAAAATATAGGCTTAACGTTTGCTTTCCTGAAAATGAAATTGAGGCTTTTTGGTGGCATTATCTTCACAACTGCTGATTTTCATATTTGAGTAGGATAATTAAATTTGCTTGCATAAACATAATTTCACTATTTCATGAAACATTTATATAAATTATTTTTATATGCACAGTCTATAATGAAATGTTGAAAGCCTTGAAATGCTTGACATTAGTATTTTGCAGCCATAGCTGTTAGAATACAATTAATCTTCAAAACATTAAACTGAATTAAATAAGCTACTGGAGTCACTAAGGGAAAGGAGCTACTAATCTTTGGAATAAGCTAAGTCAGTTGTGTCATCCATTACACGACTGCTACACATTTCTTTTAACAATCCCCTTGGCATACATCCATGGATAATAATGTATCCCTGATGTAACATTATGGAAAATTCATTAACTCTTGTTTTCCATAGGCTGCTAAACCAAGGTATATGCCAGGCTGTCACATTCATAATCTCTCATTAGAGTTAAGGGTAAAATAGAGCTTGAGGCATTGCAACTAACTGCATAGTAACTTTTTAGTTATATCTCATGGCCATTGTAGAAAAATGCCATTTTCTTTTGCTTCAGTTTACCAAAATATTACAAAATTTGTAAGCCTAAGAACATCGACTAAAAGTATCTCAGTTCATTGAGTAACATCTTTGAATAAAATGATGACAAACAAAATCTAAATGATTCAAGCCTGTATATGAAAATATTTTCTTAAGCAGAACTTATTTTCTTCCAAATAACAGCAATGTGTCAACGAAAGAAGTGGAGCCATTTGACCATCATTAAGAGAGGTTTTCTAATTGTTGCAAAATGAATATTATATCAGCAAGGTAGATATTTCCTAAAATGCAAGACACTATTCCAAGACTTCTTTTTGTTTTCTTTCTTTTTTTTTTTTTGAGTCTGTACTTATTCCTTTAAATGCAGGAACTATAGAATTCCCTGCAGACTAGTTTGTGAACAGGAAAGAAAATAGTTTCCTAAATCTAAGAAATACTTGTGCTGCGCAAGTAACCTGAATGCACAAAATGGCCACTGTATAGAACTAACACTGATCCTAGTAGTCTAATAAAATGTGACATAAGCATTAACCCGAAAAATATTTCAAAGCCATCACAATACTTTTGTTCTAGTATGATGAAGAGAAACATTCAAT
Source organism: Protopterus annectens (assembly GCF_019279795.1). Taxonomy (NCBI): domain Eukaryota; kingdom Metazoa; phylum Chordata; order Ceratodontiformes; family Protopteridae; genus Protopterus; species Protopterus annectens. Next base: position 1,870,607,421 of record NC_056739.1, read on the forward strand.
GTGTAGACCAGTTCTACACTTAATAATATGAATACTGTTCAAACTATCAGTGAGTGTGCTGGATATTTTAGAAAGGGATCTACTTTCCCAATAGGGATCCTTAAAATATACAATATATATGATTTATTTTTTTTCAGCACCATCAAAAAAATTGCCAGATACATATTTGTTTTTGATGAGCTATGTATCATTTGTACATATGCTAAACAAAATGATTTAAAAGTGATTTATTTTTCCAGATTAAATATTCATTAGCAAGCATATTTTTCAATTGCTAACTGGTCACTCTTGTATCTGAAAAATGTTGCTTTGGACAAATGAGAAACTGGGGAGATGTCAGTATGAATTACTGTCGGTGGATAAGGTTTTTAATTAGGTATGCTATTGGATCCGAGAGTATGAAGCTCACTGGTAACAGAAACCATTACTAGATACATTTGGTTACTGTAGTATGTTGAAGAATAGTTTTGCCTTTGAATTAAATCTTCTGTAAATTTTATTTAGTAATTGCGAAAGATGGTCCTTAATCCAGATTAAAGGACTGCAGATTCCTTAACAGAGTGAGAAAGGAGACTACAGCAACATGAATGCTATGAAAAGTAGAGTTTTAATGATATGTTGAAGTATAGCTAATTCTTTTTATTAGCCAGATTAACAGTTTAATTATGTGTAGTCCACTGAAACAGGGACTGAAAGTAAATACTTTCATATATACATATTAAATAGAGAATCTGGGTCCACAAGGGATCTCAACATGCATCAACCCTGGTGTATTTAGATATTTTAGGAAACTTCAGAAATTGGTCCTGTATGGAAATGGCTCTTATTATTGGCCTTACCAGTTTAATTTCATTCGGTCTATGTAAACCAATTTTCTTTTTGTATTTCTAGATAAAGGATTTTGGCATGGACTCATTTTCTTAACAGTGCTATAGAAATATTTTCTAATGTGTAACAATCTGAAGAGTGCATTCATTTCACTTACCTATATTACAATTAAGTTTGACTATATAGCCCTGTTGGCATCAAGGGATAAAGTCCTGAACATCACTTACTTGGCCTGAGTCCAAGTAGCAGTTTTAGCATCTGCTGGAGTTGGCATAGGAATGATGCAGCTAAGCTGATTTATCCATCACCCTGCCAAGAAGAAATGGTGCTTGTGTCTATGGTGGTTATCTCTGGTGGAGTCTGGGGTCAAGTGGAGGTGCTTTCTATTAGAGGGGGCAGAGATATTTGATTATTTTCATGTGGAGGCATGTACATTATTCATAGTTGCAAGTGAACTTTTGGGATGATTTGAGCAGATGCAATGGAAGTTAGGGATAAACATCTGGACTGTAGCATAGCACTGATGTCAGCCAATCCCTGTGTTGTCTACTGTCACTCTGGGGAATGACTAATATATAGGGTCCTTGACCCAGGGAATGAAGGGGTAGATAAAGTGGTGAAGATTAAGAGTCAGCAAGGGAGTGACCAAAATATAAATACATTTGTCAGATATGTCATGTTCAACATGAACTTTCTGCATATAATTACTGATATTAAAATGGAAGGCATTTTGAAGTTGAGATTCTACTTAATCTCCAAAATATTTTTGAGAACCTTTTTACTGATCGTGATTCATCAAAAAAATGTCAATCTTAAAAAAGAAATCAACAACAGAAATAGTAACTGTCCTTCAAATCAGCAAATGTATAATACTCAGTCATGGTAGTATTTCTTTAGCTGGGCATCACTCCTTTTCATGTGTATCCAGCACTGAATTGTTAAGACCTTCACACATCCGGTTATCTATACTCAAGCTAAATTTCTTTTTTTATAGTCACTAAAAATGTACGTTTTAATTAACCTCACATCATTGGGTGGACAATGAAGACATACAACTGTCACAAATACTGTAAACCCTGGAATTTGTCAATAGTTGATGACACAATTGGGTTGCACACAAGCTGAAAGACATAATGAGAACAATAAAGCTAGATGATAGATTAATTGTGTACTTATAACCAGATGCATTGCTGAAAAGTTCATAGGTTCATAGGTTCATAGGTGTTGCTAATGACCACAAGGGCCTTTTTAAGCTTAGCCATGCATCCCAAATCTCTGGGTTTACATCCAATTGGTCGCGGGTCCAAAGGTTGATCCGGCAGAATTCTGAACCTAATTGTCAAATCTCATTTGCGCGAATACGCAGAAAGTCACGCACAACATCAAATTCAAATTTCCCGATCGCACACCCACCACAACAAGTGCTACCACTGGTCGAGAAGGGGGTATAGTGGCCTGGCCGGTGTTCAGTATTCTCGGGTTCAATGTCTGTAGCTTCAACGTTCTGTGGTCCTGGTGTTCTGCAGTCGGCATTTTCACGTTTGACCATTGGCCGTACATGCAAATACATGTACACCAAATCTCTGACAAGTTCTAATACCCTTGATAAGTGTAAGTATGGGCCTGGTAGATGAACCATTTACAGGTTACCTGTTTGCATCAGAATCATAGATGCTAAACCAGGGATGAATTTCTGGTTTCCCATCCAATTGTCCAAGATGCACTTAAATTGGATTAGGGAGGAACTCTGCTTCACATGGATGGGGAGTTTGTTCCATTGATGGGGCAGTCTCTGGGATACATACCTATCTCACCAGCAGGTCCTATTTATATCATAGGCGAGGCTTAAGTCTTTAGAATGGGTAATTCTAGTACTGTTTGTTTTGTGGGTATGCAAGAGGTTCATGAGAGAGGAGTCTCACAATGCTCTGTATGCCAGACATAGATCTCCCCTCAAAACATGTAGGTGACAGAATGCAGTGATAGGGCCTTGAGGCACAGGACATATTACTTATGCCCTGTATTCATTTAGTGAGGAACCTCTGTGGACGTTCCAGTTGTTGGATATGACTGCTTAGGTACATACCAAAGGGTGCATTGTACTCAATGATAGGTCTGATGAATGCTGAATACAGTGGAACAATGACTTACTTGGACTTAGATGCCATATCTTTGTTTATAAGTTGCACAGCATAGAATGATTTCCTCACCACTGTAGACACGTGATGATCAAAGACTAGATTACTATCTATGTGTGTTCCTAAGTCCATGAGTACTGGGTCATCTCTAAGGGGTGTGTTGTCAATATGATAGTTACCAAGGATGGATGACTTCCCAAAGGATACTATTATGCATTTTTTTGGTATTTAGTTTCAGTCCATGACTCTGACACTAGTTGTTTGTCTGTGTCAGCCCCTCCTGGAGAACATTTGTGTCAGTGTGAGATTCAATGACAGCTCCTAATTAGCAATCATCTGCAAATTCAGTCAGCTAGAGACGACTGACATTGGCATTGACTTCTGAAAAGTAAATGCCAAAAAGGACCGGTCCATGGACTGATCCTTGAGGGACTCCACTTGTGACTGACCTCTTTGTAGAGGTGGATTCCAAAGTTCTAACTTCCTGGGTCCTGTCTATGAGCCAGTTGGCTATCCACTAGGTGACATACAGGTTTGTACCTAACCTCTTGAGTTTGTCAACAATGCCCGACTGGCGTATTGTGTCAAATGCCTTGGCCAGGTCAAGTTAGATAGTGTAAACGATTTTGACCTCATCCATTGCTTTGCTGACCTTCTCAAAGAAGTCCACCAGGTTGAGTAGACATGATCTATCCCTGTTGAAACCAAACTGGGTTGGGTTCAGTGTCTGGAGGTTTACTATATCTCTATTGATCATCTCCATGATAATTCTTTCCATGGCTTTACATATAAGACTGGTGAGACGTATGGTTCTGTAGTTTTCAGGGTCTGTAGATAGCCCATCTTTGTGGAGAGGGATGACTGTTGCTTTTTTCCATTCATGAGGCACGGAGCCTGTTTGGAGGGTACAGTTAAACAGTAATTCCAGAGGCCCTGATAGATCATGTTTTCTGCTATTTAGAAGGCATCCTGGGATATTGTCTGGGCCCATTGATGCAGTGTTCTTGGTCTTAGAGAGAACATTAAGCACCTGTTCCCTAGTGATAGTAGAGGGAGTTATATTTGATGATATTTCCTGAGAGAAAGTTGAGGGGGGGGGGAGTAAAGTTGGAGCTGAATTTATCAGCCAGGATGTTTGCTATATCTTCTGGCTCAGTGTAGGTGGCCCCATTTACAATGAGCTCTGCACACAATTGTGAATAGCCTTTGAGGTTGCAGACATAGCTAAATAATGCTTTGTGGTTGTGCTTGGCTGGGGAGGCCAAACATGCCACAAATTTGACTTTGGTAGACTTTATTTGCCCTATGAGTTGTTTGTTTAGTTTAATGAGAGTGCTTTTATCCTGCTCGGTGCTGCACCTCCTAATTTTTGCCATGATTTTCTTCCACCTGTTATACATCCGATTTAGTTTGTGATTCCACCAGGGTGGCTTGTTTTTTTGAGTTAGTTCTGTACTTCTTCTTGGTGGGTACCGCTACCTCTATACAGCTATTAACATGATTTTACAGGGTTTCTGTGAACAGTTCTGCATAGGCAGAAGTGTTCTCAGTGTTTATATGGGCTTGAAATTTTGCCAGGTTCTCATTTAATAGCAAGAGGTTAGCCTTAGAATAGTTCTTAAATATTCCTGGTTTAGCTGGGGGTCCAAGTTTTATTTTACTTCAAAGGAGATGATTTTGTGATCTGACCTTACCAGGGAAGGCATTACAGTAGGGGTATGCAGCCCTTTCCATATTGGTGAGGACCAGATCCAGTATGGTTGCACTCCTGGTTGTTGTACTGACTATCTGGTCCAGGGAGTTTGTGTTTATAAAATCCAGGAATCTCTGTGCATGTAAGTTTGATGTTGTATAGGATTCCAAGTTAATAGTGGGATAATTAAAGTCACCCATGAATATGGTATTGAGTTGGATGGTTAGTGTTTCTAATAGGTTTAAATACATGGTATAGGTTTCCTAGATCATAGAGTGGTACCTATAGCTTACAAGGAAGTGGTATTGGATTTTATCTATTGTTATTTGAACATGGAGCAGCTCAAGTGCATTGTCCTGTTTGACCAGCCTTGACGTATATTTATTTTTGGTGTAAATAGAAACACCTCCACCTTTAGTCCCTGCCTGTGAAGTAGCTGGTCTAAATGTGTGAAAGGTATTATAATCCTGCACTGTCGGTGTGCTATCCGTGACTTTAAACCATGTCTCAGAGACCGCACAGACATCAGCATTCTCTAGGGTAAAGAGAGCTTCCTAGGAAGGGAGTTTTTTTTTAGGCTCCTAGCATTGAGCAGTAATACCTTTAGATTTTCTTGGTTTTGAGTTGCTAGGTCGGAAGTACTTTCAGTTTGGCATTGCCTAAAAAAGGTACTATGGGGGAAGACAATGTTTTAGCTAATATTCAAAAGCCTAGAGGGGAGATGTGCAGATCATCCCTGGCAAACATAGTGGTCTGTTGACCATCTCCTTCCATGCTGACAAATATTGCATCCCATTAGAATGACACCAGAAACTAAGCCAATTATTAAAGTCAATCATCTTTTGTTCATATTGTGGCATTACCCTTGGAGAAGGTAAAATGCTGCTCAATGCTAGACTCATACCAGCCTGAGATACATATTCTGAGAACTATATGATGTCACTCTTCATATAGTCTAGGGAGGTATGTCTCAGGTCATTTACTCCAACATGGTCTATGACTGAGTCATATTGGTAACTGTGATCCAGTGACCTGAGTACATTTGTAATGTGGCAGATCCTAGTCCCTGATAAGCAACTGACTGTAACTTCCTCCTTAATCAGCCTGATGAGAGGGACATCAGTGTGTCTCACAATGGAGTCTCCAATGACTAGAATGTTGGATTGTGTGGTGACTTGCCTTATGTGCTTAGAGGTAGAGGCTCCATGAGATGTAGCTTGATGTGTTGATGCGGGTGTTGTTTTGAAAGAGTGTGTTTGGGGCTGCTGAGGATATTTCTTAAGTGTACTTTGTCTAGGAGGTCTTTATGGTTTAGGAAGGTTACATGCAACTGCCTCAGTATATGTGGGTCCATATGTCTGCTTTGAATTGTACGTGATGGGTGCAGCATGTGTACTACTGACAACCTTACTGACATTACAAGTACTTTTATGTGAGAGCTTTGCCTCCAGTGATATTGTGTAATTACATCTCTCGCATACCGTATCAGTTTGTTTGAGAATTAACAGGTTGTCAGTAAACATGAGGCAATTTCTACATTGCCTCAGGATGCCTGTATCCACCAGGACAGTAACAGAGACAGTATGAAAGTTCATATCCATGGCAACAGATCCTTTTTTATTGATTAGAGTTTTGGAGTGAGAATATCAATCACTGTCTGGAGTATCCGGTTTACAACTATGGGGACAGTGCTTGTCACTGCAAACTAGATATCCTGTGTGTGACTAGACATTAGAGACATTTAAATTGTGCTTTTACAGGAAAAATATCACTCGAAGTTTTTGAGTCTGTACAGAGCACTGCCAAACACTTGAGGGGAAACTAATATGTAGACTCTGAAAATTTAAGGATGAAGTATTTTAGCAGATATTCTGAAGTTAGAAAGAAATCAAGAAGTATTTACTGAAAACAATTAGCTTGTCAAGAATGATGAAAAGAGGGGAGTCACATGAATGGCTACTGCCTGGCTACTACTAATGCAGGTCTCACCACAGCTTCACTCTGTTAGGATACAATACTCCTTTGCATCTTCTCTCACCAGAAGCAAAATGTTAGCACCAATCCCTAGAAGAAAGGCAGACCACAGCCTGTTTGGTGCTCCACAGTCTTGTCCCAGATGATGCAAGTGTCTGTAGGCTTGAAGTTTTTTTTTTTTTGTTAGATGCCTCAAATAGCAACCAGACCAATCAAGTACGTTAAGCACAGGCACTCACTCTACAACCAGAAAGAGTCAGGAATCAATACCCTCTGCTCCTACTCTCACCAGTGTCAGAATATAAGCACAGATTCCAAGCTGTCACCTATAAAGTAGTTATTAGGCTTTCTGGTGATCAGCAGTCTCCAGAAAATAATGTCACTGTACTCCTTCTCTCACCAGGAGAAAACAGAAGCACTAATCCCAAGATGACTACTGAGAGTCAGAATGTGGGCTCTCCTATAACTCCTGGCCTTGAAACAGATGCTTAAAGGTAAGATGAAAAAAATGGTTTATCCTAAATACTGCAGTGTGCACTAAGCAGTTATTTTAATAAAGGTGGGAGTCAGTTTTGATAACTGACAAAATGATAGTATCTAAAAAAGTAATGATTACTGCCTCAACTTTTGGATATTTGTTTTCATAATATTCTTATTATACTGAGTATCCCTAAGAGGATGTTCCAAATAAAAAATAAGCAAATATTCAGTGGTGTCTTTTTTAGTACCAGTGGGTATAGTAATGCTGTTTATCATGTCGTAGACTGAAGGTCTATTAGTCAAATTAATGTGTACTGTTCCACTGAAAAAAAATATCCATGTTTTTATCTCTGTCGTTATTTAGTAATGTAGTCAAATCTGACTTTTTCTAACCTCTAGGCTTGACTGTCCAATCCTGCTTTTTTTTAATTCTTGTAAATTTATATTCATTGCTTCAGTACTATTTCTTTCCATCCTAACATTTACCACCCTCTTATCCCTTTGTACTCATCCTTTTCTAGTAATGGTACTTTCTTCAGTAATTCCTGGCTTCAGCTACTGCAAGGAACATCCCTATACTCAGGACACATTGTCTAATCTGTTTCAGAGATCCCTTCCCCTAACTTACACTTTCACATTTTAGACAGGTTTGCTCAGGGAAATTTGCAGCACCAAATCTTCATATATATTTTTTTTAATTCTTCACTCCTTAACAATTCAACCACAATGTACAAAATCACTCCCCGGGATTCATGAAGCTTGTCACAAGGACGGTTTTAGCCTTTTGCCGAACGTCCAACTTACAGATGGTGCAGCAGTGCCATATGAATATTAATGAGGGCGCACTGCTGCACCCTCGACATGCACAGGAAACATGTGCGATTGCAGGGGGTGTGTTTAAGTGCTGTACAGAGGCGTAAACATGCCCCCACAGTTGCACAACCTATCATGCTTACTATTAGAGCCCACCTCCAATAGTAAGCAATTAAGTCAGTGTCCGTTGATACAGAAATGTATGCTAAGCATACAAGAGTGTCCATGAACACTAAAATAATATCAAAGTAGTAAACACTCAAGCACGTAGTGGAATGTTGAGCCCCGTCCCTAGAACTATCACAATTCCATTCCTCATGTCCCTATTTTACATTTGTATATTCATTATCAAAAGTGTAAGCAAAGCGCAGCATGTTTGCACGTCGCTGCCCCCTGCTTAGCATAGCTTACACATAAAAATCATCCAAATAGAAAAAAACATGCCGAGTCAATGTTACTATCAATAGTGTAGTGGTTAGAGCATCTGCCTACTAAACAGGCATTCATGGTTTGAGTCCCACTATAGCACATATCCTTTTCCAAGTGGAATGTGTATATGAACATATTTATACATTGTCTTGCTGTATAACCTACATAATAACATGTAAATGTGAACTGGAGTACTGCATGAAATGTTTAACTAATGTCATTCAATCAAAATGGTAGTGTCATAATGAATAAGGCACTAGTAAGCAGGTGTAAGCACAAATAAGCAGTAGTAAACATATATAAGTACCAGTTAGCAAGTCTAAGTGCATTTGCATGGGTGTAAGCAGTGCCCAGCATATGAAATGTATATAATTATGTACATGTATGTGTATGTGTATGTGCAGATATATAATATATATATATATATATATATATATATATATATATATATATATATATATGAAGAATGAACGTTGTGACAATAAAGCATACAAAAAGAATGAAAAGGGAATCAACAGCAACTCCAATATTATTTAGTGCTGTCAGCTTATGTCATATGAAGCTGGGCAGGGGTGATCAAAGCACTGCTACTCACAACACAGGCAGGACACTACCAGTGGGAGTAATATTGTCGATCTGCTAAGTCTACTTTACAATCACTGGGTAGTCCCTAGTGGGACTACCCAAAAATTGCTAGGATGGTTGGACATCCATCCATTACACAAGCAAGGGCAGGTATATTCAAGGAATAAATGGTGGGAGAGCCTGATGATACATGTGTTGGGACAACATACGTGTAGGGTCCCTAACACTGGGGAGAGGGCAATGTGTGGAGGTGTGTCATGGCTGTGATATCAACCAGAGAATGGATGGATTGCATGTATGTTGATCTTGGGGGGGGTGGGGGTGGAGGAACCATGGGTATGAAATTATGGATCCAGGCATGTCAGGGTTGGATGGTCTGGTTCTAATTGGACTGCCTCGTGGAGGTCAGCGAGTTCGTTATAAGTATATATGCATACACACATGCATACATCTTTATATAGAAATACATTCCCCATAACACATTCATTCCTTTTGTCGACATAAATAACATGAAAGTGCCCCTACAAACCTCGACAGAAGATAGAATAATAGGTTGTGCATAAGACAGAAGGGACGAATCTGCAAAAATGCAGAAGTGTGTACATTGTCCCAAGTCAGAGCTATTCTCAAAAAATCAAATGTGAGGACTTTCTCACTCATGGAATCATTCCTGTGATCTGCCTGCTACGGCAAAGCCAATCACTAAACTGGTCCTATTTGTAATACAATTTTGCTGAACTCGTACATTATTAGCTTTCATGTGTAGTGTGTTCGTTACCACATAGTCATAGTTATTAATTTATTGTAGTGTCATGTTAACAGGAGTAATGATATAATGAAGTATAGAGTCTAATCTTGAAATAAAGACATGTGTGTCCCAGGTGGGACAACCCAAAAATTGTAAATAGTGTCCTATTGGTCATTCATTTCACCAATGTATGTGGACTAAACTTTTGGGATGTCTGAGGATATGTGGAGTGAGTCAACCCATGGGATGGGTCTACAGAAGTAGGGAGTAGCCAATGTGTACTGGTGTGGATACACCGTGTATCCAACTGGAGAATGGATGACTGCTGTGTCAGTGAAGTGTTGGGGTGGGTGTTTGGCGAACTAGGATCCATGGGTATATAGGTATATATGCAAATGAAGCAGTACAGCAATAGTGTAGTGGTTAGAGCATCCGCCTAATGAACAGACATTCCCGTTCCGAATCACTGTGCAGCACATACCATTTCCTATTGATAATCTGTATATGAACATATTTTGACATCTGTCTGCTGTATAACCTGCATAATAACAATTGAAAGTGAACTGGAGTGATGTGTCAGTGTCATAATGAATAAGGCACTAGTAAGCAGGTTTAAGCATAAATAAGCAGTAGTAAGCATATATAAGCACCAGTAAGCATATTTAAGCGTGTTTGTGTGGGGGTATGCATTGCCTTACAGATATATATATATATATATATATATATATATATATATATATATATATATATATATATATATGTGTGTGTGTGTGTGTGTGTGTGTGTGTGTGTGTGTGTGTGCGTAGATATACACAGATATACAGCTATGATAGGAAACAGCACACAAGAATGACATATGTTCACAGGCTATGCCAATGGAAGTGAGGGGCCCAACCAAGAAACATGTAACACGTAGCATGACCGCCCCCCCACAGCCGGACAGAGGAAACATACATGCAAACCCACAAACAATGTAAATAGTCCACTGCTCCCCAGACCACAGGCATAATACAACTGGTTGGGGGACAGAGTGCACCCGTGAAATCTAAACTTGGAACAGACAGAAACGTCCCTTGCAGGACGCCCCAAAAATTGACACATAACCAAAGGAAGCCGATATGATGACCATTCTGGCTGGGGTGTGAACATACCCGGAATACAAGGGTGGGGAAGCCTGATGACCCATGGGTTAAGGCAACGTACAACATGGGTCCCGTGAAGTGGAGAGTGGGCAGCGTGTAGTGGTGTGTTCAGACCCGACCAAACCAAGAGCAAGGATGGGTGCAGTAGATGAGGTGTGGATGGGGGAACTATGGGTAGTTAGTTATGGGTCTAGGTGTGCAGGTGTTGGCTGATGTGGGTCTATACGGACAACCCCAGGGATGTGAGCAAAAGTGTTCATTGGGAAGAGTCGTCGCCCACGAGTAGCCACACCCGCTACGAGTTCAACTGCAGCAAAGTCTAATCTACATGGCAGAGAACGGAATAACCAGATGTAGATGTATATATGTAGAGGAATGTGTGTGCATATCTACCCATAGCTACATGGAGATATACCTCTCCCTCTCTGTAGTACAAATGTACACATACAGAGACAGAATACATATACATGCCCACATATAGATATATACAAATGCAGACACCCATACACCCATATGTTGTTAGATATACATAGACAGCCATATATAAATATATACATGTATGCATTCATATACAGATATATCTGTATATAGTAATGTATATATATATATATATATATATATATATATATATATATATATATATATATATATATACACATATACATATATATATATATATATATATATATATATATATATATATATGTGTGTGTGTGTGTGTGTGTGTGTGTGTGTGTGTGTGTGTGTGTGTGTAAATATACACATGTAAATAGCTAGGATATGATACAGCAGTTTCGAATTACATATGTTTGCAGGCCGTGCAAATGGGGGTGGGGTCCAATCAACAAACGTGTAACACGTAGCATCAACCACCCCCACATAGACAGGTGAAACATACAAACACACGATACAAGTAAACACACCACTGCTTCCCAGACCACAGGCAGGATACTACCAGTGGGAGAGACCTGTCAAGTCTAATCTTGAAACAAAGACATCAATGTCCCTTGTGGGACACCCCAAAAATTACTGATCACCAGAGTCAGTCCCTGTAATGATTCCTCAAACCAGGCTGTAGATGTACACAGACCATTAGGCTGTGTAAGCCTAATAACCCATGGGTCGACACAATGTACGACATGGGTCCTGACAGGTGGAGAGTGGGCAGTGTGTAGTGGTGTGGTTAGACCCCACCTGCACCCACAGTAAGTATGAGTGCTGTATAGGAGGGGCAGGTGGGGGAACTATGGGTATGCAATTATGGGCCTAGGCATGCAAGTGTTGGCTGGCGCAGTTGTATTAGGGCTGCCCCAGGGATGTAAGTAATTTTCTGAAATGGGCAGAGCTTACGCCCATACCTCTCAACCCCTAAGAGCAAAATCCCTGGACAGAACATAAACCATTGGGGAAACAAATAGGGACAGAAAGCACATATTCCACTTACAACCTTAGAAAGCTGATAGAATAATAGGTATGCATTAGAATGACTCGGTTGAAGGATGTGGGGTCCTAAACCCAATTATTTGTCTGTATTTAATGGTGTCTGTTCCCAGGTATTTGCCAGACAGGTGCAGATTGTAAGAGAAACACGCCGATAGTATGAAGCAAACTCTGGACTGGCCGCAGATTCTGTACAGTCAACCGGCATGCTTACGCCTAATGTGCAGCCATTCCTGGTATAGGTCCCACCGCATCACAGTCCAGTTTAAATGTTTAAATGGCTAAGTACGGTAAGACCATATGTGTCGTTGCATAACCCACTACACAACATCTATGAACACATTGTCGCAATACCCCACTGTAGGCATGTAAGCCGATGTAATAGGCATCACAAGGTATTATTGTAGTACTCACCCCCACCTAGGGGTGTGATTGTCAGATGCAAACACCAAATGCAGTGGATTTGCAAGTGCGGGAGCAAGTGGGAGTAAGCCTGTTTGGCCGCCGGTATGCGAGTATCACACTGGTGAAGCAATGCAGAGGCTAACTGAGTGTAAGAAACTGTAACTGGAGGTTAACATTGCTTAGCTCCACGCAAACCTGTGCACACCCTCTCACAACTGCTTTAAAGTACCTTAATCACTCTGTACCCAACAGCTCGTGTTCTGGCCAGCAACAAAATAAACAGCCTCTGTAAGGCTAGAACTCAGGACCCTGTACATCACAGTCACAATAGTTAACCACTATGCCATGATAACAATACATATAAAGGAGGTGTCAGCAAACTAATCCTCACCACAGGGAAATCAAATAAAACATGTGAACTGAATCTATGTACAGTGTAATGTTCTATAACCTGTCACAGACCATAAATATGTGACTTGGTGTACTGCAGTAAACATAGAGTTGAGGTGTCACTGTAATAAAGTTATGAAGTCCCCAGAACCCCATACAGTGTATGTACACATGAATCACGGATACCAGACACATATATAACCTGTAATGAATAAGATATAGCTTAGCCTTTTCGAAATCGGCCAATTATGGAAAAGTGCAGGAATCTGGCCCTACTTAAACCAAAGAGGCAGGAATACAGCTCATAACTGGTTGTAGCATCCCCCTGCAGGCAGAATGGCTGGAGTGAGAGAAGGCACTCACTTTAGAGCACAGCAATGGGGCATCCAGGAGTCCAAATTCATGGTATGACTCCTGGTAAAGCACCATGACAGGAAACTACTGCAGGGCCAGTACCAGGGCTCGCAATGCAAAATGGAGGCCTGGGACAGTCTTGCCCATGACCTCACTAGTGCCACACGTATCAACCGGACTGGTGAGCAAGTCAGGCACCACCATGCAGGCCTGAAGCGGTGGAGGGGGTATGTCCTGGAACAGTGGATCCAGGAAGCAAGGCAGATGCAAACTGCCCCAGAACTGAGTAAGTAGTCCTTCCACTACGTAGTTAATAATTGCCTAGCTTGTGTATACTATGGATAGGTATGGCTAAATATCACTGTACTTCTCTGACAGCTGCAGATGAGTGTGCTGCGAACCAGCAAGCCTATGATGCTAGGCTGTAAAGGATGCATCATGAGGCAGGTTAGTAAATTGCCTGCATGTACTGTCATAACAAATAAATGTAAGAGCCTCAGAAAGTGTTGTACTAGTATACAGAATTGGTTAATATGCTGCGAATAAAGATGTAACCCCTGCATTGCTTCTGTTTACTCTGCAGTCATATGTTGTACTGTTGCAATTATTAAATAGTACTGTTGTAGTAAACAGTGTTATCCACACTGTGGTATGCAGATAAAATGTGTATGAAGTGCCGTATAACAATGTTGGAAGTGAAACAAATAAGTCATATTAGACTAAATACATTGCAAAGCCTCACAACAATTGCCTGATAGCATAGTGTACAGTGATCTTAACTGTAATGCTTTTGTCACACACAGCAGGGTTTTGGATCCCAGGAGCGCCAGTGTGTTGCATGCATAATCATTCCACACAACTGTACACAGTTTGTTAGAATGTTCAGAGAAAGCTGTATGCATATATACACTTAACAACTGTACAGATTATGCTAGAATGCTCAAATAGAAAGTGGTATGCATATTCATACCCCTTAACTGTTCCAATCTGCCCAGTATGTCCTGACAAATGGCCCACATCACCTGCCTTTTGCCCTGTTCCCCTGACAAATTAGTGTGATGATCCAAGAAATGCAGGCAGATGTAAATGACATAACTGATAGTCAGACTTGTACATAGTCAGAGGATGTACATGCAAACATACCTATCATCTCAGCAGCTCACCCAAAGTGTATGACAGCAGTCAGCAGTCACAAAACATGTTGCATTACACCTGCATCTTGTCAAGCCTGTATGTAAGACACAGGTCCTGTACATACTAATCTATAAACATACCATTGTACAATATAACACCATTGGGTAGTGTAATAATACATGTAAGGGACAGACCACTGCAGTGACTACGAATGTTTTGAAAACTACAAGGATTTATTAGTTGTTAATTGAACTCTCTCGCTTTCACCCCTACAAATTGTGCAAAAATAACCGATTTACACAACTCATTTGGTATGTCTACACTCCTAACCTTTGTTGAGACATATGTCCTATTGGTTTACAAATATTCACATCTGTTTCTATGCATGTACCATGTTAAAATATTCCCATATCGGTGTACTGTTGCCAGCAATGAAACCTGCATGTTGTTGTAATGGCCACTGTTTACCCATATATGCATGTGTTCTGCCTGCTCTGCACCTATTTTATATCTGGTGCCCTGGGTAATGGGAATACCTATGCATGCTGTTATAACTAATCATAAATGCTGTTGACTATTACTAACTCATATCTGTCTTAAACATGCTACAACATAGCTCGTATGGGAAGGTCGGACCCAGCTGACCCACCTGTTCCACCTCAGCTGGCCATGGCACCGGGCACCAGCACATCTGGGGCCCAGCCTGGGACCTCCTCATCTGTTTGCCTTGCACCACCTTTGGTTGGAACCACAGCAGGGGATTGGGCTCATCCCCCCCCTGGGAGTGGGAGTGGACAGGAACCTGTAACCCATGGTAAGGTCCATGCCGTGGTGTGTAGGGAGCTCGATAGGGAGATTCAAGACCACCTATGCCAGCTTGAGGGCCAAGTGGTGCAACTAGAGGGTGAGTCTGCCCCTCCTACACAGCCCCCAGCACAGCCATCATCTGGGCTGTGAAGGTGCAGTGGTGACCTCATGGGTGGAGACCTCAGTCCCACAAATGGATACAGTGGGATTGAGGTCCCCACCCATGGGCAGTGATGACTGCCCATGGGTGGGGGCCTCAGTCTCACTGTATCCATTTGTGGGCTCATGGGCTTGCGACTTCCAAACACCCCTCCCCGTCCAAGGTGTTCCCCCCCACATGTTTCATATACTGCCCCTGTATGCATCTTGTTTGCCTTGTCTGTCATCCTACCCAACCTATCCTCCCTGATCATACCTACTCTCCTTCCCCAACATCCCACTCTCACCTAAAAATAAAAGAAAAAAAGGGCAATCTGTTCCCATGAAAAAAGCACGCCTTATACATAGCTGTCCATTTTGCAAACTTGTCCACTGGACACATGTAAACATTTCTAATTGGCATCACAACATACTATTGTTGTCCTTACCCCTCTCTCAGGGTTGTGAGTGTCCAAATATACAGCCAAATGTATTACATATGCACAGCTGTTGCTGTAGAAGAAATGGACAGCTATGGACCTTCCCTACACCCTTCCTGCACATCCCTAGCTATCTTGCCTACTATCTTTCACTCTTTGTGCCCCTTTTTCACCACATTCCTATCACCTCTTTTTTCTTTTCTTTTAAAGAAATTAGCGTGGGGGTAAGCGTGAGTAAGCACTTTTAAGCAGTAGTGAGCGGGTTACAGCCTGTTTTCCATGGAGGTAAGCACTGCCTACACAGGTTAAGCAATCAAGAAGGTAACTGAGTGTAAGGAACTGTACCCAAATGTAACCACTGCTTACCATCACGCAAACCTGTGCACACCCGCTCACAACTGCTTAAAAATGCCTTAATCACTCCATATCCAACAGCCCTTGTTCTGCCCAGCAACAAAATAAATGGCCTCTGCAAGTCTCGAAGCCAGGACCCTACACACCACAGCCAATGTGATTTACCATTAAGCCATGACAGATATATAGATATTGGATGTTATCACAAACATAGCATCCAGCACAGTCATTCAACAGTATAGGAAATGTATTCCATTATGTAGATGTATGTGTGTGTGTTTATGTCCAGATATATAGACATACATAGATATATAGATATATCAAGAACATACCATGTGACAACAAAGCAGTAAAAAAGAATGAAAAGGGAAATACCAGCAACTCCTGTATTATGTAGTGGTGTTGTCCTATGTAACATCAAGACTCCCTCAGACAGACATGTCTTTAATACATCAAACATTTGGATATTGCCCAAATACATTACTTTGAGCATTTCATGTACATTAACAAAACAGTTCCTGTCCAATCATTATGTGAGAACAGTACTCTTGCAAGGTGCTGTGTGCAACATCATCATCATTAAAAATTAAATGGGGTAACCATAGAGGGATTGGTAGTGCCGTGTGTACAATGGGGTCATCTGCATCATGTGTACCTTTAGGAGTCATGTGCATACCAGGATTGTGTGCCAGAGACAGGGGTGAGGACAACAGTAGTATGTTGTGATGCAAATTAAAAAGGTTACATGTGTCCAGTGGACACATGTGTGAAATGGACAGCTATGTATGGAGCAAAAGTTGTTCTGGGAACAGATTGGCCTTTTGTTTCTGTTTTCATAAGGTGAGAGTGGGATGTTGGGGAAGGAGAGTAGGTATGTTCGTGGAGGAGAGGTTGGGTAGGATGACAGACAAGACAGCATACAGGGGTGGTATATGACATATGTGGGGAGGATACAACTTGGAAGGGGAGGGGTGTTTGGCAGTCAAAAGTCCATGAGACCCCAAATGGAAACAGTGAGACGGAGGTCCCCACCCATGGGCAGCCACCACTGCACCTTCACAGCCACAAAGGTGGCTGTGCTGGGGGCTGTCTAGGAGGGGCATGCTCACCCTCTAAATGTGACACTCTGTCCTCAAGCTGGCGTAGCTGGCCTCAAAACTCCTTATTTAGCCCCCTACACACCACGGCCTGGACAGTACAATGGCTGACAAGTTCCTGTCTGGACCTGCACCCAGGGGGAGCAAGCCCCATTCTCAATGGTAGTTCCACCAGAAGGTGGTGCAGAGCCAACAAAGGTGGAGGCCCAAGGCTGGGCCCCAGACGTGCTGGTGCCTGGTGCCATGGCCAGCTGAAGTGGGACAGGTGGTTCTGCCGGGACCTCCAATCCCATACAGCCTATGGTATTGCAGTTTTAACACAGATAAGGCTAAGTAATAGTCAACAGCATTCAGGATTACTTATAACAGCATGCATAGATATTACCATCAACCCAATACAACAGATGTCATACATTTGCAGAGGGAGCACAACACATGCATATATACTGCATGACATCTAGCCAAAGCGTAGAAGACTTGTGACTGCAGCTATGAACAGTGGCCCACTATTGGCATGTCACTGTGATAACCTCAGACAGTAACTGTCATACCACTGTTTCATGTGATGTATGTCCAATCAGTGATGCAATGGCAGTAACTCTCATCACTGTCACTGTGTACTGACTGCAATCCTCACACTATGCTTCTGCAGTTCACAGATGTGTGTTCTGTGATTAACACAAGAAACAAATGGTTCCACACACTGACCAGTCCACAAATGACCCTACAGATGGGGGTTTCCTCACAAACAGAGTACTGTCTTGTCAGTTATTAAAACATGCAGAATAGCCATTACCACACACAACTTGTTAATTTGGCAGTAGTCTGAATGAAGCATAGCTACACTTACATGCTGTAGTCATGTCTGGCACATCACCCTCCTGTCTTTAGGCTATTTTCCACTGTGTATGTCATTTGAGAAATATCCGGATTTCATCTGTGATGCAGTTTATCAAACACCAGATCCAGGATCCACTCACAGTGACTGTCATGGGCAAACACCAACATGATGTTGCTAGATATTGCACAGTGTGTCCATGCAATTGGCTATGGGAATGTCACTACAGCTGTTCCACATGCAATCAGCTAGAAGAGGACTGCAATAGGTGCAGATGCTATCACCTGATCATGGCCATCACTTACAAAACACAAGCTGCTGCTGAGCAAGTGTACATCTCCACATCCACCAGAGAGTGTGTGTGAGGGACAGACAGAGGCAAAGTACATCAGAGAAGAGCTGGGAGACTAAAACCTAAGCATCATCTGTCACACACCTACTGGTACAAGGGTTAAAAGCCCTGACTGACTAGCCATTACTATTACAAGTGCATGCAGTTACTCCATATGCCACATAGCTGATATGTTAGTGTGCTGTAAGAACATACATGTGTGCTGGTGAGTGACATCTGCAACAGAGATATAGTAGACATACATTAGGTGTAGCACACATGGCTGCCCACATGAACAGATGTCATTGTCAACACAAACACACTCTCTAAGGGACTCAGACACATTGGCACACTTTGGCAGGCTCACAAATACACTTCCTAACTGCATAGTTTGCCACACTACAGTAATGCACAGGTATTACATGCACCGCAGGGATTATCCTGAGGTTCTATGGGCTAGGGCATGTGAACGTGTCTGACATCAGTCAGTATGCCAATGGGAGTTATACTGGGTGTGACTGTGGTTGGGAACATCATACCCCACACACAGACACAAGGTGCCAGTACTGACATGCATGTGTGCATGGCTTCATGGGCATATAGTGGTTGGCTGTGCAAGATGGCTGTACAAGGCTCAGTGAGGGGTAATCCTTGGCATCAGGCCACCTGACAATGGTCTGCAGTGTGGTTCAGGGGTGTAGTGTCTGCAATTTCCCACACAGATGGGTATTGTATTAACTGTCCTGTCATCCTGGTTACCATTGTGTGTGGCCATTGCTTTACAATGCATGCCATGTCTATGTTTGATAGTCCTTGACATGGACATTGCCTGGGATGTGCATGTCCCACATTAATGTACAGTGACATGTTTAAGTGTACCTGGTTTGCCTGGCACATGTTGAGTACACAGATGTACCAATCATGGTCTGGTGTGGCAGGAACTGCTAATAGACAACAGGTTGACCCTGCACCTGCATTGATGGCATGATAGAGGTATTTCCTCATGTCAGTGGCCTCTGTCCATACAGGGCATGTGTGTAAGGCATTCTATGTCCTTTGTGGATCACATTTGATGGCACCACATATGTTGCAGGCATCCAATGGGGAACACAGTGAAGGCGCATTGTCCACAATTATGTGCCTATTGTACTGGTGAACAGGGTGCCATGCCCTCTGCATTCACACCATGCTCACTATCTGTCAGCAATGTGCAGGGTTCTAGTAACATAGGGGGATTTTCTAGGCAAGTGTGTTTGTGTATGACACATGGGTTCAGACCATATTCTGGGTGATAGTAGGGTTTCTTACTTTGTTCACCAGGCCTTTTGCCAGATGCATGGGTATGGCTTGCCAACACAGTCTCTTGGCTGATTGAAATCTGTGGACATTGTGACATATAATATGGCCACCATATTGGAAAACTACAAATCCCACTCCTCAACATGTCCAGTGGTTAGACACTCACAGCTACCTCCACACAGGCTCTGACTGTCAAACACACACACACCTGCCATGTCTTGGAATAGAACTCCTATCTAACTAGTTTATCACACTACAGCATTACACAGTTATAGCACGCGCTACGGAGATTACGGGGCTACCCCATCCCCAAAAGTGTATTTCACAAGGAATGACATCAGGTTTACCAAAGTAGGGTATTTCAAGTTCCTGCAAGTGAGTAGCCCAAAATGCATTGCTAACAAAACAGACAGTGAGACACACACAATGCATCCATAACTGACATGTGTGGGTATAGAACCCATGACCAGGATCTATATCACACTACTTCATGGAGATGTTATAAGATGCACCACAAGGATTACTAGGGAACTTGTTCCCCAGAGGTATATTTGACAAAGGATGACATCAGCAGGATCACCAATGTAGAACATTGCAAATGTCCTGCGCATGAGTAAGCTATAATGCATTGCTCCCTACACAGACATTGAAACACACATAACTACCACAGTTCTAAATCACACTCCAGCAGTATGCAGTTACCCGACGCACTACAGAGATTACTGGGTTACAGCAGTCCCAGAGGTGTATATCTAGGTGGGTGACATCAGCACCCTTGCCAAAGCTGAGTATGTGAATTGCAAGGAGTGTGCATACTCTAAAAAGCATTGTTCTTTTCTCAGGCAGACAGACACACACACACAAACAGTTGACAAGTCTGGGATTAGAACACCTACCAAACTAGTTTAGCACACTACAGCATTATGCAGTTACAGACCGCACTACAGAAATTACTGGGTTACAATAGTTCCAGAGGTGAATTTTTAGGTGGGTGACATCAGCAGGATTGCCAAAGAAGGGTATTCCAAGTGTACTGCGAGTTGTACATGTCTTTTATCTGTGTGTACCCACTGTTTACTGTTGCAAAAACACATTTACACCTGCTTAAACGTGTCTTATTCAGTCCTAAATGACATCATCAACAACCCTTGCAGATCTTGAACCCTAGACCATGAACACCAAGGTCACTGGACTTACCACTAAGCCACATGGGCTGGACACATGTTTCATGGATTTTAAAATACACATTTTACTACAGGTGTTCCACAGTACTGAAAACAAATGGGACAGTCACTTTGTGTACATATGTACAGTACCCTTGAATGTACTGTACTCTGTGAAACAACATAGAAAAGTCTACATATGTACAACTGTTATAACTAAATACTAAATACATATATGCACTTATGGGATGTGTACACACACACACACACACACACACAAATATATATATATATATATATATATATATATATATATATATATATATATATATATATATATATATATGCATATATATATATATATATATATATATATATATATATATATATATATATATATATATATATATATATATATATATATATATATATGTATGTATATATATATATATATATATATATATATATATATATATATATATATATATATATATACACACACACACATATACACAGACACAGCTATAGCCATATATATAAACATGTCTGATCACCCTTTGTGACACAGAAGGGTTCTAAAGGAATTGACGTGTACACAAAACAGAGACAACTCTTGTGTTATAACATTTATATCTTAATCATTTCACCAGCGAAAGGATGGTTGTTGTGTATGTGGAGTTTGGGGTGGGGAATGATGGCTAAGGAAATATACCCCAGGGATTGTGGAGTTTTGGTGGGGGAATGATGGTATGGACATACACCCCGGGGACCACATCTGTGTCACTGCTCAACAGTGGCACAGTAAAATAACATACTCAACAGTAGTCATTCTTGACTGTCTATTCTTTTCTATTCTTAACTATGTAATCATTTGTAGACTCCACTCACCACAGATGACTACCATGGTGTGCAGCATATTAAAAGACATAACACATGTGTATGCCTGGCTATAGGGTAGTCACACACACACAAACAAACACACTTGCCAGTATTGTGCTTACACGTCTTGCCTAAGTAAAGGTAACTAGTAGAGTGGTATGCAGTTGGGGTATGTGCCACAGAACCCATACAATTACACTTACTCTTATTCTGCTTCTGAGCTGGGTGACATCACAGGACTGATTACGTGCAGTGGGGAGAGGGGAAAATGGTGGTTAGCAGATGACAGAGATAAAGGTCAGTGCAAAAGGTGTTTTTTCTTTGGAAAGCAGTAAAACCCACTGTCATGACAGGATGCAGACAAAAATACACACAACCACTTGCTGACACACAAACACACACACACACACACACACACACACACACACAATTGCTAGTGGTGGGATAAGAACTCCTGCCTGTCTACAGATCACTATTACAGTACTACACAGTTACAAGACGTGACACAGAGATTACACATTCCAAGGCACTCATAATGCCTTTCTAAGACTGAGGACATCAACAGGGATACTGACAGTTAAGATGTACATAGCTGTAAACCTGTGTGCTTAAAGTAGGAGTCCATTACAACCAGTATGCACAAACAAGACACATCATCTGCAGGTAAGACATAGGTAGGCCTGAGAGGTATAGTTGTAGCATAAAAAGCCCTGAACTGGAGTATGTCTATCTGTGGAATGGACAACTACTATCACTATACAGGGTTACAGTGGACATGCTCATACACATAGAATCACATGACTTGTTTGGATGCATTGACTCCAATTACATAAGGTCACAGTGGGCATGTTCATACACTTAGTAGCTCTGGGCTGTTTGGGAAGCACTATGACTACAACTACACAAGGTTATACTGGGCATGCTCATACACTTAGAAACAAAGGGCTTGTTTGGATGCACTGACTCAAATTATATAAGGTGGCAGTGGGTACGCTCATACACTTTATAGCACAGATGTACAGAACACATTGTAATGGATGCCTATTGTAAGCACACAGGTTTACAGCTATGTACATCTTAACTGTCAGTATATATGCACATCATACAGGTTTACAACCAGATACCTGTATGTAGCCCGTAAATGATATATCTGCGTCTGTGCTGTGTGATACACATGCATACATGTACATGAAGTACTGCCATATATATGTGAAGTATACACAATCATGCATGTGTGGAAATGACAGACAATAGGTTAACTGGGACACACAGGTGGATGCTAACTACACCATGTGTCACACACATTGCTGCCCTGAAAGGCATACACTGATATCAGGTTGTGGACAGTGGCATTATACTTGGAACAGTGGCATGTGCAAGCATAATATGTGAGCCCCATTGTCTAATGGTACCGAGGTGCAGGTGTCAAGATGACCTCTCCCGGCTGTGTTAGTAGTTGTCATTATTAGCAGGACCACTCCACTAAGTATATCTGACACTGGTCATCTACACAACGTCTGCTGCTGTCCATCACCTTAGATGTAGCATTTGATACCAAGCACAATACTGCCACTCACAATGATGTCATGGTACGAGTGGTAACTGCTTGACCAAAACAATGAGCCAATGTCCTGCTGTAATTCTGATGTTGTCCAGTGTCTATCATTCCGGGATGTCATAACTAAAGGAAGACAAGCCTTTGTCACAGAGCAAATGCATCCATGATTCAAGGGAGTGTGGATAATACCTAGGTCACATTTACCCATATAGTGGCATTCCAAGGCAAAAGTTCAAAACACAGAAGTAACACCCTGACACCTACAAGACAATTGCATTGGGTGCTTATGCTAACCAGTGCTAGATGTGTGGCTTTCATAATCCATTTGCTCAATGTAGAACCTACAATGGGGAATACTGACATCTGTGCAGTGAGGAACACCTGGCTGAAGGCTATGTAGTGCACAATAGCACTACCACCATATAACTCAGATCCAGACATGTGGGCCATGATACTGGTATGGACCACTCCAGGTGGTGGTGTCCACATATTCATAAAGGCTACTCACAAGTAAAGACCACTACTCTGACATAATTCATCATAGATGAGTCAAGTACAGGTGACAGTGGCAAAAGCTGCATTCTAGGTTGTATCCTCATATACATCCACCACCATGTCCTACCAACACACATCCATACATGTGGTATGAAATAGTATGGTAGAACACCAAATAACATTCGACTGGTGAACTGTACCTAGCCCTACATCAACTGTGCAAAGTATCCATGTACTGACACAGTTGCATAATGTGTTATGCAATGCAATAATACCACTGTTTGCAACCAGGTCAGCTGTACACATACCAGGGTCCCTCGGATGTTGTCAGCATTAACACAGTTGACTGTTGCTGTACACCAGTAAACAACACCCTCGTGGTTGGATATGACCTAGATGTACCTGCCCTGGATATGAACCTCCCACACTCATACAACATAAATGAAAATACCATAGCTGTTGTTGTCCTTTGTACATACAGGTGGCTACATTCATTACACACATGCACATGGAAGATAGGTCCATGGCTGCTGAATGCTAACAGTACATAAGGTTTGATATCTATGTTGACAGAGGAAATATTCCCTCTCTACTGGTCACCCATAACACTTATCATATCATACAACAATCCATGTGGCATGCATGTTATTAGACATGTTCACCACATGCAATGCCTACAAACATACCCAAATAACAGGATCATAGGACCCACACACATAGCCTGTATTGACAGACTCAGGGAAATACAGCTATACTCTGTATGTTGCTGAGTAGTTACAGGTGATATGTCCATGACATGTACAGCCATGTGGGCCCACAGCTCCTACATATACCTCATGTCAACAATTGCAAGCCATGCATGCTGTGTGCTGTCTGGACATTAACTTTATTACTGTAATAGCCAGAACGTGCTGGGGTGAGATGTTTACAAGCCACAGACCTCGCACATGCTTGAATAAGTGTAATGCCTAACTCAAACAGAGCACATTGCTGGCACTCTTCCAGTAAACATGAGGTGTGTGTGGCAAATATGATGTGCTCAATGTTGACCGTTATAGTGCCCTGGCTTCACAGTGGAACTGTCAACTAACAGTTTGTAGGATCATGACATGGGATATTCCTGTGTGTGTGTGTGTCTTGCTGATGTGCTGTTGGCATAAATGTACACTTGGCTACTCAGTGAAGGTGATTGTGTGTCCTAACAGTACATGAATACAACATTCATTATGGTGTAATGCTCAGCTAGGTTTCACACATGGTGTGGGGAAGGTGTTCATAGGTTCATAGGTTCATACTAGGCTATCTGCCCTGGGGCAATTATAAGCCTAGCCCGATTCTGTATGGCTTACGCCACCCCTTGATTTGAGTATACTGTGCCCTTTTTTAAGGTTTAGTTTACTGTGCCTCTGTCTAATAGTGACACAGGAGTAATCCCTGGGACAAACCTACGATCCCCCATCCACTTATCGAGATTCTTCTTGAAGAGATTCAGTGAGGTGCTCTGCCTCACATGAACTGGAATTCTATTCCAGAGCGAAGGGAGCCTCTGGGTTATGAACCTGTCCCTCCAGCAAGTTCTATTTATTTCTGTGCTGAGGTTCAAGTCCCTCAGCGTGTGGCTCTAAGGGATTTAGATTTACTGAGGTGGAGCATGTCCATTAATTCTGGATTTGATATAGCTTTGTATGTCAGGCATAGATCGCCTCGAAGTAGGTGGTATGCAACTGAGTAGAGCTGGAGTTTTTTTAACCGAGCAGTATATGGCATCTGTTTGAGACCCTTGATCCTCTTGGTGAGATACTTTTGGGGTCTTTCTAATTGCTGCAGGTGTCGGGTAAGGTACATCCCAAAGGGCATTGTATTCTATGATGGGCCTGATGAGGGATGAATAAAGGGCACGATTACCTCTCTTGATCTAGATGTGAAACCCTTCGTGATGAGGTGGGCTATGTAGAAGGTCTTTCTAACCACTTTGGCAATGTGGTTTTCAAAGGAGAGATTGCTATCAACTTGGGTCCCCAGGTCTCTAATAACTTTCTCTGTACTTAATGGGTTTCCACCTATGTGGTAATTTGTGGGCACATTGTTTTTGCCAAAGGGTATGACTATACATTTTTTGGCATTTAGCTTTAAACCATGGCGCTGGCACCAGTTATCTGTCTCTGTGAAACCTTTTTGAAGGATGTTTGTGTCAGCTGGAGAGTTGATTATGGCGCCCAGTTTGCAGTCGTCTGCGAACTTGGTGAGCCATAGTCCTTCCATTGCCTGTACCTCGAAAAGTATATACCGAACAAGAGTGGTCCCAGGACAGAACCCTGTGGGACGCCACTTGTGACCGGTTTTGAGTCTGACATGGCTCCAGCAACTCTCACTCTGTGGGTTCTGTCTTTGAGCCAGTTTGCGACCCATCTTGTGACATAGGGGTTTATATTTAAGCTGGATAGCTTATCTATGATGCCAGTGGGGTATTGTGTCAAATGCCTTTGCAAGGTCCAGATAGGCTGTGTGGACTACCTTTCCTTCATCTATGGCTTTGGTGACTGTTTCAAAGAAGTCAACCAGGTTCAAAAGGCAGGATCTGCCCTTGACAAAGTCGAACTGGGTAGGATCTAGTGTCTGTAGGTCCCCAATGTCTTTGTTTATGAGCTCCATGATGATCCTCTCCATAGCATTGCAAACTAAGCTAGTCAGGCTTATGGGGCGATAGTTTCTAGGGTCCGTAGATGCTCCACCTTTGTGGAGTGGGACCACTGTTGCTGCACGCCATTCTGTGGGCACATATCCTGTAGTGAGGCTGAGATTGTATAGCTGTTTTATTTGAGGGATTAGTTCCTCTTGTAGTTCATGTAGGACGCAACCTGGGATGCCATCTGGTCCCATGGAAGCAGTGTTTTTTGCTTTGGAGAAGTTAGCCTTCACCTGAGCATCTGAGATGTTTGGGAGGCAGCCCTCTGCTGGGATAGATATTTGCTCTTTTGGGGGGGAGGGGTGGAGAAGTTCGCACTGAACCTGTCTGCCAGGATATTGGCGATGTCTGTGGGTTCAGTGTATTTTTTGTCGTTTAGAATCAACTCAGAACAAGTCTGGGAGTTGCATCCCAAGTTTCTAACATAACTGAAAAAAGCCTTATGATTGTCTTTGGTGTCCTGTGCAATTTTTCTCTCGAAGCTGGCCTTGGAGGATTTTATGACGAATTGTAATGTTTTGCTAGTACTGATCAGAGATGCCTTCCTATTAGGGATTTTGCTCTATCATGTAGTAGCTTCCTCCTTCTGTTGTACAGTTTATTTATGGCAGGGGTCCACCAGACTGGACGCCTGCCTTTGGATGATTGGGTCTTGGTTTTGTTTGGGATAGCATGATCCATGCATTCCTGGAGATGTCTGTAGAATGCATTTATATAGGATTCTGCAGTTTGGGCTGTAGTTTCCACTGGCCCTGTGGCCTTGAAGGATTCCACTTCGGTTTTGAGAAGTGAGAAGTTCGCTTTGAGAAGTTTTTCACTGTGGTTTTCTGGGCTGGGGTGGGGTCGGGATGTGGACATCCAGTGAAATTAATTTATGGTCTGATCTTACCAATGAGGGATATACTTCTGGTGTGGAGCATAGAGTCCCCATGTTGGTAATGATCAGGTCTAGTATGTTGTCCCTCTTGTGGGAGTGGTGACTAGTTGTTCCATAGCATTTGAGTTTATAATTTCCAGGAATCTTTGGGCTAAGGTGCTGGGGCTTGAATAGTGCTTCCAGTCAATGTTTGGGTAGTTGAAGTCGCCCAATATAATGGTGTTGGAGAGATCTTCATGTTCTCCAATGTTTTCAGGAAAGCCGAATGGGATTCCTGACTTTGAGAGGGTGGTCTGTAGGATGCTATAAACTGAAAAGCAGTCTTGCCCACTGTGAGTTGCACATGGATGGTCTCCGATACTTGCAATGCCACTAACCTGGAAGTGTGGATATCCTTGATAAATATGGAAACTCCCCTCCTTTGTGGTTCGGTCCGGTTTTGGGGCGAAAAGCATGATATGAGGTATAGCCTGGTAGTGCTGGGGTGCTCTCTGGAGCCTTGAACCAGGTTTCTGTCACTGCACAGATATCAATGTTCTCCTTACTGAGGAGAGCTTGAGCGTGCATCTTGAGGTTAAGACTTCTGGCGTTTAGCAGCATTACCCTTAGTTTCTTGTTCCTTGTGCTCTCTATGGGGGTGGGTTTGACTTTTGAGCCTTGCCTAAAAAGGCACTATGGGGTGGCAAGAGCTTTTGCCAATATCCGAAAAGCCCAGTGGTGACAGGTGCAAGCCGTCCCTAGCGAAGCAACGTGGCTTGTCGAGCATGTCATCCCAGGCTGACAGACACTGGATCCCCTTTGAATGACACCAAAATTTTAGCCAATTGTTAAAATTGATCATTTTGTCTTTGTACTGTGGCATCATTCTAGGTGAGGGTAAGATGCTGCTCAAGGTCAGGGTCATACCAGCCTGGGCTACATGAACAGAGCTCCTCTATGTCCCTTTCATGTAGTCCAGGAGGTACATCTCAGGTCATTCACACCAGCATGTACAATGACTGAGTCATATTTGTATTTGCTTTGGAGTGACCTGAGTGCTTGCATTATGTGGCGGATCCTAGCGCCCGACAGGCAGCTCACTGTGACCTTCTCTTTATTCAGCCTGGTGAGCGGGACGCGTCAGTGTGTCTGACAATAGAGTCACCTATAACAAGAGTATCAGGTGTGTTATTCAGCCTTAAGGGCTGTGGCTGCTTGGCACACTGACTTTGTGGGTTATGTGTTGTGTGTGTTTTGTTTTGAGGTAGCATTTGCTTGGATGTCTGCTTTGGAGTTCTCTGTTGCTTAGGTAGATTTTTATTTAGAGCCTCGAGTATGTTTTTGTGTATTTATGTGTTTGGTTTGCTGATGTGGTGGGACTATGTGATACTGGAATTGTGTTGTGTGAGGTTCCCTTCTCCTCCTGACTGGTTACACCAGTTTTGAGATAAGAGAGCTCAGCCTCCAGTTTGGCTAAATAGTTGCATCTCTCACATATTTGAACCTGTTTGGAGGAGGAGGAGAGGGTTGTCCGTGTACATGAGACAGTTGTAACATTGCCTCAAAATTCCCAGATTCACCAGCTGGACTGGAGATGAAACCATTGACTGACCTTTGGACATGCTAGAGTAATAGGGAAACTGAATTTAAGATGGACCAATAGAGGACAGGGTGATCGTAGAGATTATAAGAGTAAGTAGTGCTTATGGTTTAATAGTGCTAACTTGTAGGATTACTTAATTGGACCAGTGAAGGGCCTTAGAATGAGAATATGGTGTTTAAATTGAGAGGTAGAGCAGTTCTAAGGGAAAAAGTGAAGAGCAGACTTTGTGGAGCCAGGAATAGTTTAAACCCAATTAGGGTATGTATCCTCTTGACCTGCTAGTCCACTTACTGATGGAGACTGCATATGTGTACATATATTGATGTGTGTTTAGATTCCATGCATGTGCAATGTCTGATGTTTGAAGGTGACTGTTGTCTTAGTACATCATGCAGTTGCAATGCAGCCTCAACATTGACAACTGTATATGGTGATATGCTCAAAATACAGTAAGCTATACTTTAGGTATGGACAGATGTTTGGACATAACTACTAAATTGTGGGGTACTTTGCAGATGAATGATTACTGAGGACAGCTCACAGGTGTGTTACAACCATTCCTACAATAACCTGTGTAACTGCTAAGCTATGGTTTTGTTAATTGAAGGGGAAGACACACAACATAGAATGCAGTAAGGGTGACACTGAAGGCAAAGCTCTTGACACCTGGAACAGTAACACCTCCTCTGTGCATATATTGTGCATATATCAGCACAGCTGGCAAAGGGAAGAGTCAGTATGCTTTGTAGCACATGCAATAGTGTTGTCACTCTGTAATACCTATCATGAGATAGGCAGGTGTTTGATTCACAGTACTGGTACGTGTGGGTGTGTGTGTTTCTATATATATCACGTATGGTGGGGAATACATCCCAAATGTTTTTCACTCTCCTGTACACTGTTGTAGACATATGTACAGAGTGAAGTGTAGAAAGCAAGACATGGGCAGGTGTTTGAATCTCACAAATGTCAAGTGTCTGTATGTGTGTGACATAAGTGTATATCTTTGTGAATGCCACAGTGTGTGTGTGTGTGTGTGTGTGTGTGTGTGTGTGTGTGTGTGTGTGTGTGTGTGTGTGTGTGTGTATGTGTGTGTGTGTGTATGTATGTATGGCTGTCCGGTCCCTGGAGTGAGGCTGTATTTTACCATAGTGAAATGATAAGACCTCCTCCCCCCATCCACTCAATACAATCTAGTATCCCTGTTGATGTCATCAATCTTAGAAGGGCATTCTAACCACCTGTAAACATGTATGCCCTGGGGTGAGGCTTGCTGTCACATAGCCTACTGATGAACCCCTCTCCCCACATACACTCACCACAATCTAGTATCCCTGATGTTCTCGATCTTATGACATTTTGACTACCTGTACATGTGTAATCTCTGTGGCGCATCTTGTAATTGCGTAGTACTATAATGATGATTTGCACATAGGCAGGGGTTCTCATCCCAAAACTGGCATCTGTGTGTGTGTGTGTGTGTGTGTGTGTGTGTGTGTGTGAGAGTGTGTGTTACTGTGTCTGTGAATGCCTGAGTGTGTGTGTTGTTGTGACTGTGAATTCCTTGGTGTGTATGTGTATGCATCCTGTCATGAGAGCAGGTATTACTGCTTCCCAATGAGAAGCCACTTTTGTCACTGGCCTTTACCCTTGTCATATGCTAGTCCACTCTTTTACCTCCTCCCCACTCCAGGTAACTATACCTGTGATGTCACCCACTATGGATGTGATGGCTCTGGCCACAGTAGCTTACTACACAGCTATCATGCTCTTGGATCGTTACATCAGTAAACATGTTTGAAACTTGTGCAATTATAACTGTGATGTGGAAGCTGCAAAGTGCACCTAGGCATTGTCATATAGACCTGTGAGTAGTCTACATTTACATATGGGACACTAACTGCAAACACTGACATCCCCCGGCACATGCAATTACACCTGAAAGAGGAAGGCAGAACATCAAGATCAACATGCAGTTACTGTTGTTACACATGATACATACTGTCAAAAGTACAAAATGCATTCTAAAATTGTAGTACATGGTATGTCTGCTGCCAGTCAACACTACTCAACAATTGTAATCTACAATTGTCTTCCTAGTATGTTCACCCTGTGCATCAAAACATATGAGCATGCCCCTGCACCAAGGGTGTGAATGACAGGGATGCGACACAGGCATCAGCATATGCACAGGGTGATAATGTTTGCCAGAGGCTTAGGCTGCACCATTGGATGACATCATGTGTGTGGGTTAGGACCTTTGATCTCATTGGGTGTGTGTGGATGTTATGAGTGTGTGTGTTGAGGTGCCCTACATTTGTTTCTGGTGTGTGTGTGTGTATGTATGCACACAGGTCTGGCATGTGACTGGCCTACACAGGGGTATTATTGACAGCTGTAGATTTTACAGGGCAGGTTTCACAGTTCACAGTGTCAGGGCATGGCCACATGACCTGCCCTTGCCAGGGGTTGCACGGGCACTACCAGGCAGAGGTCCAGATTGGGAACTGTCTGATGACACATGTCCACTGGAACCGTGTCCCTGTTGGGACCATCCAGGACCATGTGCACATGGCCTGCTATGTCCTGGTGTGGACAGCACAGCACCAGCTGTACTGCTGCTGCTACAGCCACTATGGGAGTGGGCATGTAAAGTAGCATGTTCACGTAGACCTTTAACAGGTGATGTAGCTGGCCTATGTCCATGTGCCCGATGCCTCACTCCCACCAGATGTTCCAGCACAGACATTCCACACTCGAGGATTGACATGCCATGGTCAAGGACTCCCACCATGTCACCCAATTGTCTATCCAAAACATCTGCAAGATGATGGTGAGCATTTGCAATTGCCTGGATGTTGTCTGTTAAAGAACGGACAGCAGCCCTCTGAAGCCTCAGACCTTCTCTGTTGTGCCATTCAGCACATGCTTGTGCCTCCATTACAGCCTGAAACATGCATCTGGTGACAACAGCTGATGTGCTATGTCTTGCAGGGGCATGTTGGCCAGAGGTCCTCCTACGAGCAATGCTGGGCACATGCCTGTGTGGGACATCAGTCAGTTGGCTGGGATCAAGGTGCGCAGGCACACCTTCCATAGTCTCCACACTTTCCTGTTCCATGCAACCACCCACCAACTATCCTTCCTCTATGGCCACTTGTGATGGGGTATGTGTAGGCATGAGAACTGTGTGCGGGGATGAGGGGGATGCAGGTGGAGTGGCAACCAATGGCACAAATTCAGCCCCTGACAACCCTGCCTGTGCCTCAATCATACTTTCATCATCACTGCTAGAGTCTATGGGGACACTAACATCAGGTGGACCACAGGAGGGAAACACACCTACATCAACACCTATGAAGGGCAGACAAGAACCGTACATTACAAATTATATAGACACAGACAGACACAGACAGAGACACATGCTATGGCACCCAATGGCATGCAACATGCATGTGATATGGCAGAAGGCATGCACCTTACACAATTATAGTAGTAGTTAGCATACATCCCTGTGTTGCACCATTTGTGCTAGTAGGTTATGCCCCAAACCTGCAACACAATGCATGCACTATGCACCATTGCACCGCACTGCCATGTTTTGTGCAACATACTCCACATGTTAACAGACCATCGCTGACCTTTGTACATCTGCCACTGATGTTTTGTGTTGGCCACTGCCCTTATGTGTGAGGAGGACATGAGCAGAAGGGTATGTTGAGTGAATAATATGTTTGCCTGAGCCCTAGCTTGCATATCTCCCCCAAAGCAGTGCATGTCTGTTCAACAATATTCTGCTTACCCCTGAGCTGAGTCTACAGACAATGTGCATGTGGCTGTACACACATGTTTGACATGGCTGTCCCTACTTTGCAATGGTGCCACAGACCAATGGTTAACAGTATACCAGCCTGATGTGTGGCATATGACCTTGCCAAACACATGTAGTATGACATGTCTTCTGCTGATGTGTTGAATGACATGCATACATGTTTAACACAATGGTGTCCTTTCAAATATACAGTGAGGTAATGGTGTCCCAATGCAGGGACGTGTTATACTAACATGGACCTTCATCTGACGCAATGTTGTCAGTTCGTCCTACAGATATACAGTGGCATACTGCACATTGAGCTAATGTGAGTAGCCATTGCAGGGCATCATGTGGCTTCACTATTGCTATACAGTGTGAGTTACAGACACAGTTCATAGCCATGACTGTGTTCAGATATAATATATATCTAATATGGAATGTGACCCACGTCACTGAGGTGTATACACACTAAACCCTAATGTGGAATGTGTGACACAGGTCACTGAAGGGTATACAGATGACACCCCTGCACACCTGCAACCATATTGCTGATGCCTGGCAACTATGCCCAGACATGGCTAACTTAGCAGTACTCCATGTCCCACATGCCATCTGTGTAACTCACACACATGAGGAGCAAGCATGACAGTGATGTCTGACACCAGCAAGGTGAATGTACTATATATGTGGCCTGATGTGGTTGTATGTGCATGTTGTCCAACACATGTATGTATTTGAATACTGTATAGGTGAATGTTTTCATGTTGTGACATACTCAAGATGTTCAAGACATGTTATGTGGTGGTTTGATGTCATGTCTACACAAGCTATGCACAGGCCTGTATGATATTTAGTGTTTCACATCTACAATATCACCATTACACAAAGGCCATAGTTGTATTGTGTCGAGCCAATGTACAACAAGGTGTACACACATGTACATCACTTCTACTGTGTGTGTTGCTTCATGTCTCTATCCATCCTCCATGGCAATGTGTAAACATGTTTTGTCCAATGGTTGTGATGGGCGTCTATTTCACATGTCAGTGTTGCCCCATATGACATACACCCACAGATGTCATATGCTCCACTGAGGACAGGGTTATGCAGACAAAGGGTGGTATGTTTGGGATGTGAGATATCATGTTTTGCAGGATAGTTAAGCAGTGTTGCAGTCAGCCCACTAAATGTCATGGACATGTCAGGTAGCACATGACATTGTGTGACATTCATAGCAAGGGTATAATCCACAAGGGTGAATCCTGTGGGCTGGGCATACTCCAGCTCCAAAACATTTAGAGTGTGTGAACACATATGCTCTCTGTATAGTACTGTTTGTATTCCCCACATGTGTAATGCTGATCTGTAGTACATGTCCCTACAGTGAACCACACCTCCACCATTGTATTCACAGCTGTCCACACATCTGGCAATGACAGTTTGTAAGGTTTAGTGTAAGTGTTTTATATAGTCCTCAATTATTCCACATGGTTAACCACTGTGATGCATTGCACGTCTGAACTGTATATATGAACAGGGCCATACATTATGTGTGCGTGTGTTAAATGGCCACATGGCAGATAGCATGCAATTAATATGATCTGTGCATTATCAAGCCTGATAAATAATAACAATCTCACCTGCAACAGGCAGCTGTCACTGTGGAACGCTAGAGGTACATAAATAGGACTGTCACAGCAGTAAGATCTTTATCCACACCGGTGTGATAGCTACAGGGTGCAATGTGCATGTTAGCACATAAGCCAGTACAATAGACTATACTATGGAGTATGCACATCTGTGCATACATAGAGTAGCAAACTATAGTATGTGGCATGTGTGCATACATGCCTTGCATATGATGTTACATTACATATTGTACAGTAACACATGTAACTATATGAATATATAGTTGTGTTATATGTGCAGTAGTGACTTACCAGGCAACTCCAGACTCAGTGGTTGTGAGACACCCACCTCCACAATACCAGCTAAAGCTTGTGGATGGAGTTCTGCAGGTGTCCCCACGTTGGCCAATAGCTTCTCGGTATGTGTGAGTGGGGGCTGGGTGAGTGGCCCCCCACCTGTTGCATCTTGTTCCCTGGTGATTACATTTGCACATTGTTTCGCCCATCTAATGATGTGGGTGCAGTGTTGGCACACCTGCTGATAGGTGCATTGTGGCCACCAACATCATTTACCCTCCTGCGCAGTTCCTCCCACTGGGCATCCCACTGCTTTGCATCCTGTGACACATGGCTGAAGAGTGTTACATGGTTGTCGAGGAGGTATGGAATGTGGACCTCATCCTCCAAGCGAGTGTATGGTGGCAGCCTGGCATGCGGCATACCTGGAAGACATAATGATGGAGACAGCTCACAGTAACTCACAGAGAAGTACAGAAGTACTGCTGAACATACATGTCTATCACATTTATTAAGATTACAAATATGTCTTTTCAAATCTACATGACACTAACACCACTGACATGTTAAACTCACACACATTTGACACATACTGGTGATTTGATGTTATCACCATATATGTGTGTGTGTCAAGTGATGACATTGCTCATACTCCATGTGGATGTTGTCTTGATGTGGGCATGTCTGTTTGCCTGTACTGGTGTCTTTACCTATCAGCACATGCCTGGATGTGTTCACATTAATGCAATAGATCTGAATGCTGTGTATATGTCACATATATAGTCATACACAGCCTTAAGGGACATGACCTGTGACCCTGCAGACTTGCTCATGGAAAGTTTTACATGTATGTGTTTTGCCATATACATCTACATGGCACTGTACAGCAGTTTAGCATCCTACCATTTATTACCTGTGTTGCACATGTGAAACACATGGGACAATGGCTAGCTTGATGGTATTTGCAGGGTTGGATATCAACTATAGCATGTATGGTCACAGTGAACTAGTAGGCTATATGCCCTGGGCCATTTATGACCCTAAGCTGAAAGGTTACCTAGCTGTAGCCAACAGACAGTTAAGTTTCAGTGGCCAGTTCAAGCAGTGCCACAGAACTGATCCACAGGGTTACTGATATATTTGCCATGCAGTCATCACACCATGTCTCAAAGAGGGGCAATGTGCAACTTTGCTGGACAGGGATGCATAGTATGGCAGGAGTATGTAAATTGTATGGGACAGGGATCTGTCAGGCATGTTGTGATCCTTGTACTAGAAAGGTGGATGTCCATAAAGTATGTGTTTATTTGAAATCAGGATGTATAAGTGTAGTATGTTCAACATCTCTGGGTTGGACATGGCTTTATTCAGGGTAGGCATCATGTTACATAGTGGAGCTAGGGATTGAGAAGGCTGGTTTAGGCCATCTGAACATGGCCGATAACCCTCAAAGAAAATATGTTATCTATTATGGGTCACTTGAGTGTTGAGTATGGCTGAACAATGATCTCTACATTCATGGATGGCACCCTGTCATGATTAGGGGTGCCACTTACGACTACCTGACTGGTGTAGTGAAGTAACTATCAAAGGAAAGACTACTGTCCAGCTGCATCCCATACACACACAGTTTTCATTATGTTGACCACTGCCTAGGTGGTAGTTCATGGGTACAGGGTTTTTAACATAGGGGATGACAATGCAATACTTAGCTGTCAGATTGTGGCCATATGTCACACACCACACATCTGACCCACAAAGGCCCTTCTGTATGTTGCCCGCAGCGATTATTGAGTCAAATATTGCTCCTAGTTCATAGTCATTTGCAAACTTCAATAGGCAGATGCCTTCTGTGTTAGTCTGTGTGGTATAGATAACAATGAGGGGGAGTACCAGGAATTAACCCTCTATTACTGTAGCTGTCACTGGTCTGATGTGCGTGTATTAGCAAACACCTTCTGTAGTGTTGGTTCTGCCAGCAGTCCAGATGCCAACCACTCCTGTGAAACAGGAATGAATATACACTTAGTTTACTGAGTGTAGCTGGAACACAGTATGGGTGATGGTGTCCTAAGACCTGGCAAGGTCATGATATGCTGTGTGAATCAACATTATTGTCATCTACATCTGTACTGACTACATCAAATAAGTTGATCAAGGTTCATGACCTTACAGACTAGACTTAGCAGGGTAGTAATGCACTATTTCCCATTATCAGTGGTGTCTCCCCCTTTGTGGGGTGTGACAACTGTTGCTGTGCACCATTCAGTGTGTACACAGCCTGACATGAAGCTATGATTGAACATGATGTGTATGTGGAGAACAAATTGTTCTGACATTTGTGTAGGATACACCCTGGGATGTTGACAGGTCCAATGCAAGCTGTATGTATGGCTTTAGAGAGTGCAGCTTGTACCTGCATAGTTTTTATTACAGGGGCTATACATGGATATATAAATATGTGTACCTGTTGGAGGGGGAGGTGAGAGTGGGTTTAGGTTATCCAAGACCCTATCTGGGTGAACAAGTGCTATTTCTGTAGGTGCAGTACTTCTCATGCCATAGTGCTGTGAAGCACGACAGGTCTTGTTGTTGCCATTATGATTCATGACACAGCTATAGAATGCTCTATGGTTGGCTTCATAATATGTGGCTGATTAGTTTCACAGTAGCTTTGTGTGGTTTTATATGGTGTATCTGCATCTTACTGAGGCTGAACAGGGATCACCTCCACTCATGTGTGCTCACTCTTGCAACAGTTACTACCTTCTGTGGTACAGTTTAAGGCAGGGTACCACCAGTTTGCCTTCCTGTTTGTGTTTGGTTGAATCTTGGTTCTGTTTCAATGGCACAATCACTGCACTTATGTGAGTGCTTAAAGTGCATTTGTGTAGGATTCAGCATTTCCACATGCATTGCCCATCTGCATGGGTACCATGACAGTCACCACTTCGATTTTAAGAAGCATAACATTGGCTTTGGAGACTGACTATGTGTAATATACTGTTAGCCCTGTTTGTGTGACAATGGTGATCCAGGTCATTGGGGTTGATGAAATCCAACATGCATTGAGCACAGGTGTTGATACATGCGTCTTCCCAGTTCATAATGGGATAGTTGAGAGTAGTCATTATTATGGTTTTCTGTCTCAAACCTAATATTCCCCATTACAGCACAATATGACAGTTGGGAATTCTGAGGCATGATGGGTGATCTGTTGCAAGGTGCAATTTGGATTCCACTTTGGCACAAAGATAATTGTTCAGCATAATGCATCTGAAGTTATGCAAGTGCAAGTAGCGTGGGGGTGTACATATCCTTCAGAAATATGGACACACCTGCGGCCCGTGTGTTCCAATAAAGGATAATGGCCAAGAGGTGAGGTATGTGTTATAACATGGTCATGCAGGGGTGCTCTCCGGAGCATTAAGCCATATCTCAGTCACTGCACAGACATGTTCTCCATGTTAAGGATTGACGTAAGTGAGTCCATATTGAGTTTCAAAAATGTATCATTGAGTAGCGAGACCCACAGTTTATTGCTTGGCTGTCCCTGTTACAGCAGTGGACTTTCTCTGAAACTTTGAATGATGAAGGCACTATAGGGGAAGCTTGAGCCCTAGCCAGTATCCAGATTCCCAGGGGTGACAGGTGTAGGACTTGTCTGGCAAAACATCATGGTCTGTCAACCATGTTATCCCAAGCAGAGAGATACTGGTTACCCTTTGAATTACACCAGCACATTAGGCAATTGTGGAATACAATCCTTTTGTCCCTGTACTGCAGTATCATTCTGGCCAATGGCAGAATGCTACCCAGGCCTTGGGACATACCTGCATGGGCTACAAGACCTGACAGTTCCTACATGTGTGTTTCCATGCAGTCCAGGCTACTGCATCGCAGGTCCTGCACAACAACATGGAATATGCTAGAGCCACGTGTATAGTTCAAAAGGTGGTCTGAGTGTATGGGTATGTGGCTAATCATGGCAGACAGGCAGCTGACAGTATGTTTGCCCTCGTATACCTTGGTGTGTAACACATTGCTAGAGTTTGCATTCACAAATGAGTACTGTTGGGCATGTTTCTAGCCATGTGTTTTCAGGTGTGGCACAATTATGCAAACTATGTCATACAGTTTTTGTATTTTGTTGTCTGTCTATTCCAGCTTGGGAGGTCTCTTGCTTGGCTAGGTACTTAGAAGCCGCTGTGAATGTGTGGGTTTCTGGTGGTATGTGTGGGTGTCAC
The DNA here is from genome assembly GCF_019279795.1 of Protopterus annectens. Classification (NCBI taxonomy): domain Eukaryota; kingdom Metazoa; phylum Chordata; order Ceratodontiformes; family Protopteridae; genus Protopterus; species Protopterus annectens. The sequence continues at coordinate 1,870,646,504 of NC_056739.1, forward strand.
TGTGTTCTGGTAAGGGTATGTGCTGGTTGTGGTGATGAGATGCATGTGTTAACCTACACCTCATGACTGTCCAGTCCAGTCATGGCTGTAGACTGGACTGCCTTCCAGCTTACCCCTGTAGCTGCATCCCAGACAATGTGTGGGGTGTGGTGTTAGGTGGGTTTGGCAGTGTACATGGCATAGAGATTACATTCCCCCAGGATGGCCACATACACAAAGCTGACATTAGTAAACACCAGTAGCTGACTAGTGGACATGCCTGTATGAGCATTCAGTATTACAAGTACCAAGTACTGTATTTAGTTTACTTATTGCTTATGAAGATGTTTTAGACAGTGATGCTCACAAGTAAATATTTGTGTTATGGAAGTGACAACACTGACTATTACAGAAACATAGTAGCTATCTTTAGCAGCAATCCTTCTCTGAGGAGCACATCACATCCTGATAGTTGATTACAGATGATGCAAGTGTCAACAGGTCTGTATCCTTTTCTGGGTATATATTCACATATCCACCAGATAGCTCTTTTGGGCTCAGGCACCAACTCCCCAAACAGATCAAGTATCAATAGACTCTGCTGCCACTATCAACATGATAAGGATATAATCAGATAGTGTAAGCCATCACCTATGAAGCAGCTATTACACATGGGCAGCAGTCTCCTACATCTTACATGCCTACTGCAGATGTTACACTGGAGTTAAAGATGATATGCAACCTGTTTCATTACCAGTACTGTGCACAACCTTACATACAGTATTTGCAAGCGGCTGTTAGGTTTGCAATGAGAGGTTAAGCTACTCAAACCTGAATGTTCAACCAGTGTGTATCTACTCTCAATATCCACTCTATGTAGGTGTGCACATAGCCATTTGGCCCAGCCCTGTAACAAGGGTCACTACACATTTGCATAACATGTACACATGCACAGCTGTTATTGCTTGCAAATGATACTAGTGAGGTGGATATTACATGTCTTATGTGCATGGATAGTTACCTAGCTCTTCCAATTTTCTTTGTTATCATGCTGCTAAGCTGTCAGATGGATACAAGTCATATGTATCCTGTTATTGAGTACTGTAATTGCCAATAGACATAACTAATATGTGCATAACATAACAGAAATACTATGTAAAATAGAATACAGATATGCCTAAAATACTGTACATTACACAGTTATTGGCACACTATCCCACAATGCAAATCATATTTGCACAGTAAGCCCACCTTTGACATGTTCATCTCACTAATACACCCAAACATATGTCTACTGTTGCAATATATCAACATATACTATCCCGTTATAGCACATATGTGGTTGGACCAACCCTGACACTGACAGTGGCTGGAAAAGAATTGGTGAATTACAAGCCCATATATATCATCCCTTATGGTGTATGAGGAGTTTGCCTTGTGACCTACAGCAGTACACACAGAATACTACAAGCATTACTACTGCTCAACAATACATAACTACAAGATAGCTATTTCCACTATGTGCATTGACTACACTGTAATTATTACAGAACAGGTACTACATACACAGACATACTAAATGTTATACATAAAGATCTAGATAAAGATCTGCCTAAGCAGCAGATAACTCCAAAGCAGACACCCAAGCAACCGCTACCCCAAAACAAAACACGTGCAACACATATCTCACAAAGCCAGTGTGCCGAACAGTCACAGCCCTTAAGACTAAACAACACACCTGATACACTTGTAATAGGTGACTCTATCGTCAGGCACACTGACGTCCCGCTCACCAGGCTGAACAAGGAGAGGGTCACAGTGAGCAGCCTGTCAGGTGCAAGGATCCGCCACATAACACAAGCACTCAGGTCACTCCAAGGCAAGTACAAATATGACTCAGTCATTGTCCATGCTGGTGTGAATGACCTGAGACGTACCTCCCTGGACTATATGAAAAGAAACATAGAGGAGCTCTCTGAGCATGTAGCCCAGGTCGGTATGACCCTGACCTTGAGTAGCATCTTACCCTCACCAAGAATGATGCCACAATATGAAGACAAGATGATCAATTTCAACAATTGGCTTAAGTACTGGTGTCATTCAAAGGGGATCCAATGTCTGTCAGCTTGGGATGATATGCTCGACAAGCCATGATGCTTCACTAGGGACGGCTTGCACCTGTCACCCCTGGGCTTTCGGATATTGGCAAAGGCTCTTGCTACCCCCATAGTGCCTTTTTTAGGCAAGGCTCAAAAGACAAACCCACCTCCATAGGTATCACAAGGGATAAGAAACTAAGAGTAATGCTACTCAACTCCAGAAGTCTAAACCTCAAGATGCACTTTTCGAAACTCTCCTTAGCATGGAGAACATCGATATCTGTGCAGTAACAGAAACCTGGTTTAGGGCTGCCGAGAGCACCCCAGCACTACCAGGTTATACCTCATATCATGCTTTTCGGCCCCAAAACTTGGACCGAACCACAAAAGGAGGGGGAGTATAGATATTCATCAAAGATACCCACACCTCCAGGTTGGTGGCAAAGCACAAAGCATCAGAGACTATCCATGTGCAACTAACAGTGGGTAAAACTGCCTTCCAGTTTATAGCCTGCTAGAGACCACCCTCCCAAACCCAGGAACCCCACTCGGCCTTCCTGAGAACACTGGAAAATATGAAGATCTCTCCAAACACCATTATATTGGGCGACATCAACTACCCAAACATAGACTGGGAGCATTACTCTAGCTCCAACACCCTAGCCCAAAGGTTCCTAGAATTTATAAACTCAAATGCTATGGAACAACTTGTTACCACTCCCACAAGAGGGGAAAACATACTGGACCTGATCATCACCAACATGGAGATTCTATGTTCCAGACCAGAAGTGTATCCCTCACTGGTAAGATCAGACCATAAACTAATCTCACTGGATATTCACATCCCGACCACACCCCCTGCCCAGAAAACCACAGTGAAAAACATCTCTAAAGCAAATTTCACACTCCTCAAAACTGAGGTGAATCCTTCAAAGCCCCCAGGCCTGTGGAAAATACGGCCCAGACCGCAGAATCCTTTATAAACGCATTCTATGAACACCTTCAGGAAAGCATGGATCATGCGATCCCAAATAAAACCAAGACCCAATCCTCCAAAGGCAGACGTCCTGTCTGGTGGACCCCAGCCATAAACAAACTATACAATAGAAGGAGGAAGCTACTAAATGATAGAGCAAAATCCCAAAAAGGGAAGGCATCACTGATCAGTATTAGCAAAAAACTACGGGCACTCATAAAATTTTCTAACGCCAGCTTCGAAAGAAAAATTGCACAGGACACTAAGGATAATCACAAGGCTTTCTTTAGTTATGTTAGGAACCTGGGTGGTAATTCCCAGATATGCTCAGAATTAGTCCAAAATGACAAAAAATACACCGAACCCACAGACATTGCCAACATCCTAGCTGACAGGTTCAGTGCAAACTTCTCCCCCCCCCCCATCCCCACCAAAAGGGCAAATATCTATCCCAGCAGAGTGCTACCCCCCTGACATCTCAGATGCTCAGGTAAGAGCCGCCCTCTTCAAAGCAAAAAACACAGCATCAATTTGACCAGATGGTGTCCCGGGCTGCATCCTACATGAACTCCAAGAAGAGCTAAACCCAAACATAAAACTACTATTCAATCTCAGCCTTACTACAGGATATGTGCCCAAAGACTGGCGTACAGCAACAGTGGTCCCTCTCCATAAAGGTGGTGCCTCAACGGATCCTGGAAACTATCGCCCCATAAGCCTGACTAGCTTGGTCTGCAAAGCTATGGAAAGAATCATCATGGACCTCATAAATAAAGATATTGGGGACCTACAGACACTGGATCCTACCCAGTTCGGCTTTGTTAAGGGCAGATCCTGCCTCTTAAACCTGGTTGATTTCTTTGAAACAGTCACCAAGGCCATTGACGAGGGGAAGGTGGTCCACACAGCCTACTTGGACCTCGCAAAAGCCTTCGATACAATACCCCACTCGGGCATTATAGATAAGCTCACCAGCTTAAATATAAACCCCTATGTCACTAGATGATTTGCAAACTGGCTCAAGGACAGAACCCACATGGTTAGAATTGCTGGAGCCATGTCAGACTCCAAACCAGTTACAAGTGGTGTCCCACAAGGCTCAGTCCTGGGACCTCTCTTGTTCAGTATATATTTCTCGGAGGTACAGGCCAACACAGAAGGACAGTGGCTGACCAAGTTCGCAGATGACTGCAAACTGGGCGCCATAATCGACTCTCCAGCTGACACAAGCATCCTCCAAAAGGGCCTCATAGAAACAGACAACTGGTGCCAGAGCCATGGCCTCAAGCTAAATGCCAAAAGTGTATAGTCATCCCCTTTGGCAAAAACAAAGTGTCCACAAATTACCACATAGGTGGTAATCCATTAAGTACAGAAGAAGTAATTATGGACCTGGGGACCCAAGTTGATAGCAATCTCTCATTTGACAACCACGTGGCCAAAGTGGTTAGAAAACATTTTATATAGCCCACCTAATCATGAAGGGATTCACATCTAGATCAGGGAGGTCATCGTGCCTCTTTAATCATCCCTCATCAGGCCCATAATTGAGTGCAATGCCCTTTGGGATGTACCTTACCAGACACCTGCAGCAACTGGAAAGACCCCAAAAGTACCTCACCAAGAGGATCAAAGGGCTCAAACAGATGCCATATGCTGCCCGGTTAAAGAAACTCCAGCTCTACTCAGTGGCATACCGCCTGTTCAGAGGCGATCTGTGCCTGACATATAAAGCCATGTCCAACCCGGAATTAATGGACATGCTGCAACTCAGAAAATCCAAATCCCATCGAGCTACGCACTCGAGAGACTTGAACCTCAGCACTGAAATAAATAGGACATGCTGGAGGGACAGATTCATAACCCAGAGGCTCCCTTCACTCTGGAATAAAATCCCAGTCCAGGTTAGGCAGAGTCCCTCATTGACTCTCTTCAAGAGGAATCTTGATGAGTAGACGGGAGATCGTAGGTTTACCCCAAGTATCACTTCTGTGTCACTGTTAGACAGAGGCACAGTATACTAACCTCGAAAAAGGGCATAGCAAAATTAATTTAAAATGGGTGGCGAAAGCCAAATACATTCTGGCTAGGCTTATAAATGCCGTAGGGCAGATAGCCTAGTGTGAACCTATGAACCTATACCTTCTTAGTAATTCGAGGTATTATTGACTGGTATATTAATCGTTTTCGGTTTGTGTTTCAATTTTCTGTTGGGTATTTTGTACTGTTCTGCGGGCAGATACAGATGGTTTGATTGTGTGACAAGGCATCCATTTATAGTTAGAGATCGGTAACATGTGCTATCCAGATCACCAATTGGTGTTCCAAAGTAGTTTATTACATGCACATCAGCTAAACAGCTACTCCCTTTGCCAATACCATGGCAACGGTGGAGTATAATTGAGTACTCCACTTGGGCGTTGTCCCTTTGCCTTACTTGTAAGGAAGACAGCCTGGAAGTGTTGTTTGAAATCTATTGCAACAGCTATATGGAAACAAACACAAATATATTGTGTGTAATGTCTAGAAGATTTGGTCTAAATGTGAGTGCTGCTGTTATATTTCTGAACATTGCTACTTGTGCAGGGTTTGTCTGTACCTAATATTTCTGCATATGTTTCAGTCTGGCCAGGATGTTTGACCAGCTCAAGGCTGTATGGTTATGCATATAATGTTAGGGGGGGGGGGGTTACAGTGTGCTCACCAGACTTCTTTAGCTTGGTGTAATGCGTATCATACTGTCCTGATAATCAGTAATTGGTAACACTTCCTGGTGTAATTACTTTTCAACCCCCTGAAACAGGATTAGTTCAAACAAACCCTGTAACATCAGCAACTGTTCCATTGTATAACAGCAACTATGTCACATAGGGCCATGTTAGTGTGTCTCTGTCCAGGTATGTTAAGGTTTCAGCAGATGTCATACAGTGGGTCAATAATTGGTTATGGTATGACAGTATGCATTGTTGTAATTAGTTTGGGTGTGGGGGAGATGTTGGTGGGTATACATAGCAGATGCAGGTGTGTAGAAACTGCTTTTATACATATTCTATATGTGTGTGGGGGTTCCTTCCCTATGTGAACACCTATCCCTTAGAGGACTAATACTATGGTAATTGCAGGCTGATTCATTAAGGCACTGTTAAATGCTTCCTGTATAGCATGCAGGTATTGATAGTCCTTGAATCCTTTTGGCAATACATCAGAATGTAATAAAGTTTTGCTAAATGAAAGATGTCTGTGTATTTCTGTCATGGATATTTGCAATCATTGTAGTTGTGTTGGTGACTAACCCTATTTGGCTCATGTCCATAGAACATATTTGTAATAGTGTATTGGCATATACTCTACATATGTTATGTTCATATTGTTTGGGGGTGGCAGAATTTGTGATTGCTATGGTCCATGTTATACTTAGATTTGAACACTTTAGATGCTGTATACACACATGTATGTATGCGTATATATATATATATATATATATATATATATATATATATATATATATATATATATATATATATATATATATATGTGTGTGTGTGTGTGTGTGTGTGTGTGTGTGTGTGTATATAGATATAGGTATATAATATATATTATTGCATACGTTTATATGTACCTCAGTAGATGTGTTCATGTTATTAACCTATCTATATATCTACACATATATATATATATATATATATATATATATATATATATATATATATATATATATATCTATATATATATATATATATATATATATATATATATATATATATATATATATATATATAGCATACACCTTTCATTGGGTACATGGCGGTTTGTCCTATTTCCACACAATCCTCCCTTTTGTGTTTTAACCTGTCTGAATACGCAACTGGTATATATGCATCTCAGGTAGCTTAGTGGTACTTTACTCTGAGGATGGTGTACATGGTTGTGAGTTCTAATCCTGGAAGTGGTTATTATTTTACCTCTCAGAACAGGCACTGGTAGGGAAGGTGTGATTAACACATTTAAGCTGTTGTAAGCAGGTTTGCCTGTGGTCTGCGTGACGTTAATTAAAGGTTAAACTTGTGAAGCGCTTATCGGTTTAACCATGTTTAAGCGCTGCTTACCATCGTGCAAACCCATGCAAAACCGCTTGCATCTGCATAAAAGTGCTTTAATCAACCTGCATCCGATAGCCCTAATTCTGGCCCTCAAAATAAATTAAAAGCCCTTGCAGGTCTCGAACCAAGAACCATAAACACCACAGTCACTGACTTTGCCAGTAAGGCATCTGAGATATGGGCAAATGTCATGGTGTTTAGAATATACATTTTACTACGGGCATTCCTCACTACTGAAAACAAATGTGACAGTCAGTTGGTGTACATATATATGATACATGTTAATGTTCATATGTTTTTGTACTTAAGTGTTGCAATGTGACCAGACAGGGTGTATTATGGATGAGAATGATACTTGTTTTGTTTCTTTTTTATATTGTCCCCAAACTCCATGTAGACCCCTCCAGTTCACTTATTGATCATCCAACCCAGACTCTCCTTGATGCATAATTTTATTATCCATCATTCCTCCCCCTACCCAATCTCCACATACACAACAATCATCCCTTCTCTGGTGAACTAAGTTAATATTAATATTTATAATAGCAGAGCTGCATGTGTTTTGTGTGCACTTCAATTCCTTTGGATCACTTCTGTGACACAAAGTGTGTTCATAGATGTTTATATATATGGCTATAGATGTAACTGTATATATATATATATATATATATATATATATATATATATATATTTCTATCTATGTGCAGACATCACTGACATGTGTATATATATATATATATATATATATATATATATATATATATATATATATATATATATATATATATATATATATAGATATATATATGTAGGTTCATAAGTAGATACTAGGCTATCTGCCCTAGGGCATTTATAAGCCTAGCCAGAGTGTATTTGGCTTCCGCCTCCCTATTAGATTAGCCTACTGTGCCTCTGTAAAGTAGGTCACAGAAGGTACCCTTTTAAGATTAGTTTACTGTGTCTCTGTCTAGTAGGGACACAGGAGAGATCCCAGGGTTTGATTTGTGATTTCCCATCCACGCATCCAAATTTTGCTTGAAGAGGGTCAGCGAGGGGCTATGTCTAACATGAATTGGGATTCTATTCCAGAGTGAGGGGAGCCTTTGGGAAATGAATCTGTCCCTCCAGCATGTCGTATTTATTTTTGTGATTAGGTTTAGGTCCCTGGAGCGTGTGGCTCTAATGGACTTGGATTTTCTGAGGTGGAGCATGTCCATTAATTCTGGGTTTGACATGGCTTTGAACGTCAGGCATAGATTGCCTCTGAGTAGTCAGTAAGCAACTGAGTAAAGCTGGAGTTTCTTTAGTTCAGCTGCATAGGACATCTGTTTGTAGCCCATGATCCTCTTGGTGAGGTACTTTTGGGGTCTCTCCAGTTGCTGCAGGTGTCGGGTAAGGTACATCCCAAAAGGGGCATCGTATTCAATTATGGGCCTGATGAGTGATGAGTAGAGGGGCACAATGACCTCTCTTGATCTAGATGCGAACCCTTTCATGATAAGGTGGGCTATATAGAAGGTCTTTCTAACCACTTTGGCAACATGATTATCAAAGGAGAGATTACTATCTACGTTGGTCCCCAAATCTCTAATTACTTCTTCCGTAGTTAATGGATTACCACCTATGTGGTAATTTGTGGGCACCTCATTTTTCCCAAAGGGATGACTGCACTTTTTAGCATTTAGCTTGAGGCCATGGCTCTGGCACCAAGCATCCGTCTCTGTGAGACCCTTCTGGAGGATGCTTGTGTCAGCTGGAGATTCGATTATGGCCCCCAGTTTGCAGTCATCTGTGAACTTTGTCAGCCATAATCCCCCCGTGTTAGCCTGAACCTCAGAGAAGTATATACCGAACAAGAGAGGTCCCAGAACTGAGCCCTGTGGGACGCCACTTGTAACTGGTTTGGATTCGGACATGGCACCTGCTATTCTGACCAGGTGGGTTCTATCTCTGAGCCAGTTTGCAACCCATCTTGTGATATAGGGGTTGATATTTAAGCTGGTAAGCTTATTTATGATGCCCGAGTGGGGTATTGTGTTGAAGGCTTTTGCGAGGTCCAGGTAGGCTGTGAGGACTACCTTGCCCTCATTTATGGCTTTGGTAGCTGTTTCAAAGAAATCAACTAGGTTTAAGAGGCAAGATCTGCCCTTAACAAAGCCGAATTGGGTAGGGTCCAGTGTCTGGAGGCTCCCAATGTCTTTGTTTATGAGTTCCATGATAATACACTCCATAGCTTTACAGACCAGACTAGTCAGGCTTATGGGGCGATAGTTTCCGGGGTCCATTGTGGCACCACCTTTGTGGAGTGGGACCACTGTAGCTGTACACCATTCTTTGGGTACATATCCTGTAGTAAGGCTAAGTTTGAACAGTGACTTAATGTGAGGGTTCAGTTCTTCTTGGAGCTCGTGTAAGACACAGCCTGGGACACCGTCCGGTCCCATAGATGCTGTGTTTTTTGCTTTGGAGAGGGCAGCTTTCACCTGTGCATCTGTGATGTCAGGGAGGTTACATTCAGTTGGGATAGGCGTTTGCTCCTTTGGGGGGGAAGGGGTGGAGAAGTTTGTGCTGAATCTGTCTGCCAGGATGTTGGCTATGTCTGTAGGTTTGGTATATTTTGTACCGTTATGCAACAATTCAGAGCATATCTATATCTATATATATATATATATATATATATATATATATATATATATATATATATATAGTTACTTACGATTAATTTGTAACAGTTATACATATGTAGACTTGTATATGTTGATTCACAAACTACAGTACATTACAATGTACTGTACATATGTACACAAAGTGACTGTCCCATTTGTGGTCAGTACTGTGGAATGCCTATAGTGTAAGGTGCAGTCTAAAGACCATGAAACATGTATACAGCTCAGATGGCTTAGTGGTAAGTCCCATGACTATGGTGTGCATGGTCCATGGTTCAACACTTTTGATGGTTTAAAAATGTGTTTTATTCCAGAATAAGGCTCATTTAAGCAGTTGTAAGCATGTTTAAAAGTGTTTGTGTGACATTAAAGCAGCAGTTAAACACAGTTGAACACACTTTAAAACTTATAACCTGTACGCGCAAACACAGCCACATCTGCTAACTACTCAGGATATATACATTTCAGTGAAGTAACATCTCACTAAATGCTTACATAGCATTACATTCTCTTTTGACTTTACTCTCCAGCACACATGGGTTTATATGAGTGTTTCAAATGTTTATTATACCGAAGAATAGTACCTAAATATGCAATCTGTGGTTAAGGTATACTTTTTAACATGAAAAACATCTCTGACTTTATTGAGATGTGAACCAGGAATGCACAGATACTATGCAAATGCTGTAACCATTACACTATTGACATTAACGTTGCTTCTGCCTATTTCCTATTTAGATGACTTCTATGTGTAGGCTAGGCTAAGCAAAGGGCAGAGGCACCCAAACCCACTGAGCTTCACTTACTCTTGAAATAAAAACATAACAAATGAAATGAGAGACTATAAATTAAATTTCTAACTACATTTTGCATACCCCCTCACTGACACACTTCATGAGAAACCTTGATGTGTGAATGGGTGACAGAATATACTCCCCTGGCATCATGTGTCCCAGAACCATACAGCCAGGGGGTGGGGGAGCACCTCCAGTTTTATAGCTGCAAAACCTGCTGGAGAAATTGAATGATGTTAATTTTTTATGTTAAAATGCTCTCTTTTGATCACTAAGTGTCCCTATCACCCTCCACCACCCCAGTCTTCAACAGCTTCCAGCAACTCTGCCTGGAAACACTTCATTGGCTATGCTTGACAGAGGCTCAGTTACTTCATCAAAGGTGCGGAGAAAGCCAACACACTGTAGCTATGCTTCTAAATGCCCTTGGACAGATAGCCTACTACCTATCTGTGAACCTCTAAAGTGCAGGCCATGACAGACATAATATGTGAATAAACAGAGCTTTCAGATCACAATATACACTGAGAAATCACCATGTAGTAAGAACAGTTAAGTACAGCAAGAACATACAGAATACTGATACTTAATCACTCCAAAAGCCTATCTTGGAAGCTAGAAGAATTGTATAAGTTTAAGGCTTTCTATTACTTACTAGTAGGTTACCTACAGGAAAGATGAGAAACAAGCACAGATGGGAAACCTGTATGCAACAATACCATACTGGCTTGCATGTGTCAGCCTTAGGCTTTGGAATACTGGCCAAGGCTATTGGCACCCCCATGATGCCTTTTATAGGCAAGTCTCAAAGGTGAATCCCACCTCTGTAAACAGCACAATAGCGAACTCAATGAGGGTTATGCTACTCAATGCCAGGGGTTGTAATCACAACATGCATGCACTCACAGCACTCCTCCGTATGGACAACATCAACATCTGTGCAGTAACTGAGACCTGTTTTACGGCTCCTGAGAGCACACCAGCACTACTGGACTACAACCCATACCACACATTTCACCCACAGAACATGGACCGACACAGACATGGAGGGGGGTGTATCCATATTCATCAGGGATACCTACACCTCCAGGTTAGTGGGGCAGCATGATACCTCTGAGATCATCTATGTGCAGCTAACATCAGCCACAACTGCAATGCAAACTGTGGCCTGCTACAGATCACCCTCCGTGACCCAGGACCACCACTCCTCCTACCTGGTGACAGTGGAAAACATGGCAGTCCTACCAAACACCCTGGTATTGGTTGATGCCAACTACCCTACCGTTAACTGGGAAACTTACTCGAGTACTCACTTCCAAGGCCAACACTTCCTGTAATTTATCACCTCATATGCCCTGTGTCTGATGGCAAACTCCCTAATGAGAGGTGGAAACATACTAGAAGTGGTAATCACCAACATGGGTGACAGGTGTACCACAGCAGAGGTAAACCTTTCACTGATTAGATCTGACCATGGACTATTCACTGATGATTTCCACACCAAACAATCTCTCCACCCAAGGAAACCACAGTGAATACCTTTCCTACAGCTAAATTCACACTACTAAAGACAGAGGTGGGAGGTTTCACAGCCCCCATGCTAAGGTAAAACATTGCTCAAGATATAGAAGGATTTACAAATGCACTCTATAAGCACCTACAAGGATGTATGGATCGTGCCATCACTGGTAAATCAAGACTCGCTCCTCCTAGACATGGACACCAGAGTGGTGGGCCCCTGCAATAAACAGGCTATACAACAGAAGTAAGACAGTATTCCAGAAAACAGCAAAACCCAAGAAGGGCAGACATCCGTGACCAGTATTAGTAAGAAACATAGGTCCCTCATGAAATCATCCAAGGCTAACATCAACAGGAAAATAGGCAGAGATTCGAAAGATAACCACAAAGCCTTCTTTGGCTATGTCAAGGATCTAAGTGGTAACACACAGATTTGCACTGTGCCGGTGCAATATAGCACAAAATATACCGACCCTACTGATAGCACCAACATCCTTGCAGATACATTCAGTGCAAACTTCACCCCCTAAAGAGCCCACAACAATACCCAGAAAGTACAGTATCCCAGACATCAGAGACACACAGGTGGAAATTGCCCTCTCAAATGGCAAAACACAGCATCAATGGAGGCAGATGGTGTCCCAGACTGCATCCAGACTGCATCTTGCAAACACTGCAAGGCAAACTAACCCCCTACCTAATTAAGCTTTTCAACCTCAGCCTCTACACAGGCTACATTCCCATACAATGGTGCATAGCAACGGTTATTCCACTCCATCAAGGTGAAAACACAACTGACCATGATAACTACCACCCCATAAGGCTGACTAGCCTGGTCTGCAAAGCTATGGAGTGCATCTTCATGGCATTCATTGACAAAGACATTGGTAACCTCCAAATACTTGACCCAACCCAGGTCAGCTTGGTTGAGTGCAGATCATGCCTACTGAACCTGTTTGACATCTTGCAGACAGTCACTAAGATGTTAGATGAGGGGAGATGTGGTTCACACATACTACCTGGACCTCGCCAAGGCTTTTGACACCATTCCCCGCTCAGGTATTATTGATAACCTCACCAGCTTGTACATAAACTCATACATCACAGGATGGGTTGCCAACAGGCTTACACACAGAACCCACATGGTAAGACTAGCAGCCTCCAAGTCCAACTCTTAACCAGTCACAACTGGTGTCCCACAGGACTCAGTCATAGGACCCCCTACTGTTTGGCATATACTTATCAGAGGTACAGGCAAACACAGGTGGACTACAGCAGACAATGTTTCGCAATGACTGCAAATTGGGAGCCATAATTGACAGTCCAGCTGACACAGACATCCTTCAAGGGGCCTCACAGAGACCGACACAGGGTATCAAAGACATGGCCTCCAGCTAAGTGCCACAAACTGCATGGTCATTCCATTTCGGAAAAACTAAATACCCACATATTAACACATAAGTGGCTGCCACTTTAATACAGACGAGGTAATAGGGTATCTGGAGACTAAGGTAGATAGTGATCTCTCCTTTGACAATCATATCTCCAACGTAGTTAGGGCATCCTTCTATGTAGGCCATCTGATTACTAAAGGGTTTGCATCTAGACATACTGAGGTTATAGTGCCCCTTTACTCATCACTCATCAGTCCCATCATAGAGTATAATAACCTATTTGGGGTGTACCTCAGAAGACACTTCCGACAGCTGGAAGGTCCATGAACATACATCACAAAGAGGATTACTGGCCTCAAACATATGTCCTATGCAGCCAGACTGAATAAACTCCTACTTTACTCAGTGGCATCTCGTTTACTCAGAGATGTTCTCTGCTGGCCAACAAAGCCATGTCCAACTCAGGCTTAATGGATATGCTCCACCTATGGGAATCCATGTCACAGTGAGCCACATGCTGTAGTGAGCTAAACTTTGCCACAACAATAACTAGAAGATGCTGGAAGGACTGATTCCTGTCACAGAAACTCCCCATGCTTTGGAACTACATTCCTAATTACATTATAGATAGCCCCTCACTAACACTCTTCAAGAGAAACCTTGAAGAGTGGATGGGGAATAGTAGATACACCCCAGGGATCCTGCCATTGGCTCTGCTCCACAGAGGGACAGTTAATTAATCAATTGGGTGGCAAAAGCTGACACATTTTATCTAGGCTTATGAATGCCCTCAGGCAGTTAGCAAAGTACCTACCTATGAACCTATACATACAGTATCAGCACATGCTTAATTTACTGTTCAGGTGTTGACTTACCTTGTGCTAATAGCAGTTGTGTGTGCAATAGTTGAGGGCTGCCTATGTTGGATGCACACAGTAGACTGCCTATACATGACAATTTACAGGTAGTCTTGTGTGTGTGCCATCCATTTTTATTGTGTGTGCAGGTGGAGAAAGGTGTCAGTCCCTAGGTGCCTACACTGTCAGTGTGTGTGCTATATGTTACCTCCTTGCCAATGCATGGGCATACTGGGCATGCCTCCATCTGCCTACTGGGGCTGGCTCAGGGTCTTCATGGTCTGAGTACCTCTGTGCCTGTGCGGCCCTTGGCAATGGTGGTGGGCTGTGAGGGCCTTCACCATTCTGTCCCTGCTGCAGCTGTTTCCGCAGGATCATATTGTGTAGCATTGCACATAGTATGAAGACATGGGCACACGTGCCTGGAGAGGACTGCAAGGCTCCACCAGATATGTTCAAGCAATGGAACCATAATCTAAGCATCCAAAACACATGCTCGATAATGATTCTGGTTTGCGCGTGTGCCTCATTATGGCATTCTTGCATGGGTGTGTGTGCATTTTTGATGGGAGTCATCATCCACAGTTCCAGTGCATAGCCAGCTTCCCCCACCAGGTGGTCATATGGGATGTCCCCCCGGCAAATAACCTGATACAGCTGTGAGGCATGCCAGATGTTGGAGTCGTGATAGCTTCCAGGGCTGCCAGCACACACATCCATGATAATTCCTTGGGCATTGCACACAACCTGGCAGTTGATGGAGGTGTATCCCTTGTGGTTTATGTAGCACCTACCCTGCTCACCAGGTGGTGACTTGATGTGTATGTGCGTGCAGTCTATTGTACCGAGTACCTCCGGGTATTCCGCCACACAGTGGAAGAGATGCATATTGCTGACCAAATCCTCCTGCATTCAGGGGAAGTATATGTGCTCATTGGCATGTGGTAACATGGCATCCAGGAACTGGTGAAGTACCCTGGATGCTGATGCCTGTGAGATCCCCATGATATCCCCAGTTGACCTTTAAAAGGTACCTGGAGCTAGTATTCTCAGGTTTACACATACCTTCATATCCACTGGGTTGGGTTCCCCTCTGTTTGTTCTGGTTCTGAGGCATGGCCGGCACAGCTCCACAAGTTGCTGTAGGGTGTCCCTGTCCACCCTGTAATGCTCTATTATCTCCAGATCATGTAGCCCCTGGTAGGTTATCCTGGGTCTGAGCACTCTTCTCCTCATCTGGTGCCTGAGGTGGTTGTGAGCATCATCCTCCACATGACCTTCAGTCTCCAACACATGATGGTGGATCAAAGCCATGGCAGACCCTCACATGTACATATTAAAAGCTCCCTGTCTGTATACACCAGTGGTGCTGAGTGCATGGGAATACACAAGTGTGTGTGAGGTGCTTTTACACTTTATACTATTATGCTATGGAAGCTGCTGATGTCATTGGGTGTATATGAGCAATTCCAGCTGCAGGGTATCTTAATTATCAGTTTTACAGTGTGTACTGCAAGTGTGGGGACTTTAGTGTGGAGTTATGCTTGCCTGCCTTGATTAATCTGTTGCCCTTTAATTCACTTTTATACCAGGATCCCCTCCCATTATCAGGCATGCCTCCAGTTGCCATCTTTCTTGTTTTGTACTTTCCCTATCCAGTCACGTGTTGCAAAATGTGTCTTGTAGCTGATATAATGCAAATCTGCTTTGTTCTGCTGTGACACTTTACTGTTTTCTTTGCAGTACAGCCCTCCCCTTTCCTGTTCTGCAGATAGCTGCTGTCAATGGCCCACTGTAGGTTCCTAGGTGTTAATTACTCATTTGTACTCCAATTTCCCTGCTGCAGCATTTCCTTATTTTTTTCCTATATCCTTCCTGTTTCAGCTCTGGTGTGCACCACGCAAACCCATTTACTGAGTTTTAGTGCGTTTTAATCTCATTCACATGCATACTCGGTTACCTTGTGTACTCTCAACTAAACAAAGCTATAGCCAGTTCAACACACCCCTATCCTGCAGCTTTGCTTAGCTAAGGGCAAACCAGATTAGCAATGTTCCAATGTGCTTACAGCAAAGGTGACACACCCCTCTGTTAATGTCATCTTTATCTCAAGGGCACACCTTGGTGTTATAACGCTATGCTGTGAGGTGCATCCTTACACCAGCGGGGAATCTGTGATTCACTATTACCCCTCTCATTTGCATGGCATTGCCTACTAATTCCTACTTTCAGTGGATAAGACTCTCAAAGCCCCTTAGCAATCCTTGCACCATGGTGTGGTGTAACATGCCTGCCATTGACTGTTATGGGGAAATCCTATGTGTTACATTGCAGGTTTATTCTATATTTTTCTATTTTCCTTGCGATCCTGTTTGCGCGCCGCTGCCCTGCGCTTAAACTTTGCGATAGTGCGTAAAAGGAAATTAAATGTTATTTTTACGTTTTGTATATTTTTTTATGCCAGTGGCTATATATTTAGCCATTGGCATATATTAACAATATAATACATGTGTTTGGTCGCTTGTCATGGCTCCAGTTTTATGTTTGTAAAAATGTAAACCGTTTTTTACGGTTTACATTTCTGCATGCTTACACTATGCCTGCACCATTTCCTAGATCACTACATACCTTCATTTGCATGCTACACTGCTGCACATGGGGTAATTAGCATACAGGGCCCGGGAGCTGTGCGGGCGTAGCCTACACAGGTAGTGCACGTGGGAACAGCTTGTACCTGGATTGCTCATTGGCCATATTTGGTGTTAGAACACCGACGCTACACCTGCACTTTGCACAAGCTTCATGAATCCCTAGGAGTGCGTTTGTGAGTTCTACTTCTAGTGTGTGTTGTTAGGCTGAGCCTGAAATGAATTTAATAAACAGTGTTCTACCACAGTAAATACATTTAAGTCAATAAATAATACATACACGAATGTTGCCAACAAATTGAGTTTTAATTTTATGATTAAACTTTCTAGCGAATGTTCTGGATTTATTTCATTATCGAACTTAATAACCAGAAAACACACTCCACTGAGGAACAAACACAACACTTTTTGACCACTGGACAATGAGGCTAAGTTTCAAACCTTTTATTGCAAGTTAAGCACTTTCATCCAACCTCTGTTGGACTTCATCAGAACAACACATGAAAGAAACTCAACCCTTTTTATACACAGCTTGAAACTTGTTAAATTAAACAATTAAACAATTAAATAATTAATTAATAAAACACAAATAACCCATAGTTCCCCATTCACTTACCCCAGTCATAAAACACCATTTTAATATGCATTAAAACCCTAATGAGTAAATAGAACCCATGTAAAAATACTAAGTAATCCAGAAAAACATTTTTGATGTTAACCTAAAATATACTTTAATTTCTGTATAGCTGTTATACTAACATTGTCGTTGATACCCAGAAAATTGACATCTAACCACAGTTGCCACCTCAACTCACAGATATCTAAATCTACGTTCAGAACCCTGCCCTGCCTGTCCTTGGTCAATTGCTGTAACATCACAAATTTAAATCTATGACATGGATTTTTAAATATATGCCTTGCCAATGCATTAGTAGTCTTCATGTTCTTAATATCTAGAATATGTTCCCTGATTCTGTCTTTAAAATGCCTACTAGTCTTGCTGACATAGAGGGCTGAACATTACTCACATTTGGCCATATATACTAGGTTCTTACCATTACAATTAAAATGTCCATGAAAATGGAATGTTCTTGCATTGATGCATGTCTTTTCACCAGTCTCAAAAATGTGTGTACATACATCACATCTGCCACAATTAAAATTACCAAGTGCTCTACTGCACTGGTGAGAATCAATATGAGCCCACAATTCCAAAATCTCCTTAAACAATCTATCTCTTCTAAAAACTACCCTAGGGGGTCCCTCCCCTTGTCCTTAAGGGAACTGTCAGCATGTAACAATCTCCAGTTCTTCTGAATGATGTGACTTACCCATTCAGCATAATGGTTAAAGGTAGTAATAAACAATAACCCACTACTCATCTTTCTTAAACCTGAGTTACCATGTCTTGGCATGTTGGAACCTTCGGCCACATCAGGATCCAGGGTCCCCTTAAGTATAGGCTTATACACGTCCCCCACTATTTTGGTTCTAACTTCCTTTGCCAAAATCCTACACAGAGCCTCAGAGTATCCCCTTTTAATAAACAACTCCATAATGAATTCCAGCTCCTTCAAAAAGTCATGATCTCTCGTGACCATTCTGGCAGCCCTTACAAACTGTCCCTTGACAATAGACTTTTTTTGGTGGTAAGGGTGCCAACTACAAAATTCTAGATAGGAGTTTGAAAATGTTGGTTTTCTGTAAATATTAGCTCACAGGGTGCCACTATCAGTGGTCAAAAGGACATCCAAATATGACACCCTATCTCTACTATACTTGTGTGTGAACTTAAAAAATTCCACTCTGTGATTAATATATTCAAGGAAGTTTTTTAACATTTCTTCTTGTTCATCAGAAACAACAAAGATGTCATCCAAAAATCTGGTGTAGTGTTTAATACATGCCCAAAATTCACTGGGAAAAATAAATTCCTGCTCCCAATGAGACATAACAAAATTGGCATATATGGGGGCACGTGCCACCCCCATAGCCACACCAGTCACCTGCTTGTAATATTGTCCTTCAAAATGCAAAAAGTTGTTTGTTAAAACTGCCTCCATCAACGTGATAAAAACATTGAGTTCATCTTGATTAAAAATGTGAGTCTTACCAAGCTGCATTCCCAGCCAATCTAGCCCAGCATTATGGAGGTATCACTGAAAAAAGATTACACACATCTATGGTAACTAAAAAGGTATTTTTGGTGATACTGACCCTATGCAGTTGGTCCAATAAATGCCACAAGTCCTTGGTAATATAGGAACATGTTCCTAACCCTCTTTGCAAATGATGGTCCAGATACTTACTTAAAAAGCAGGTTTTCTCCCTTTTACCATCCATAATAGGCCTAAACTTTAAAGAGCCTAGGCCTTTGTGGATTTTGGGAATACCAAAGATATTTAGTATTACTGGATGATCATTCCTTAGAAATCGGTATTCCTTCTCATTAATTTGACCTTGGAATAGCATGTCTCTATTAAAAGATCCAGCCTCACACAAATGGCAGCAATGTTGAATTACCTCCCTACAGACTCACACAGTGATAGCACAGCAGGACCCGCAGTTGCCGTAAGGTTATGAAGGGTAAGAAGTCTGAAACTACAATGTATGCTAGTACAATCTGACCTGGGCTCTTTACTGATATGCCTCTAGTCCCCATGACGGGGCACAATAGTATGGTAAATGGAACCAAAATGTAAAGCAAATATCAGCACAGTCTGTGCAAATGTGTACAGTTGACAGGTGTGCCCTTCCCATATACCCACACAAATGCAGTAACATGTATGTTTGCAGGGAGTTAGCAACATAGCATACATTGGCAGGGCTGTACCAATGCACATGAAAACATGTTGCCTGTCCACAATATGCAGGGATTAATGAGCTATGTATATGTGCGGTTAATCGTCTGGATCTGGCCAGCACGTTCTCCTGGCAGTCATCTTGCAGTGCCCTAGGTACAGTGCTGCCTTTGACAAGGCCATGTGCAGATAACTACTGTGCCAACTGTTATGCATTTCAGTGACACCCACTGCTCTGCCACTGACATACCTGGAAGTTACAGTGCTATATGGAATATACTACACATATTAGTGACATCTTGAAGGATGTGTAGCAGAGGTGCCAAGGCTTTTCTGAGTATAAGTGCTTTTTGGTATTGTTGCCAGTGGTCATTCTCAAAAATTCTTTTTTTTAGGTTTGCTTTTACATATAATGGACATACCTGCACAGTTGAATGCACTCTGTACCCACACCCATAACTCCCAACCTCTGACATCAAGATGTCTGGACAAGGGCAGAAAAAAAGTGGAACAAAGGCACAATGATAGGCACATGTTGTAAATATCACCCTTATTTACAGATAAAGTTGGTAGGTTGAGGGGTTTGCAGTAGTGGGAATTGTCTGAAGGTTATGTAGTCTGAAACAGTAATGTCTGTCATTATTTTGTAACATCACTCTTGAATTATATGTAACTAACTTGCCATAAAAACACAAGTTTACGTAGAAAGGATGAAACCTCTATCCAAACACCTGGACAACCTGCCAAAAAATGTACAGGTGAGAGGTATGCCCACACAAGGATATGACATCTCAGGTTAGAAAGATACCACACAAGCAGGAGATCCCCAGCCAGTATATCACCAGGTTGCTGGACTGTTTACACAGCCATGTCATTAACACACTGGTTGTAGCCACACCTCACAAATGGCCTTGTTGGGCAAGAATTTAGATATATTCCTCTGGTAAAGCACTGTGATGATATGAGGATGTCTGGCACTAGGTAAAGATACAATACATTGCAGTTTCAGACTACAGATATGTCGGAAAATGTCTGCTATACAAACCAAGTACCCTGAGGAAAGTCCTATGTCCTCCTGAGAGGTATGGCTGTAGCACACAAAATCCTGGACTGGAGTAAACCTATCTCTAGAATGGAGTTCCATTCTAACTATAGAAGCTCACACTGGACATACTCTTACACTTTAGAGAATCACAGGACATGTTGGAACTCACATCAGAATATATGACTGTATTGTGTATATATGTCTGTGCATACAGACACTATGTACACCTCAACTGTCCCCACACACACACCTCATACAGGATTACCCTCAGCTAGCTGTAGGTGTCCCATGTGTAATATATCTGCATCTGTTGCATGAGATACACACACATATATATGGGCAACAGATAACAACATATGTCAAACATACACACACATAGATGTGGGGAACTGAGAGACAGACAGGGATAGAGAGAGAGAGACACAGGGGGACACAGACAGAGTGAGTTGCACACACATGGATACCCTGAATGGCATACAGTGATGTCCTGCTGTGAACAGTAGCATACCAGTTGTAAACAGCTGCACATGCCAGCATAAAAGGTCAGCCCCATTGTGCAAAAGTACTGAGGTTGGGATTATAATATCACACCTCGTGTGTGTGTGTGTGTGTGTGTGTGTGTGTGTGTGTGTGTGTGTGTGTGTGTGTGTGTGTGTGTGTGTGTGTGTCTGTAAGTCTAAGTATTAGGGGACTCTTCCCATTCAGTGCACTTCACATTGCCCTACTTCACAAGATTTGCTGCTGTCATTCACCTTACAAGTACCATTGGACACTAATCACCCCTATAAGCTCTGTAGCACATGGGATAACTGCATAACACTATAGTCCAAATAAGTAGAGAGGTAGGGGTTCTAATCTCAATACTGGAAACTGTGTGTGTGTGACAGTTGACTATGCAAGAGAGAGGGAGTGTGTGTTTGTTTGTTTGTAGGTGAAACAGTTTTAAACCATTTCCACCCAAAACACTTCCCAGTACCCCACTTTATCAGTCCTGCTGATGTCATTCCCCTTATCAGCACCTTTGGCCAGTTGTCAGCCCAGTAAGCTTGGTAGTGTATGTGATAACTGTGCAGCACTATAGTATAAATCACTAGCTAGACAGGGGTTCTATTCTCAGAGCTGGCAAATGAGTGTTTGTGTATGCTTGCAAGAAGAAGTATTTTGATAAGTCTCCCACCCACTGCCCTACTTTATCACTCCTGCTGATGTCATTCTCCTTATCAACACCTTTGGCCAGTTGTTAGCTCAGTAAGCTCCATAGTGTGTGTGATAACTGCATAACACTATAGTACAAAGCATGAGCTAGACAATAGAGTTCTACTCTCAAATCTGGCAAATGCGTGTGTAGGTGTGTATGTTTGTAGGAAGAAGCATTTTGATAAGTTTCCCACCGACTGCTCTAGACAGGGGTTCTATTCTCAGAGCTGGAAAATGAGTGTGTGTGTGTGTGTGTGTGTGTGTGTGTGTGTGTGTGTGTGTGTGTGTGTGTGTGTGTATGCTTGCAAGAAGAAGTATTTTGATAAGTCTCCCATCCACTGCCCTATTTCATCACTCCTGATGTCATTCCCCTTATCAGCACCTTTGGCCAGTTGTTAGCCCAGTAAGCTCCATAGTGTGTGTGATAACTGCATAACACTATAGTACAAAGCATGAGCTAGACAATATAGTTCTACTTTCAAATCTGGTAAATGCATGTGTGGGTGTGCATGCTTGTAGGAAGAAGTATTTTGATAAGTTTCCCACCCACTGCCCTACTTTATCAGTCTTGCTGATGTCATTCCCCTTATCAGCGCCATTGGCCAACTGTCAGTCCAGTAAGCTCTATAGCACATGTGATAACTGTGTAACACTATCGTACAAATAATTAAATAGGCAGGGGTTCTATTCTCAAATCTGGTAAGTGTGTGTGTGTGTGTGGGGGGGGGGTGTATGTGTGTATATTTGTAGGAAGAAGTGTTTTGATAAGTTTTCCACCCACTGCCCTACTTTATCAGTCCGGATGATGTCATTCCTCTTATCAGCACCTTTAGCCAGACTCTTCCCATTCAGTGCACTTCACATTGCCCTACTTCACAAGATCTGCTGCTGTCATTCACCTTAGAAGTACCATTGGACACTAATCACCCCTATAAGCTCTCTCTCTATCACTGTCTGTCTCTCAGTTCCCCACATCTATGTGTGTGTATGTTTGACATATCTGTAGCATGTGTGATAATGGTGTAACACTATCATACAAATAACTAGAGAGGCAGGGGTTCTACTCTCTCAGGTCTGGCAAATTTGTGTGTGGGTCTATAAGTGTGTATGTTTGTAGGAAGTTATATTTTGGTAAGTTTTCCACCCACTGGCCTACTTTATCAGTCATGCTGATGTCACACCCTGATAGGTTCCTAGGTGTATACTAGGCTAATGGCCCTGGGACCTTTACAAGCCTAGCCCATAGAAGTGTCCTGCCATTGTGCCACCTGACATTAATTCCCAGTGCCTCCATTAAGTATAACCACTGGATTGATCCCCGGGGTGAACTTTCTATTACTCATCCACTCATCAAGATTTTTCTGGAACAGGGTCATATAGGTGCTTTGCTTGAGATGCATGGGAAGTCTATTCCAGGGCATGTGCAGTCTCTGGGTGAGCAACCTGTCCCTCCAGCATGTTGTGTTGATTGTGGTAATGAGGTCAAGGTCCCTGCAGTGTGTGGTGCAGAGGGATTGGGATGTCTTTTGATGTAGCATTTATAAAAGTGCTGGGTCAGTCATGGCTTTGCAAATCAAACAGAGATCACCTCTAAGTAGGTGATATGAAACAGAGAATAGCAGAAGTCTTTTCATTCTGTCTGTGTAGGACATGTGTTTAATGCCTAGGATCCTCCTTGTGAGATACTTCTGTGGTCTATCCAGCTGTTGCAGGTGTCTAGTGAGGTACATGCCAAATGGGCCATTATACTTGATGATTAGTTTAATGAGGGAAGAGTACACAAAGACAATGACCTCTTTCTTCCTGGATGCAAAACCCTTGGAAAAGAGATGCGCCACATAGAAGGATTTCCTGACCACAGCGGCAATGTGGTGGTTAAAGGAGAGGTTGTTGTTAACCTGTGTCTCCAGATCTCTTATAAAGCCTACAGTGTTCATTGGACTCCCATCTATATGGTATTTAGTGGAAACTGAGTTTTTACCAAAGGGGCTAATGATGCATTTTGTGGTGTTAAGCTTCAGGCCATGGTTTCCACAGGTCTATATTAGAACATCAAATATTTAACAGTTTGAATCACTAAAGGTCGATCTTTAGTGATCAAACTGTTAAAACATCGAATGTTCAGAAAAAAAATAAAAACAACAACAAAAAATAAATAAATGGTGTAGGCAGGGGGGCAAGCCCTCCTGCACCCCCCCCCCACATCCCCTGCTACTTAAATATACCAACTCCGAGACTGCACTACATTAAAGTAAATGGAAATCTCCCCTTATGGAGATTTCCATTTACTTGTTCGATGTTCTGCAGTTTTGCTATTCTCCTGTCAACAATGTCAGATTCGACATTGTTGGCTTTCGAGAATTTAATGTAGATCTGGTTTCCACACCAGTAAGTGGTCTCAGTGAGGCCTTTCTGGAGGATGTCTGCATCACTTGTGGAATTAATGATGGCTCCCAGCTTGCAGTTGTCTGTGAACTTGGTCAGCCAGAGTTCCTTTGTGTTGGCCTGGACTCCTGAGAAGTAGATGCTGAACAGGGGAGTACCCAGGAGTCATCACTGTGGGACTCCACTCATGACTGGTTGGCAGTTTGACTTGGAGCTCACTACTTTTACACTGTGTGTTCTATCTGTGAGCCAATTTGCAACACCCCTAGTGATATAGGGGTTGATGTCTAGTTTGGTGGGTTCATCAATAATTCCTGACTGAGAAATGGTATCAAGAGCCTTGGCCAGATTGATGTAAGCTGCATGCAGTGCCTTACTGTCATACACAGTCCTGGTGACTGACTTAAAGAAGTCAACCAGGTTGAGCAGGCATGATCTCCCTTTCACAAAGCCAAACTGTTTGGGGTCCTGAGTTTGGAGATTAACTATATGTTTGTCAATCAGGTCACTGATGATGCACTCCATAGCTGTATATATGAGACACATCAGGCTAAAGGGCTGATAATTCCTAAGGTCTGTAGTCGCTACCCCTTTATGGTGAGGGATGACATTAGCAGTGCGCCAATTGGGAGGGATAAAGCCTGAGGTGAGGCTGTGACTAAACAGGGCACACAGATGTGGTGCCAGGTATCTTTTTAGTTCATGTAGAACACAGCCACGGATAATTTTGGGTCCCATGGAAGTTGTATTCTTGCCCATGGACAATGCAGGTTTAACCTGGGCAGCAGTAATCCTGGGTACCTGGAATTCTTGTGCCATTCTGATTGATCCCCTAGGGGGAGAGAGAGGGGTAAAGCTGGCACTGAATGTGTTGGCAAGAATGTTGGCAATATCTGTTGGCTCATTATAGCAGGTAGCATTGTGCAGTAACTCAGAGCACTTCTGGGTATTGCCATGGAGGTTCTTTATATAACTATCAATAGCTTTGTGATTGTTGTCAGTGTCTGCTGCAATTCTGCCATCATAACTGGCTTTAGATGATTTCTTGAGGGATCTCAAGTTGTTATTGAGGCTAATAAGGGAGTTTTACCACTCTTGGGACTCCATCTTTTTCTGCAACAGTTTCTTCCTTCTGTTGTACAGGTTATTAATGGCAGGGAACCAACAGATTGGCCTCCAGTGTTTGAACAAGAGTGTCATGGGTCTGTTGGGTATGGCTAGTTCCATGCATTGATGTACATATTTGTACAGTGTATTTGTGTGTGATTCGGCAGTCATGCAGGTATTTTCCATTGACATGGGTGCTATGAAGTTAGCCACCTGTTTTTAGGAGTCCAAAGTCAGCTTTGGAGAAGTTTTTCAAGGTGGTTACCTTTGCAGGGGGTGTGGGTGAGATGTGGATTTCCTTGGTGATTACTCTATGTTAGATCTGACCAGGTAGGGATTGACTACTGTTGTCAAGCAACGGCCCCATATGTTAGTAATCAACACAGGTCAGGGATGTTTCTACCTCTACTGGGTGACAGAATGAGCTGGTCCAGGGCATTGGAACTGATGAATTCTAGGAGGTGTTGGGCCAGTGTATTGGTGCTTGAGTATCTTTCCCAGTTGATGGAGGGGTAGTTGAAGTCTCCTAGTATCAGAGTGCTGGATTGGACCTCAATATATTCCAGGGTGTTAAGGAATGTGGACTGAGAGTCTAAGGACATGGATGGGGACCTACAGCAGGCTATGACCTGGATTGCACTGTTACCCAATGTCAGTTGTACCTGAAGTATCTCAGATGTATTATGCTAGGATACTAGTCTGGAGGTCTGCATATCCTTTATGAATATGGAGATACCACCTCCTTTGGAGCTGTGGTCCATGTTTTGTGGCTGACAGGTGTGGAATGAGTTATAGCCTGGTAGTGCAAGAGTGCTGTCTGCTGCTGTAAACCAGGTGTTCATTACAGCAAAAATGTCAATGTTCTCCATTTTGAGGAGTGCTTCGAGTGACTGCATCTCAAGATGTAGATGTCTAGTGTTGAGCAGCATGACCCTCAGATTGCATTTATGTATAGCTGTTATGATGGGAATTTGACATGGAACACTGCCTAAAAAGCCACTATAGGGGTGGCAAGACATTTAGCCAGTACCTGAAAATCCAGGGGTGACAGATGCAGGCCATCTCTGGCAAGCCATCGTAGTCTGTCAATTATGTCATCTCAAGCAGACAGATACTGGATCCCCTGATAATGACACCAGACACTTAAGCCAATTGCTGAAGTCAATCATTTGTTGTTTGCACTGCGGTATCATTCTGACTGACAGTAGTATACTGCTCACAGCTACTGTCATACCTGCCTGGCCCACATAATCTGAGAGCTCCACCATATCTCTTTTCATGTAGTCCAGCTAGCTGTTTCTCAGGTCATTCACACACACACACACACACACACACACACACACACACACACACACACACACACACACACACACACACACACACACACACACACACACACACACACACACACACACATGGACAGTGACAGGGTGATACTTCTAGTTGTTGTTTAGTGACCTGGCTGGGTGTGTTATGTGTTGGATTCTGGCACGTGATAGACAGCTGGCTGTTACCTTCTCCATGTTCAACCTAGTGAGTGGGACATCTGTGTGCCTCACTATTGAGTCACCTATGATTACTGTATTGGGCAAGGTGGTTAGCCTTAGGGGCTTAGGGTTTAGGCACACTGTGCAGCTGAGATATGTGTTCTGTGGTTTGTACTGTATTGTGGGGGTCGAGTGGGTTGCTGTCTTGGTGATCTCTCTTGTTTGGATAAATGTCTATTGAGTACTTCTGTGAAGGTGAGTGTGTGTTTTTGTTTGTATGTCAGAGCTGTGATACTGGTTGTTCTGGAGGGGAATGTGTTCCATATGTTGTGGTGAAGGTGTTGACCCTTCTCTGCTTGACTAGCTAGTCCAGTCTTCACTGGAGAGTGCATATCTTCCAATTCGGTGATATAAGGGTATCTCTCACAAGTCTGAGTGTTGTGAGTTTAGAGGAGAGAGTTGCCTGTGTACATGAGTCAGTTGCAACAGTGCCTCAGAATGCCCAAGTGCACCAGCCTAATGGGCAAAATCACAGAGAACTGCACTTTAATCATGCCAGGAGGGGTGGTCATAACTACTAAGTACTTGAGCTAATTCCATGAGGAATGACTACTGCTGATGGCTCTTAGGTGTGTTAGAATAATTGATACAAAAACATGTTGACGTGCAAAGCTATTAGGCTATTTGAAGTGCAGGAGAGAAAGAACTAGCAAGATTTGAGGGAAAAGCTGAAAGCAGACTTTCTCCACCTGTAATAGTTTACATCAGCTATGCAGTTATCAGCACCTTTTGCCAGTTGTCAGCCCACTAAGCTCTGTTGTGTGTGCTATAACTGCATAACACTATAATACAAATAATTAGATAGGCAGGGGTCTAATCTCAATACTGGCAAGTAAGTGTATGTGAGATTGTGTGGCTTATACCATTTGGAGTTGTGTACCACCCTGTAAACTTTCCATCACCCGACCTTACTAAACCTGCTGATGTCATTCACCTTAGAAGTACCTTGGGACTAGGTGAAATCATGTAAGCTCTGTGGTGTGGCTAACTGCATAACACTATAATAAAAATAAATAGGTAGGGATTCTAATCTCAGTACTAGCAACTGTTTGTGTAAGAATCATATACTGTGTGGGTTATACCATTTTGAGTTGTGTACCACCCTGTAAACTTTCCATCACCCTACTTTACTAGGCCTGCTGATTTCATTCACCTTAAAAGTATCCTTGGACTAGGTGAAGTCATGTAAGCTCCATGGCATGTTTGATAACTGTGTAACACTCAAGTAGAAATAACTAGATAAGTAGGAGTTTTAATCTCAATACTGGCAACTGTTTGTGTTTGTGTGAGAATTATGTACTGCGTGGGTTATACCATGTTGAGTTGTGTACCACTCTGTAAACTTTCCATCACCCTACTTTACGAGGCCTGCTGATGTCATTCACCTTATAAGTACCTTGGGACTAAGTACAATTATATAAGCTCCGTGGCCCATCTTATAACTGTGTAATACTATAGTAAGAATAACTAGATAGATAGAGGTTGTAATTTCAATACTGGCAACTGTGTGTGTTTGGGTAAAGATCATATCCTGTTTGGCTGATGCCATTTTGCTGTGTGTATCATCCACACCTGTTTACCACCTCCCGATGGCATTACTTTTGTTTAGCGTGGTAACGGTATCTGCCTCACATGCAGCATGTTAAACCATTGTGCAGGCCATAACAGTCCTCTGTACAGATGTCTATGGAATATCCAGATGTTTGCAACCTATATGTGGTTTGTGTCCCTTAACAATGCCCATGTATGTGATATCGTTGTCAAATTGGCCACAGTGAGTGTAGTGACACACATGCCAGCATCAGGTATCATACCAGACTGAAACATCATGCTGATACAACGTCTGCTACACTATCACTTGTCCAGGCTTGTAGGAGCAATACATGACTCCACATGCTATTTCTGGTGGGTTATCTCACCATCCATGAAGGCATTCAGAACATTACTTGTTGTAAGAGGTAGTGTGTTATGTCCCATGCATATAATCTATGTGGGGCATATCATGTGTATGTAGAACTACAATACATCAAAGTGGAAATGGAGGTTTACTAATCTGTCTATTGCCAACTGCATTTGTGTTGCTGAATGCACATCCCCTTTGTCAGTCTGTACTGTGTGTGTGCAAAGGATATATCATGTTGTCTCCCTGTTCCACCCGGTGAACACAGGAATACATAAAACAAACCTGTCATACACAGTATCATGCACACCCTCATCAACTGCATCAGGATTGAGTGTATGGGAAATAAATGGCAGGGCCAGCAGGTGTTGACAGGTGAATCTGTTGCAGTTAATGTAATGGCTATGCTTGTGAGGGACTTTCTGACAGTACTGCAGCAACCTGTTCTGTATGTATGAGCCTGTGGTACTCCACAACACTGAGGTGACATGTCTGAAGGCTACCTCTCTGTGACAAGGGGTATGTATGCAAGGTCACACTGTCTGACAACAGTGTTCCTCACACACAACTCATGCATACACACCTGGTACATGTACATATATAGCTGTACCTTGGCTATGACATGGTCAGTGTATTCCCACTCTTCTATATTCCCTCTTGGGAATGTCTGCAGGGCCATATTCAGTCAGTGGTACTGACAGCAATAATGCATCCTGGCTAATAAGGTACTTACACCTTTATGTGTACCCATAACAAATGCAAGCAGACAACACCTTACATAGTATTACATAGATACACTGTACTATATTCACCCTGTGCATCAGACCCATATTAGCATGTCCCTGCATCGATGATATGGATGACAGGGATGTGGCACAGGTATCATCATATGCACTGGGTGTGGTGTGGGTTTGGCAGAAGCCTAGGCTGGGCCATATTGTTGACATTGTGTGTGTGTTTGGTGGGGTACCCAATAGATGGCCTGTGCAGAGATGCTGTGTGTGTCTGGAGATGACCTGCCTGTGATACAGTTGTGTGTATATGTATGCACACAGTCACACCATGTGGCTGCCCTACACAGTGGTATGTTGGACAGCTGTGGACCATACATGGCAGGGTGTCAAGTTCACCAACTCCAGCCACGGACACTGGAACTGGTCCTATCAGGGGTATCACTGGCACCACAAGGCCCAAGGCCAGATGCAGTACTGCTTCCTGATGGTGACTACTGTCTGCTGGATCCATGCCCCTGACAGGACTGGCCAGGACCACGTGCCCATGGCCTGCTCCAGTGTGATGTGGACAGTAACCCCCCTTCAGTAGTGCAGGTGTCACTGCCACTACAGGAGTGTGAAGGTGCATGACCTGTAGACTCTCAGCTGTTGTTGGTGCTGACCTACATCCATGTGGCCAAAGCCCATCTACCACCACACACGCCAACACAGACATGCCACAGTCGAGGACTGCCAAGGTCTCACCCCACCATCTATTCATGACCTCAGTATTTTGACATGTGGCCTTAACAAGGTCATGTATGTTGCCACGTAAAGCAGGAAGAGCTGCATCCACCACCCTGAGTATTTGTCTGGTCTGGCATTCACTACATGCCTGTGCATCCATGACAACCCGAAACTTGCATCTGGAGACACCTGCTGTGGCACTTGTGACAGCTGCTTGATGAGCAGCAGCCCTCCTGTGAGCACCCCTGTCCATCCTCCTGTGTGAGATCTCACCTGCATTTTGGCTATGGCCAGTGTCTACATTCACACCTGCCATAGTCACCACACTAGGCTGTTCCATGCCACCGCCTGCCAACTGTCCATCATCTGTGGTCACTGGTGATGAGGTATGTGTAGGCATTGTCACTGTGTGCGGGTATGGAGTGGATAGGAGTGGGATGCCAGCCAATGGCACAGATTCATCCCCTGACAACCCCACCTGTACCTCATTATTCCTATCATCATTGTCAAAGTCTGCAGAGACAATGCCATCAGTTTCCAAGCAGGAGGGACCCCGAACCCCATCGCCACCTGTGGGGGGAAGACAACATATGTATATTAATACCTGCACTTTGAGGTTGGCAGGTACACACATGCACATGTGGCCATGCACACACACACACACACACACACACACACACACACACACACACACACACACACACACACACACACACACACACACACATGCACACACACACACACGCACAAAAACACACACACACACACACACACACACACACATACACACACAGACACTTACAGGTGAGGTGGCATAAATCTGTTACACAGACCTCACATTAGCCAAATGGTGCCATGCATGACAAACGGCCCTCAACATCACACATTGCAGCCAGTTTTACTACATGTAACTAACAATATAGAGCTCTGGGATACATGAGTAGTGTTAGTAGGTGATGGCCCTTCCCCAGCACAGACTGCACCCATGTACACATCATTGCTGTTCACCTGTATAGCACATTGGCAAGTATTACAGAACATACCGGTTTACTATCAAAATGTTGAAATTCATGTGGTCGACAGTCATAACGTCAAAAGTCATTACACCGAATGTTCAAATTACTGAAAAAAATGTCAGCCTTTAAATGGTCGAAAAACACCTAAAACACTAACAGTAGTGTCTTTGCACGGGGGTTGCACCCACCCCTGCACCCCCCCCACAACCCTGCTACTTATATATTACAACTCCAAGATCACACAACAATGGTGACAAGGGTATATCCTTGCCCTATTGTCAACATAATGTCGAAAAGGTAATTTGCATGCACTTCCTGTCAACCAAATAAACTACTTAATATTCATAAGCAAACAAATGTGTTACTTGTAAAATATAATGACCACATGGGTCAATCAAATGAATGTTAGACCATATGAATTTCAACCTTTTGATAGTAAATCGAACATACCTCACAACTGTACAGATCTTTGCAAGATGTGTAGATGTCTGGCTCATATCTTTGCTCTGTTTCTCATAACCCCTATCTTTGTCTGATACATAAATGGGATGGTCTGAGGAGTGACGTCACTGATTAATGACATACATTTGAGTTTCAGACCTCCAAACCAGCAGCAAATGTATGGTCACACAAATCCTGTTACACCACCAACCTTCTAAGCTTACAGTGGATATGATAAGTGTACACAACCCTGTTAACATGCCATGTTCTTGTAATATATAAGATGAGACCACAATGTTGTTGTGTCTTTTGGCTTTTCCCAGTTAGGGCTCGCCACAGTGGAACTCTGGTCCGCTAATGATTGGCAGTAGATTTTTTTTTTATGTGCTGAGTTGCCAGCCCTGACGCACAACCTTCAACGAAGGTACGCCCATTCATGCATGTCTCCACACAGAAGATGCTCTAGCTGAGAATCGAACAGGACAACATCTTACTGTGAGGCGACAATGCTACCGCAGCACCACCACCGTAATATGAGACCACAATAATGCATTCAAATATATTACCCACCTTTCATGTGACACATGACCTGTGCAATCAAATTGATAAACAAACAAATGTGTTACTTGTAAAATATAATGAATGAAATATGTACAATATGGTGGATGCATAAGTGTGCACACCCTTAAAATGATACTTTGTTGAAGTACCTTGTAAGTGACTTACAGCATTCACTCTTCTGTGGAAGGTGTCTATCAGCGTGGCACATCTTGACTTGGCATTATTTGGCCACTCTTCCTTGCAAAGGTCCCCCAACTCTGTCAGATTGCAAGGGCAGCTCATGTGCACAGCCCTCATCAGGTCACACTGGGGTTTTGCTATCAGTTTTAGGTCTAGGCTCTGGCTGGGCCAATCAATAACCATGAGTGTGTTCAGGTGGAGCCATTCTTAGGTAGCTTTGGATGTATGCTTTGGGTCTTTGTCATGTTGAAGGCTGACACCCCTTCCCATCCTCAGCATTCTTGCAGACACCTGATGGATATGGGCCAGATGTGAGTGTTATTTTGAACTGTTCAGAATTCCCAGCACCATGACTACAGGCCCAGTTCCAGTTTTAGAACAGAATCCCCACAGCAGGCTAATGCCACCAGCATGATTCACCATGGGGATGGTGGTCTTCAGATGAAGAGAGGTGTTACTTGTGCACAACACGTACCTTTTGGTATTCTGGGTGTGAGTTCAATCCATAGTCTCATTACACCATAACACATTTTCACACATGACTTTGGGAGACTTGATGTGCTGTATTGCTAGTTGTATCCACCTCTGGATGTTTTTTGGTGTGGGGAAATGCTTCCATCTTTTGACCCTAGCCCATAGGCCAGACTTACGCAGAATATGGGAGATTGTTCTCACATGTAGTTCACAACACCAGTACTTGCAAGAGATTCCTGCAACACCCTCAGTGTTTCTGTGTGTCTCCCAGCAGTCTCCCTGACCAGGTTTGGACATGTGTTTTCATCAGTTTTGGAGGGATGTCAGGTTCTTTTCAACAGCACTGTTGCCCCATATTTAATCCACCTTTTGATGACTGTCTCCACTATTTTCCATGGTGTATGCAATGCTGTGGTAATGTTGTACCCTACTCCTGAGAGATACCTTTCAGATATGAGATCCCTTTGCTGCTTTGTAAGCTGTCTGCAGGCTATGGCTGTTGCTGCTGCAGGCAACTGAGCAAATGTCATGAATATCCTACTTGGGCAGCAGACTGTTGTTTGGTGTTACTCAGAGTGCCTTTACTTGATGGCAGGTTTGTATGCAAGCAGACTGAATGCTGTCAGTAAATCACAAGCTGCGGCAATAAAATATTATCTGAAGGGTGTGCACATATATGCATTCTGCTTATTGTAAGGTTTGTATACTCCATATTTGGTTCCCAACTGATAGGTTGGTTTTACAAGTGAATTGTTCATGTTATGGGTCAAATTAAAGGTTGGATAAGGTGTGGACTGACATATTCTGGTCTCAATTTGTATATATCACAAACACCTGGCATCTTAACAGGGGTGTGTACACTGTTTATATCCACTGCATAAGACTAATGTTTCACACATGTCCATACCTTAGGCCTTTTGTCCCCCCATTTTGCTGGTCTCTGTCCAGAAGTCTTGCACTGACAGCTTGTGAGGTATGCTACAGGAATGTTACATTCTCTTCAGGTAGGCCTCTGTATTGACCACTGTGATGCAATGCAGTTAACCCCACCACAAGTGAACATGCACATAAAGCAATACTGCTATGACTGACAGATGTGTGCATGGTAAATTGCATGCCCTTCACATGCCTGGGGTATTAGCAAACCACAACTGAATAATTCCATACTCACCAGCTTCAGGCTGCTGTCCCACATGCAGACCAGTGGAACCTAGGTAGTTGTGGGAGAGAGGTATTGTCAGCAGACTCACATCTGACATTGGTACAGGATGGATGCAGCATGTCTGCACATTTACAGTACAACTCCATATACTACACAATTTGCTGTCCTTCACGATAAATGTGCACATCTGTGCATTAGAAAACCCCATCCACAACTGCAATCTGACCTGACACATGCATGTTTGATACTCTACAGATACAAGTATGTCTGCTACACTAGTCTAGTAATATCCACTGGGGCCTTATCTGCACACTCCTTGTCTATTGTCTGGGTGCCACCCACCTCCAGCATGTGGTGGTCTGAAATCCTGATGTTGTACTGGGATGGGTGCCCCAAAGGTGATGAGGAGCTCCTCGGTGAGTGTCAGTGGGGGCTGCATGGTTGTGCCCCCCACCTGTGGCTGTGCGGTCCCTGGCCACAGCAGCAGCCATTTGCCGGGCATGGCGTATGAGGTCAGTTGCACAATGCCGGACCTGCTCATATGTATGTGCATGCAGGCCAACATCGTTTACCTTGTGGACAAGGTCGTTCCACAGGGCAGTCCTCTCCAACAGATGTTGCTGGCTCCAGCCGAACATTATTGCATGGTGCTGTAGTATGGCTTTGATGATAATGGTTGTCTCAGCCACTGAAAATGTTGCCATTCATTGATGTGACATTGCACCTTTTAGACATAAACAGGGAAACACATCACAGGACCTCATACATTTGGCAACAGTATGTACAGAACCTGAACGTGTACATTGAATACCAGTAGCCACCACTAACAACCACACCATACCCCTGTAATCTATCAGCACAGTATCAGCTTGCATTGCACTCCTGGTCCTGATGTGTCATACTCCCCCCAATGAGGGCCAGTTAATTGCATAATCCTCTATTCCTCATTCAGGTCTGTGTAGATGGATGACAATGGCCATCTTCCATGGGGATGGGGTGTGAATGGTGCAGAGGTGTAGTGTGACTACAGTGTGTAATGGAGCTGGGAGCACATGCCTGAGTTCATGTAGGATGTGGACAGGGATGTTATCATGTCCCATGGATATTTATGTCTGTTGCCTTTCAGTAGGCAATATGTACCTGCTCACTGGTGATGAGGGGAGGGGTGCGGGTGTTGTGCATATCCACCTATACTGATGCTGAGCCAGGGGGTTGATGTTTGCCCTAACCTTATCTGCAGCAGGTTGACTATAGCTATGTTGTGTGTGTATGTGGTCTGATTGGCCATCATTACAGGTTGGGTTGGTTTGTTGCCTCTGAGATTGCAGACATGTGAGAAGATGGCCTTGTGATTGGCCTTGCTGGATGTGTTCAATTTGTACTCATAGTTAGCCTTGCAGTAATCCACCTGTGATCTAATATGCTTGTTCAGACAATGGCTGACTTGATGTCAGGTTGGTGCCTGCTTCTACTTTGCCCTGTACAGCCAATATAGGGACCAAGTCTGTGGTTTGTGTATTACTCCTGTCCAGCAAAGGGGATTACTCTACTTTGGTGGAGGCAGGTTTGACAAGTAAGGTAGTCCATTCAGCTATGTAGGTGTTTGTATAGCTGCTTGTAGTAGATATGGACACAAAGTGATAAAACAGATGGACACTTCTCCAATTTCAAACTGATAATCATGCTTATTGTACTACCCATGGCTGTGTCAGGCAAAAAAATAATCAGTAGCTGTAGAAATGTCTCTCTGTTGGATGCACAGTAACTAAGATTACACACATGTACAACATGTACAGCTTAATTAACTGACATTTTGCATCTCATGTCTGTTGTTATGAGGTGGCCAGACACACCTACTCATACTGACATGTGCACAGGTAATACCTGATATACATTTCTTTTCTATGTCAGTATGGCACACTGTATTCACACTCTTGCTGCCCAGTCATCCCTCTCAACCCGTTAGAGCAGGACATCTGTAGGATGCCACACATACATGGGGAGCAATGGGACAAAATTAGTGACACTGTCTTAATATTGCTGTAGCACTCTTGAGTCATTCAATATCACAGTAGCCTTTGCATTGACAGGCATACCCTGGATGACATACAACACTCATATGGCAGGAAGAGAGGAGAAAGGCTAGGAGTGAGGTAGTGAGGGTAAGAACTTTTAATGTTGGCAGTATGACTGGTATAGGGACAGAGTTGGCTGATATGATGGCCAGGGGAAGGTTGATATATTGTGTGTGCAAGAGACCAGATGGAAGGGGAGTATGGCTAGGTGTATGGGAGGCAGGTCACAATTGTGCTATCATGGTGTGGATGGGAGGAGAAAGGGGGTAGGGGTTATCCTGAAGGAACAGTATGCCAAGAGTGTTTTTGGAGAATGAAATGAGTGTCTGATAGAATGATGTTTATGAATCTGGAAACTGATGGTGTAATGATGACTGTTGTTAGTGCATATGCTATGCAAGTTGGTTGTGCAATGGATGAGAAAGAGAAATGTGAAGTCAGTTGGATGATGTTGTCATGACTGTACCCAAAGGTGACAGAGTGGTGATTGCAGCAGATTTCAATGGGCATGTTGATGAAGGGAACAGAGGTGATGAGGAAGTGATGGGTATGTATGGTGTTAACCAAAGGAATACAGACGGTGAGATGGTAGTGGATTTTGCAAAAAGGATGGACATGGCTGTGGTTAATATATACTATACCATGAGGGAGGAGCATAGGGTGACATAGAAGAGTGAAGGAAGATGCACACAGGTGGAATATATCCGATGTAGGAGGGCTAATTTGAAGGAGATTGGAGACTGCAAAGTGGTGACAGGTGAAATTGTATTTAGGCAGCATAGAATGTTGGTCTGTAAGATGATGTTGGTGATCAAGAAGAGGAGGAGTGTGAGGGCAGCGCAAAGGATCATATAGTGGGAACTGGAAAAGGGTAATTTTGAGGTGGAGTTCAGGGAAGAGTTAAGACAGGCACTGGGTGGCAGTGACGATTTACCAAATATCTGGGTAAGTACAGCACAGCTAGTAGAGGAGATGGACAGAAAGGTGCTTGTTGTGACATCTGGATGGAGGAAGGAGTACAAGGAGACCTGGTGGTGGACTGAGGAAGTACAGGACAATTTACAGAGAAAGAATTTGGGGAAGAAGGAGTGGGATTGTCAGAGAGATGAGGAAAGTAGACAGAAGTATAAGGAGATAAGGTGCATGGCAAAGAGAGAGGTGATAAAGGCTAGGGATGAGGCATATGAAGAGTTGTATGACAGGTTGGGCACTAAGGAGGAATGAAAGGACTTGTTCCAATTGGTTAGACAGAGGGACTGATCTAGGAAAGATGTGCAGCAGATAAGGGTGATAAAGGATAATGAGGGAAATGTGCTCACAAGTGAGGAGAGTGCATTGAGCAAATGGACAGAGTACTTTGAGAGCCTGATGAATGAAGAAAATGAGAGAGAAAAGGTAGGATGGTGTGGGTATGGTGAATCAGAAATTGCAACGGCTTACCAAGGAGGAAGTAAGGATAGCTATGAAGAGGATGAGTACTGGAAAGCCTGTTGGTCCACATGGCATACCTGTGGAAGCCTGAAGGTGTTTAGGGGAAATGGCAGTGGTGTTTTTAACCAAATTGTTTAATGATCTTGGAAAGTGAGAGGTTGCATGAGGAGTGGAGAGAAAGTGTTTGAGTACCATTCTAAGAATAGGGTTGATGTGCAGAGCAGTAGTAACTATAGAGGGATAACATTGATCAGTCACAGCATGAAGTTATGGGAAAGAGTAGTGGCAGCTAGGTTAAGCAGGGATGTGATGAGCAGTGGCCAGCAGTATGGTGTCATGCCAGGAAAGAGCACTACAGATGTGATGTTTGCTCTGACAGAGTTGATGGAGAAGTACAGAGGAGGTCAGGAGTTGCTTTGTGTCTTTCTGGACTTAGAGAAAGCATATGTCAGGGTGCCTAGAGAGGAGTTGTGGCATTGTATTTGGAAGCAATGAGTGGCAGAGATATATGCAAAAGTGATACAGGATATGTACAAGGGTGGTGTGACAGTGGTGAGGTCTGCAGTGGGAGTGACAGATGTGTTTAAGGTGGAGGTGGGATGACATCAGGGATCAGCTGTGAACCCTTTCTTATTTACAATGGTGATGGACAGGTTGACAGACAGGATCATACAGGAGTCCCTCTTGACTATGATGTTTACAGATGACATTGTGAACTGTATTGAGAGTAGGGAACATATTTAGGAGAACCTGGAGAGGTGGGAATATGCTCTAGAGAGGAGAGGAATGAAGGTCAGAAGGACCGACAGAATATCTGTGTGTGAATGAAAGGGAGGATAGTAGAATTTTGAGGATCCACATAGTATAGTTGGCAAAGGCGGATGTGTTGAAATGACTGGGATCAACATTTCAGAGTAATGATGACTGTGGTGGACAGGTGAAGAAGAGAGTACAGTCATAAAGGAGAGGGTGGAGAAGAGTGTCAGGAGTGATTTGTGACAGACGAATACCAGTAAAACTGAAAGGAAAGTTCTACAAGAGGGTAGTGAAACCAGCTATGTTATATGGGTTGGGAACAGTGGCTTGACAAAAAGGCAGGAGTCAGAGTTGGATGTGGCAGAGTTACAGTTGTTAGGATTTGCACTGGGTGTGATGAGGGTGCACAGGATTAGCAATGTGTATATGAGAGGGTCAGCCCATGTTGGATGGTTTTGAGACAAAGCCAGAGAGGCAAGATTACATTGGTTTGGACATATTCTGAGGAGGGATGCTGAGTATATTGGGAAAAGAATGGTAAAGATATAGCTGCCAGGTAAGAGGAAAACAGGAAGGCCTCAGATAAGGTTCTGAAAGTGGTGAGACAGGACATATAGGTGGTTGGTATGACAGAGCAGGATGCAGAGTACAGGCAGAAATGGCAAGAGATGATCCACTGTGGCAACCCCTAATGGGAACAGTCAGAGGAAAAAGAATGAAATGTTGTAATGTCAGTTTTCACAGATTCGCTAAGGATTTGACAGACATAACACAACTCTATGAGTAAATGACTACAAATATGAGGCACACATATGGTCAGTGTGCATAACACTGGACAGTTACATGGTATGAGCTCAGTTTATCACATGCAGTTCAACACACACATCTGCAACAGTACTTTACTATGCAAATACCATGTATAGGTCTCTCACATTTTTGAGACAAAGAAGTATATCATAGTTGTATTCACAAGTAAGATATGGATATGTATGACATCCAGTAGCTGGCCTAGCATTGTCACAGTCAGTATTGTTCAACACACACTCCAGTAGTAGTCATATGGGAACCATCCTTTCCTGGGGTGACTCAGCGGCCTGACCTATGATCTATGTCACTGCTTCTGACCTATGATCTATGTCACTGCAGACAGACCCAGATGCTATGACCATCGTTTGCGATCAGCAATATATCAGTACAGCAAGTCTTGTTGAGACATATATGTAAAACGTCTAATTTCCCATTTTTACATACCCTCTGCTGCAGTCCATTACATGCTTACTTGCTTGACATACCTTTTTTCCAAGTGTAGGTGGTTATATCCTCCTTTTTGTGCTTTTGTTTTTTTCTCACTCTCTCATTCTCTCTCTCTCTCTATCTCTCTCATGGATGGAGGTGTATATCTGTTTTGCATAGGCAGCAGCTTGCCTTTTGTAGGTAATGCTCATGAGCAGCAGATGGCCTGTGCTCCAGTTGGTGTCCTCCACTTGCTAATTTCATGCAGAACAGCTGTGTTGTTATTCATATAGCCAATGGCATAGCAACACACTCGTATGAGTACTTCATGTGGGCGTTGGCCCTTCTCCTTGCCAGTGAGTAGAACTTCATGGAGGTGTGTGAAAAACAGCATCAGAGAAGGTATTTGGAAATACCTCTTATAAACAAAACTGTGGAGACAGGCTAACAAAATGGGGGAGAATATTCCAGACATAGGGACAGAATGCAAGTATTGCTGTTATACATTTGGATTATGCTAGTCTAACAGGGTTTGTGTGGACATGGAGTTTCTGTATGATTTCAACTCTGACAGTGTGACAGTGTTATGTGTTTTGACATAACCCTCAACCTTAGAGCTATCCGTAGAATGGCCAGAGTTTGGACTCCTATGTTTGGTGTGTTCCTCAGACATTTTTTGTCTTTGGAAATAAGGAGCATACTCTGGGGATTTCAGTCAGTAACTGCTAACATCCATTTGTGTTTCTGAACTCATATCCCTCAGAAAAGAAATGTTACAACTAACCCTGTCACACCAGCAACTTTCTCAGTTTATAACAGCAATATTTCAAATATGCCCCTGTTTTTGGGCGTCTGTCCCACAATTATGTCAGACTTTGTCCAGATGTCATGCAGTAAGAGGTTGATAGGTATGGTATATGATTATTTAGTGCCTACATTCCTGATATCATCCCAGTGATGTATCAGACTGCTAGACATGTTATGTGGAAGAGGCCTTATATATGAGGGAAAGCCTGGACATTCTATGGGACTCTGTACAGTTGAGAGGTCTGTGCATTTCTGGCAATTGTTGATAGACTGTCAGGATTGTGTAGCAGTGTAGTGTCTCTATGTTATTTGGCCTATGTAGGGAGGGGAGTGGATGAACGTGTTGTGGCTCCTTTTCTATCTGCCTGCGCATGCTGCTCCTGTATTTGGTGGTCTATTGGCTGTATATGTTTGTAGGGCCAGATGGAGACATGTCCCATAACATGGTCAGGCATCATACTACACTGTAAATTGGGCCAATATATGAAGGTGGAGTGTGCGAGGGCAAACATGCTGAGATGTTTTTGTTCATACAGTCCTTAGACTGTACTGTTCCTTTTCCTTACCGGTATGTCACTTTGACTATGGTGGAATTGATTTGGGTTTGCACTTTCACACTGGTGTCTATTTTTCAGTGCTTTTACCTCCCTGTAGTGCCTGATGTATTTGCCAATAAAGGTGTAATTCCCCCTAGCGGCTTTGGATTAGTGTTGGGTCAGTCTGACTGTAGTTTGGACAGTGGTTCGTGACATGCTTCACAGCTGAGTGTAGTTACCCTAATGTGATTTTATGTCCAGATATTTGTAGGATGTTCTATTGCCTGGCCCCCATAAGTGTTGTGTATTTCTGACTCATCAGTGGGATGATGTGAGGATTTCAGTCACTAACTAGTGAAAAGTAATTGAGTGTTGGACTTGTGCTATTTCAGTCAATATATGTTAGGACAGACATGAGAGTTTTACTGCAGCAACTGTGTCAGCTTACCTACTCCAGTATTCAGATATGTCCCTATTTTCATGCTTTCTCCCCCACTTTGTCAGGCTTGGTCCAGATTCGTTGCACTAAGGGCTTCTGAGCCTACCTCTCGACTTTTTGGATTGTTGCAGTATGTCCAGCTTTATTGCTCATATTTCTGGTCTGTTCCACAAAATCACTGTGATGATATGCGATTTCTAACAGTAAATGATGACATACATTTCAGTTTCAGAACTCACATCCTTCTGAACATGTATGCTGAAACAAACCCTGTCACTCAAGCAACATTCTACATTTATAAGAGAAATATTTAAAATATGTCCCTAGTTTGAGCCCATTGTCCCCTCATTTGGACAGCCTTTGGACAGATTTCTTGCACTAACAGGTATTGAGGTATGGTTGTGAGGTATGAATCCACTATATGTTATGAGCATATATATATATATATATATATATATATATATATATATATATATATATATATATATATATATATATATATATATATATATATATATATATATATATATATATATATATATACGCTTATATAAAAGCTTAAGCGATAATTAATCGACCCCATGCAAGTAAAAGCTTATAACATCAAAACCACAGAACAGCAATTTTTTTCCAATGGAAAAAAATCTCTGTTCCAAAATTAAAAAAAAAAACTTTAAAGCATTATATAATGTGGGAGGCTTCACCCCCCACACCCCCTGATGTGGGAGGCTGTGCCCCCCACACCCCCTCCTTAAATATGCCAACTCCAAGATCGTACTACAGTGCTGAAAATGGCAAAGTAATGAAAGCAGCCAAGCAAATTCTTTCTCAGGGAAAGAATTCACTGAAAAGCCACTTCGCTATTTTGCTTGTTTAGCTCTTTTCGGTTCGATCAAGATGCATTCCACAAACTGCATATGCAATCTCGTAATAGGGTACCTATATATATATATATATATATATATATATATATATATATATATATATATGTATATGTATATATATGTATGTATTTTTTTTTACATTTTATATATATTTAGATTTATGTATGTATGTGTATATATTTTGTGTGTATATCTCTATTTAAATTTTATATATATATATATATATATATATATATATATATATATATATATATATATATATATATATATATATATATATATATATATATATATATATATATATATATATATATATATATGCATCTCCATACATATATACATGTGTATATGTATTAATGCAAAACCTGATTCTACAGAATCTTTTTCCTACTGTTGAATGACTCTACTGCATGATATGTTTGAAAAAGCATGTGCACTCTTAACAGCTAAAATGTTG
This sequence comes from Protopterus annectens, assembly GCF_019279795.1. NCBI lineage: Eukaryota > Metazoa > Chordata > Ceratodontiformes > Protopteridae > Protopterus > Protopterus annectens. The sequence continues at coordinate 1,870,689,432 of NC_056739.1, forward strand.
TAGTTGTGTATTACTCTGTCTATGATGTACAGTGCTCTGGGTTTGAGACTTGGCAGCATTGATTATTTTGTTGCTAGGCAGAACAGTGGGTGATGGAAACAGAGTGATTAAAGCAGTTTTAAGCAGTTGTAAGCAGGTTTGCACAGGTATGCGTGACACTAAGAGATGCCAACACTCAGTTAAACATACAGCTGCTTAATCTGTGTTGGCATCACTTAGCAACGTTTACCAGTGTGCAAATCTGCTTAGCTGAGTTACCTGCTGCTTAGCATTCATGTTTGAGCAATGCTTAAACCTGCTAAGCATATCTGAGCTTTGTTAAACATTGCTCACAGTTCATTCTTATAAAATATCTTTTATATATATTTCTGTATATAATATATTATATTATTATATCCTTATAATATTATTATAATATCATATTATATTATATTTTGATATATATATATATATATATATATATATATATATATATATATATATATATCAAATATGTGTGTGTGTGTGTGTGTGTGTGTATATATATATATATATATATATATATATATATTATATATCTTTCATAACATATAAAATGTGCTTCCATTACAGTAGAAAGGGGTGTAACTATACTGTATGGGACACATGTATACATGGGTGGTTTCACATGTTATATGCACTCACACTTCCATTTTACACCAGCTACACTACCCTGGATGACAAAAATAACTTTCCACATATTTTCATATGAAAATATTGCTTTTAACACCGCTTTTCCTTTTAAAATTGGATTGCCTGCTGTAGTACTCAAACCACGTATGGCTGCTGCCAAGCTGGGATTTTGACCACTACACTACCTTGGTTTGAGGATTTGAGCTGTATATTTTATTTATCTCCTATTGCATATTAATGTTATGTTACTATATTAAATGGAGAGTATTGAGGTTTTCGGCCATGTCATTGAGGATTGCTGTCATGACATAATGGCATACATTTCATTTTCAGATGGGTATCCTTCAGAACATTCATGCTAATGCATAACCTGTTTTCTATCAATCATCTGTCTCTTCTCTGTGCAAACGGGATGACACCGGTGCTCAGGCTGTGGTTGACTACACTGCAGAATGGGTCTGAGAGCCTATGCCTGTGTTCATGTAAGATGCAGCCAGGAATGGTATAAGGCCTATGGAGACCTCTGTGTGCTGCCCTTGAGACGACATTACAGACCTGCTTCCTGATCATGAGGGGAGGGGGTTAGGTGCTATACATGCACATGTTTATATATGGGAGCAGGGGGGAAAAGTTTACACCCCTCTGCAGCCAGTTGCCTATGTCTATAGCATATGTGTATGAGGTGTTATTGACCACCACTACAGACCAGATATGTTTTGCCTCTGAAATTGCAGACACATGTTTGGAAGGCTACTGCTTGGCCTTGGTGGATGTATCCAGTTTGCACTCAAAGACAGCCTTAGTGTATGTCACCTGTGACCTTATTTGCTTATGCAGAACAAGGTCACATGGCTGTCAATGAGGCACCTGTTCCTTCTTGGCCAGTCCTGCAATTATTTCCATCTATGATGGTAGTTGTGTATTGCTGCTGTCCACCCCAGGCATTCAGCCTACCTTAAGGGGGTGATGCTGTCCTGTCAGGTAGTGCTCAGTCCATACAGCTATGTAGGTGCCCACATAGTATTGTGGTGTGGGCCTGGACACTGCTGATAGTTCCAACATATTTGATGTCCTTCATGCGGGGATTCCCCTATTCCTTACCTGTGCATGGGACATTACAGAGGTGTGGGGGATACAGCTTCACAGAAAGTAGGTGGGAATACCGCATAGGACAGGATAGGTGGAGACAGCCCAATAACATGTGGGACAAAGGTTCAGCTTTCGGTACAAATTGTATGTCATTAGTGCTTCTATACTTATGGAAGGTTGCTAGATTGACAGGGTTCGTCTGGACATGCATTTACTTAGTGACCTGACATCTGACAGTAATATGCCTCTGACATACCTCTCAACTGGCATGTTATCCACAGAGTGGCCAGAGGTTTGCCTGTTATGTGTGGTCAGTTCCTCGAACAACATATTTTTTGTGGTGTCAGTAGGATAATGTGAGGATTGTAGTCACTAACTATTGACATCCATTGGTGTTCCAGACATCATATCCTTCAGGGATGTTATGTTACAACAACACATGTAACACCAGCTAATGTTTCAGTTTGTAACACGATTATGTGTGATATGTCCCTCTTTCCAGTCCACTGTCCCCAAGTACTTCATGCATTGTCCAGATGTCCTGCAATACGAGGTGCAGAGGTATGGTATATTGTTAATTACTGACTGCACTCCAGTTATCATCCCAGTGACCAAGCAGACTCCTGGCCATGATATGTGGCAGTGGCCACAACTAAGGTTCCTGACTCTGGAAATTCTGTGGAAATCTGTACATATGACAGTTATGTATGTCTGGCCACTGTGAACAGACTGCCAGGACTGTTTAGCGATGTTGTGTGTAGATGTTTGCTGGGCTTGGTAAGGAGAGTAACAGATGTGAGTGACATACATCCTTTACCTATCTGACTGTGCATGCTGCTATGGCTGCTGGCTGTCTATCAGGTCTGTATGCTTGCAGGGGCAGAATGTGAAATGTCCTTTAACATGTCAGGGTTCCCAGTACACTGTGATTTTGGCTAGTATATGTCAGTGCAGTGTGTGACTGAAAGTTTTTGTACTCTGGAGTTAATTTTGGGTACTGGTATGCTGCTGTGACTGTGGTGCAAATGTTTTTGGGTGGACATTTTTGCACCACTATCTGCTTTTCACTACTGTTCCATCTCTGTAGTGCATGCTATATTTGAATATACATGGGTAATTGCCCAGATCCGATGTGGGGGAGTGTCATGTTGGTCTTACTGTGCTTCACAAGGTGCTGGGTGACATGTTTGGCAGCTGTCAGGGGATTTCCATTCTGTTACATGACTGTGGTCATACCTCTACACTGTCCAGAGGCTTAGACACTGTCCAGATGTATGGCTCATATGTTTGATCTGTTCCTGACACAGTCTTTGTCATTGGCTAATCAGTAGGATACTCTGGGGAATGCAGTCAGTATATACTAACATGCATTGGTGTTACTGACTTAATATCCCTCAGAAAATATATGTGACAATAAACCCAGTAACACTAGCAACTGTCTAAATTTATAACAGCAATATGTCTACAATAACCCTGTATTTGGGCCTCTGTCCCCCATTTATGTCAGGCTTTGTCCAGATGTTATGTGCTAAGAGGTTCAAAGGTATGTAGTATCATTATTTATTGCCTTCATTCTTGCTACCACCCAAGGATTTCATAGACCCCCAGACATGTAACAAGGAAGCAGCCATATATATGGGTTTTGTGCCTATACATTCAGTGGAAAACTGTACATTTGAGGTCTGTGTATGCCTGGCCATTGTTAACAGACAGTCAGGATTGTGTAGCAGTGTAGTGTGTATATGTTATTTGGGCTGTGTAGGGAGGGGGGTACATGTGAGTATCATGGGCCATTTCTATCTAACTGTGTATGCTGCTCCAGTTTCTGGTTCCCTATCGCCTGGAGATATTTGTACGGGCAGACCATAACATGTCCCATAACACCTCAAGATTTGCACTACACTACTTGGGGTAGTATATGTAGGGGTAATGTGTGAGTGGCAAACAGGATATTGTTGCTCACACAGTCATTATACTGCAGTGTTCAGTTTGCCTACTGGTATGTCACTATTACTGTGGTGCAATTGGTTGTGGGTATGCACTTCCACACCAGTATCTGTTTTCCACTAGTTTACATCCCTGCAGTGCCTGTTATATTTGCAAATACATGTGTACAGCCCCAGAACTGGATTTGGGTAATGTTATGTCAGTATGATTATAGTTTGGATGTTGCTTGTTAGCTGAGTGTAGTTTCCCTAATATTGTGTTATGTCCACACATTCATAGGATGTTCTGTTGTCTGGCCAGTATCATTGGTCTGGTCCCCATAACTGCTATGTATTCCTGACACATCAGTGGGATGATGTGGGGTTGAGGTGACTAACTAATGAGAAGCAATTGAGTCACAGACTTGTGATATTTCAGTCAATATATGTTAGGACATACAGTGTTACTACATCAACTTTCTCAGCTTATCTACTAACGTATTTTGGATATGTCCCTAATTTCATGCCTTTGTCCCCCCACTTTGTCAGGCTTGGTCCAGAGTCATTGCTCTAAGGGGTTCTGAGTATACATCTCCATTGCCAAGATTTTCACAGAATCTCCAGGTGTATGGCCCAAACTTTTGTTCTGTTCAACAATTTATTTGTATTTGTCTGGAAATCACTGTGATGATCAAGGATTTATGTCAGTAAATAATGACATAACATTTCAGTTTCCATCCTCATATCCCTCAGTAATTGTGTACTGAAATGCACCCTGTTGCTGTAGCAAATGTTTTCATTCCTAACAGCAATAGTTGAAATGTGTCCTTATATCTGGCCCATTCACCCCCCCCCCCATTTACATCCTTTGTACAAGTGTCTTCAACTAAGAGGTTGTGATGGATGGTTCTGAGGTCTGATTGCACTGCATGTTATGTACATACATTTATGTAAATATATATATATATATGTGTGTGTGTGTGTGTGTGTGTGTGTGTGTGTGTGTGTGTGTGTGTGTGTGTGTGTGTGTGCGTGTGTGTGTGTGTGTGTGTATATATATATATATATATATATATATATATATATATATATATAAATATATATATATATATATATATATATATATATATATATATATATATATATATCCCTTCCTTTGTATATTTATATATGTATATCTATATTATTTATCAACTATTTCATATATATGTTTCAACAGACATATATATATATCTATATATATATATATATATATATATATATATATATATATATATGTATATATATATATGTATATGTGTATATGTCTATATACAACACATGAATGATTCCACAGAGCTTTCTCCCTAATGTTGTTTGCCTGTATTGCACGATATGCTTCAAAAAACAGCATTTGCTATTGTAGCTCTGATGGTGTAGTGGTGTATTGTTCTGCCTATAGTGGGCAGTGTCATGGGTTTGAGACTTAGGACTGACTTTTTTTTCATTACTGTTAAATGACCAAAGTGCATGATATGTTTGTTAAAGCATTACAAATTCACACAGCTCCGATGGTGTAGTGGTATGTTGCTGTGATTGTAGCGTGAACATCATATGTTCAAGACTTGACAGGATTACCTATTTTGTTTCTGGGCAGAACAGGGTCTGATGGATACAGAGTGATTAAGGCATTTTTAAGCAGTTGTAAGTGGGTTTGCGCAGGTTTGTGTGACAGTACGTGATGCCAATTCACAGTTAACCCATTTTATCTTCACTTACCGCTGCTTATTCCCACATAGCCCCACGCTAATTTCTTTAAAAGAAAAGAAAAAGGGGTGATAGGAAAGTGGTGATAAAAGGGGCATGCAGAGGGAAGTACAGTATGAAAGGTAGCTAGGGATGTGCAGGATGGGTGTAGGAAAGGTCCGGAGCTGTCCATTTCTTTTACAGCAAGAGCTGTGAATTTCTACAGAATTTGATGGTGAATTTGGACACTCAAACCCCTGAGAGAGGGTTGAGGACAACAGTAATGTGTTGTTAAGCCAATTGGGCCAGATTACATGTGTCCCATTGACATGTGTGCGAAATGGACAGCTATGTATGGGGCGTAATTTTTTTTTGGGAACAGACGTCCTTTTTTAAGGTGAAAGTGGGATGTTGGGGAAGGATAGTAGGTATATTTGGAGAGGTAAGTTGGGTAGGAAGACAGACAAGACAGCAGACATGGGCAGTATATGACACCTTGGGCAGGGAAGGTGGTTGGGAATCAGATGCCCATAAACCCCCAAATGGATACAGTGGGACTGAGCTCCCAACCCATAGGTAGTCACCACTGCACATTCATGGCCCCAAAGGTGTCTGTGCTGGAGGCTGGACAGGAGGGGCAGGCTGACCCTCAAGATGCACGAGGCGGCCATTAATCTGGTGCAGCTGCCCACCAAACTACTTTTGGATGGTGCTATGCACCAAACCCCTGACCTGGTTATGGGTGACAGTTTCCTGTCCTCACCCATTCCCGGGGAGGACGGGCCCTGTCTCCTGAGGCAGTTCCACCCGAAGGTGGTGCAGGACCAGCAGACGAGGAGGTCCTAGATTGGCCCCCAGACATGCTGGGGCCTTGTGCCATGGCCAGATGAGACAGGATAGGCAGATCCACTGGGATCTGCCTTCCCAGAAGTGCTATGGTGTTGAGGTTTTACAAAATATGTTGGTTAGTCAGAAACAAAATGTTTCAAAATTAGTTTTAACAGCATGCATGGGTGTTCCAATTAACCCAAACCAACAGATTTGAAACAGTTGCATAGCAAACAGAGTACATGCATAAATGGAACAACAGTAGGCATCATAACAGCATGCAAGTTACATTAATAGCAACAGGCCACCAATGATAGTATTTGAATGGGGAACATTAATAATCAAATGATTCAATATTTGTAGAACATTAGGTCACATGTCCCAACAGTAGTTTTGGAGAAAAACATACCTGTTGATTAGGGTCTATATTATATCCTCGAACGCTTAAAAAAGCTAACGCTGATTGATCGAACTTATTTTCGCGAAACTGCAAAATATCAAAGCAGCAGAAACTCGAATTTTTTCCTAGGGAAAGAATTTGGTTGTCCGTTTCTGTTGCTTTGGTATTTTCAGTGTTATGGTGGAAAGTTACCGGTCAGATTCAGGTAAGTGTGCGATTGTGTGGATGTGAGTGTTAGGGTGATTTAGGTGAGTTAGGGTTAGGGCTCGGGTTAGGTGGGTGTGCGATTGAGTGGACATGAGGGTTAGGGCAGATTTAAGTGAGTTAGGGTTAGGGACTGGGTGAGGTGAGTGTGTGATAGTGACGGACCTTAGGGTTAGGGTTTGGGTTAAGGTAAGTGGGTAGTTAGTGGTGTGTGCATAGTTTAGTGTAGGGTTAGGTATCAGATTTTAGGTGTATGTGTGTGGATTTCTGTTTGTTTGGTGTGCTTGTGTTGTGTGTATGTGTTTTGGATCAGCGATTTTTTCCCCTGGGAAAAAAATCGCTGTCTCTGACAGTTCGAGATTGTAAGCTTTCGCTTAAATTAGGTCGATCAATCAGCGTTCGCTTTTTTAAGCGTTCAATGATATAATATAGACCTGTTGATTATGTGTATGAATTATTGGTGCAGATAGGGTGGGGGAGAGAGAGCAATATCAATTAATTGTATAGGCTTTGATTGTTCACAACTGTACTGATCAATACTGTATTCATTACTCATCAGGTATGACCTTACATCTACATAGGGCATAGAGTTGGGCAGTGGAATGTTTGTACACAGTGTATTACTAAATAATTCTTAAAACTAATACATACATTTCCTTACCTGGCAGACTTGTGGAGGGAATATCTGTTAACACTACCTCACTGTTTCTACACATAATCACATATTCAGGGTTAAATATGTGACACTGACAGGGGTGCCTGCACTCATGCTGTGTGTGTGTGCTACTGTCATGCTCTGGCTGGATTTCTATCTGTCACCCTGGGTATTTGCAGCAGTGACCACTAGCCGTGACAGTATGACACTTGAGGAACATTTATCAAGAGAAATCACTTGGTGTATGTAGTTATCTTGCTGTTATTTGTAGCCTTGGGGTTGGACAGTGGAAGTGTTGTACACAGTGTATTAGTACAGCCTTCTTTCGGCTATTAGAAACATTTCCTTACCTGGCAGACCTGTTGAGGAAATTTCTGTTAACACTACCTGACTGTTTCTACACATATTCATGGTTACATATGTGACACTGACAGGGGTGTCCTGCACTCATTTTGTGTGTGTGTGTGTGTGTGTGTGTGTGTGTGTGTGTGTGTGTGTGTGTGTGTGTGTGTGTGTGTGTGTGTGTGTGTGTGTGTGTGTGTGTGTGTGTGTGTGTGTGTGTGTGTGTGTCTGTGTGTGTGTGTGTGTGTGCTACTGACATCCTCTGGCTGGATTTCTATCTATCACCCTGGATATTGGCAGCAGTGACCACTAGCCATGACAGCGTGACACTTGAGGGACATTTATCAGGAGAAATCCCTTGGTGTATGTGCTTATCTTGATGTCATTTGCAGCCTTGGGGTTGGACAGTGGAAATGTTGTACACAGTGTATTAGAGCAACCTTCTTACAGCTAATTGAAACATTTTCTTACCAGGCAAACCTGTGGAGGAAATTTTGGTTAACACTACCTGACTGTTTCTACACATATCCACGTATTCTTGGGTGAAATTATGCATACAGCTTACTACCACTCCTGGGATTCGAACCGTGCCTGTTTGAGCAAAAAAGGTACAATAAGGCTGAGTTTTAACACAATGAGCTATTGTCTGCTGCTTGTCTGCTTTCTCCCTAATATTCTCTTGGTTGGACAATCTGCCCTTGTAATTCTGACATTCATGCATGGCAGATAGTTCTTGTACCGTGTATTAAAACTTTGATGTGTAAAAATCTGGAAAGTAATGGTTAACATTAACCACTGCTGTAGGGGATACAGTATACTAGTTTACAGATTACTATTCAGGGATCAGATCTTGGTGCATGGGACATTTCATATAGTTGATCTCCTGTTTCACAGCTCCACAATCTTTGTCAAAAGAGCCTCAATTAATGTATGCTGTCAGAGCCATAGGCACTGAGCAGAACCTGTACACATTTTGATTCATGCCACCACATACCAAAGTAAATGCAACAGCCTGAGGTTTTTGGTTTATTGAAGGGTACTGGCACTTTTATTGACAGATATCCTGTACATCAGTATTACTCTGCTAACATCTCATTTATTCATTACACACAGTACACATTTTAACCTATTGGCAGTTGACATTCTACTCCTTTCTATTTATTTGCCCTGAATACTGCAAACTAGATTTGTACTCACCAGCCTCCTGGTGCAGCCTTAGCAACCTGCCGGCATGGGCATCTGTGTTTGCAGCCCTCTCATCTGCAGCTGGACAGGAGATAAAGAAACATTTATGCATACCTATCAATCACATACACAAGCTGGACTTTGATGAACACTAATTGATACTGATACACACTTCTGTTTCATTCTGTGCCCATGCGTCTTGGGCCCACTGGTCCAAGAGCTCCCTCTCTCTATGCTTGAGGTCAGCAAAATGGCGCCAGACCTGCTCACCAGTTTGTGGCATGCCAGTAGCACTGGTGAGATCATGTGCGAGATGGTCCCAGGCCTCCACTTTATATTGAAAGCCCTAGTGCTGGCCCTGCAGCAGTCTCTCCTCATGGTCTTTCATTAGGAGTCCAACCATGACCCTGAACTCCTGAATGCCCCAGTGTTGCACCCGAAAGGATGAACCCTCGCCTACACCAGCTATAGTGCCTGGAAGGATAAGCTACAATTGGCTATGGCTGTATTCCCACCTGCATTGTTTAAATAGAGCCAAATTCCCACCCTTTACTGTCATTGGACCATTTCTGAATATGCTGAGCTAATCTAAGTGATGGGCAAACCCACTTAGCTAAGGTTGGCAGTGCTTAAAGTGACAGATGTTGAGCACTGCCTACCAATGTGCAAATCCACTTAGCTAGGCTACTTATTCCCTAGCATTTACAGTTATGCAATTCTTACATCAGGTTAGCATAGCTGATCACTACTTAGCATTGCTCATATTTCATTTTATAAAGTATCAGGATTGCAGGATTGATTCCTCATTACTGACATATTTTAATGTTATGTTTACCTTCTATGACATCCCCCTGTGTGCTTTCATTAAATTGTATTCTTTTATGACTATACTGTATGGGACACTTGTGTTTATATGGGGGTTTCGCATCTTCTCTAGACTGACATCTCACTTTTGGACCTGCTACACTACCCTGGTTGACAAAAAAGAAATAGTTGCTGCATAATTTAAGTTTACAAAAATAATTTTAACACTACTTTCCCATAGAAAAACAAGTTACCTGTCTTAGCACTTGAACCATGAATGCCTGCATGTAAACCGATGACTCTAACCACTATACTATCTTGGCTTGGAAATTTTACCTGTATATTTGCATTTATATTTGCATTTATCTCCTAAGGGATGTTTAAACTATGCTAAGAGAATGGCCATAATGTGCACGCCTGCTTAGCTATGCTTAAACATTCCTTAGGCTTGAAAAAACAGTTTATATTATTTTTATATTATTATGTTATATAAGTGAGTTATGTGATGTTCTGACAACTCATTGAGGACTGCAATTGTGAAAAAATGGCATTCATTTGGCTTTCAGGCTTCTATCCTTTAGGGACTCCTGCTAATACACATCCTGTTATCTATCAACTTTCTAAGTGTGTGAGGGCAATTTTTCAGGCATGTCCCTAATTTATTATTTATTCCCCCATCATGTGTGCCTTTGTCAACATGCACTGCTGTAAGGGAATATTGGCATACATCTGCTTTCAGACATCTATCCTGCCATAATTCATGCTAATGCATGACCTGTTCTCTATCGACTTTCTATTTTTGTGAGGGCTATATGTGTGCTTTGTCACTTTTGGGGGATTTATCCTCCATTATGTGTGTATTTGCACACATTTCCTGCTTTAGCAGGTTGCAGAAGTGTCATACAGCACTTTAGCAATGCAGGGTGTGTGTCACAGAACCTGTCACACACCCCTGCATTGCTTTCTTCATGCCGATGTTTCTTTCAGTGTCCACAGACACTGAAATGATCATTATCTCATTTCAGTGTCCGCGGACACTGAAATACTGGCATAATATTAGAGTAAATCTGTAATATTATGCCAGTTCAGCTTAGAAAGAGCTGTACGGCACTTTCTGAGTGCAGAGGGTGTGTTTAGTGTCCATGCACTACTTGAACACACCCCCTGCACTCATTAATGCTTTGTGTCCATATAGGAAGTATAGCAGCGCACCTTCATGAATATTCAAGGTGCACTCCTGTGCTAAATGGACACGAACCACTCTGTGCAAGAATAGTCTTATTCTTGCACAGAGTTTGTTGAATCCAGGGGACTGTCTATGTATCTTGAGGAACCTTTCTCCCCAGGCCTCCAGTGAAAAGAAATGTTCTATCCAGTTGGACTTTGCATTGCCAACAAAATCAATAAATGAATAAACAAACTACTAGCAATAGATAGAGAATAGAAGAAGCTTGTTTTTAGATAGCAATTTTACTCTGGAATCTTGTTCATCTTGAAAGAAAAGTTGTAAGAGTTGAAGTTTTATACTATTTCACTAAAAGATAACATGTAATAAACACATGAAAGAATCAGGATTCCCTGTGGGGGAGGGTCTGAGGGTTTGCAATCAAATGTAAATTAGATTGTCTTTGTTCAGAAAGCAAGCACTCTACGTACTCCATGCTTCAACCCCTTCTAGAAATAATGGATAAACCTATGAATCAAAACCCTCTACAAACATAAACCCAGCATATCTTCAAATAAGATTTGGTAATTTATTGGAAAGTGTTGCACTTTAGGGGTCTTCCTGACTCTAGTCAACAATTACTTAGAGGAAATTATATGCTTTCATTCCCCCATCAGATTTGTTGACAAGTGATACAAAATATGACTTGCTCAGCTTTTGATAAATTGCTGTTTAATATGGGAGTTGAAGGCCTTTGTAGATACCACAGAAGTTCAAACAATGTTGAAGAATAGAATGTATTCCTTTTGCATTCTTATATAGAATAAAAAAGAAGTGCCTCTGCGCTCATGTCAAAATAAACATTGTTTTCCTGGGTCATTTTAAACCTTTAAATACCTCCAGCACTAATAAAATCTTTGCTCGCATAAGAATGCATCATAAAGCGTCAAAGAAGTGTCAGTGGTGCCTGAATTGTAGATTTGCTTAACATTTTCCATAAATACTTTTCATTTTTTATTTAAGGGATTGCCTGCATTTATAGAATGCTTAATAACCTCACAATATACATGGCTGTATCTTTAGCTTCTACTTGTATGTTATGAAGTTTGGGACTCTGGTAATTGTACAGTTTATAATAAATACCATGTCTGATGCATGGTGTGTAGCCTGTTCTTAGGTAACACAAGATTATTCTAACAAATAAACTTTTGTCATTTTGCTGGGGTTCACACATAAGCAGACTACTCAGCACTGAAGTAGCAATGTTAATATATCACTTAATCATTCTCAGTAGGTGCCTTTAGGCATTTTATAAAGCCCTTTACCTAGTGTCCATCACATACAATATACTGACATTTTTACAGTCTTTTTATATTTAGTTTTTAGTTTGATTAACAATGGAAAATGTCTGTGCATTTTGTGGGTAGATTTTTGACATCTCCAGCATAGCTAAAGAAGTCACAGCATCATTCTTGACAATCTGACTCACAGATGTGTTTCCAAGCAGAATATATTGCAATAACTAACATTAAATACTGAATTACTGATTTAGTAACACTGATGAATGCATTATTAAGATGTCATCTCTGACTTTTAACAAATAAACTTACTTTTTCAAATTTAAAATGGTGCATGCACACATACCAGACAGACATTTCAGTTCTTACAAACAATTTTGTGATATTTTTTAACATTTGCATCAGTTTAAACAGGAAGCTGCATTCACTTCCTGAGAATATTTTTCCTATTCATGAGGCAAACCCTGTGGACTAGAAATGTACAAAAGGGTATGATATCCAACTTGCCCCTTGTCTAAAGTATTATCAGCTGCTTAACAAGTAAGGCTGAAAAGTATTCCCCTTCTGAGCAGATAGAGAGTAAATTGGAATTCTGTTGCCCTCTGATATTAATTTTGTCACTGCACATACCTTTCACTCAGATCTGCATTCATATTTTTCAATATATATTCTATTTTCTGTAAATGTAATGGTATGACTGTGTTGTCTAAAATACCGCTGCCATAAATTATTAAATATCTTAGGTTTCTATAACCAGAAACTTGCTTTTAGTAGCGCATTCCCCGCAATGAAATATCCCCTAAAACTATAAATAACTACTGTTCTGAAAGGACTAAGGGAATGATTTGAAATGGTTTTGACTTCAGCTTCATTATCCCTAATTTATAATATTCATAAATGAAACATATCTATCACAGCTGCATTTCAAACTGTGAATCCTTAATCTCATAATTTAAATTCCATGGCTTTCTTTATTTCACAGCCAATAGCTGCTAAATAATATACCATTTAACAAGGCAATTGCAAAAGAGTGCTATTGTATTTCTGCCATTTTTTTCATCTTTTTCTTTAAAGTGCCAATACTATAGGTTCTCAGGGAAAGAATTTTTCCATTGACTATAATGTATTCACCTATTTGCTTTTGTTTACTGGGAAAATCCACTTAGGTTAGATTTCCTTTCTCAGTGGAGGACTGGGAAGAAAAGTTCCAGGTATGCATACATTCAGATACAAGCACATGTGGATACATTCTGATACACTGAAGCTCTAGAAAACATACATTCAGATATAAGTACATACAGATACATTTAGATACATTCAGGAAATTCAGGAAAAAAACAGGGATATACATATATGAATTGGTTACATAGTTGAAATTTTTGTCAATATTTGCAGGAGTTTAACAAACAAATATTAGGTAATTATTTACAAGCTTCTGAAGAGAGGCTCCCAAAGTACAGTTACAACAAAAAGGTCATATTCATGTTCTCAAAAACATTACAACTACATTGATTGCAACAGAACCCTCTGCACCCCAAAAATGATGAATTAAAGGTGTCCCTATAAGAAGTGAGAAACTCAGCCAGACCTAATCTTGCAAGCTCAAAACACTTTAAAAACAAGCAATAACTTAAAATAAACTTTTTGAGTTACTACAGCCTCAGATTTAGTATAATAAAATATATCAGCAAATATTTTAAGATGTATTTTTAAAGGCAGGCAACCTACTCAGCATCCCCATATATAAGAAGTTGTGACTCTATCTCCTGCTACTTAACTGTTTTATTTTTAAGAAGATGCTGTCTTTAGAAAAACAGGCAGATGGATAAATTTCAAATACAATCAATCTTTCATAATTTCTCAAAGGTAATTAGTACAACCTCATAAGTCAAATAATGAAGCAACTGGGCCTTAAAGGGAAGGGCTTGCGTGTGTGTGTGTGTGTGTGTGTGTGTGTGTGTGTGTGTGTGTGTGTGTGTGTAGGATGGTTTGTCTGACTGAAAAACATACAAGTCAAATGTTAATGTAATTAATTATCAAAGACGATGTATGCATATGACAGGTGCTGTAGCTCTTACCTGTTTGCAGCTTTATGAATGATATATGAATTTCTTTAGCTTGATGTATGCACCTCATGATGTTTTATGTAGTCAATCTCCTATAATGTGTTTGTATCTTAATAGGCAGTACATGTGCATTTCACATCAAGAAGATGAGAAAGCTGCAGGATCTAGCCTCACACCAGCTGCTTGGATTCTTATTCTAGTTGTGACACTGTAGTACAAGATGAGAAGATTATGCCATAGATCTTTTTATTTAACCCAGTGGTAGCTCAAGTATATTTAAACATCTTATTCTCTTACCAAAAAGATGTGGTGTTTTAATATAAATACAGCATATTCTCCAATTAACATAAAAATAAAGTAATCACCTTTCCAACCACCACAGATTTTCATAAAAACATAATTTTTTGTAACAAGATTGAACATTTCCAAGTTATTATTACACAGTGGTTGTTCTCATCTCACCTCCACATATACCAAAGGCATGAAAAAATAATCCTATTTTAAGCATCCATCCCTATATGGCCCAAACAAAACTGTATTAGATTAATTGTTAATCCCTTATTTATTTCATTGCTACTTTATAGATTCCAAAACAGTTTTGTGCTAGAAAAAGATAATACAAATGTTCATCTATTTCCTCCTTGCCCCACGCAGTGCATTTTTCTTCCCGTTGCTTCTTATGCAGCATTGAAGCTGTAACATTTGTTCTTCAAAACTCACATCACATTTTCTTCACTGTTGTTTCTTATGCAGCATTGAACACTTGACAGATAAATTATTCAGCATAACTCCCCGCAAGAATTTCCAAGGTGTCTTGTAAAAAAAATAAATAAATACCCCGTCATTATACCTACCAGATCAGGTTTCCTGAAAATAAGCCAATTGTATCAGGGCTAACAAGGTATATAAAAAACTAAACCAATGAATAAATAAATACAACCAGCCCTCTTCTGTTTCTAGTTGGTCTGTCTTAAGTGTTGTAAAAACCTTCTACTTTCCCGTAGGTAATGCAGTCCTATGCATTTGTCTGGATCTGCATTACTTAGCATTCATCCATCCATCTTCAAACCCTTTTTCCCATTTTTGCACAGCTCAGGGGGTGACACCAACAATGAGAATCATCTAGAGCCAATATTTACAGCATATAATGGTAATAAAATTGCACCCTTCTATTACTTTTGAATGTGACCACCCACACGCGTGCGCACACACACACACACACACACACACACACACACACACACACACACACACACACACACATTCCAGTCAACTTTAGTGATGCACTGTAATTTAAATATCTGTCCATTTAATGTTATTTTTATCATTTTTACAATGCATACCTGTAGTTTTCTTTGCCTGGGTAGATACATCATATGTCTGGCTCCATTTAAAGTTATTTTTGAGACAGTTAAACTAAGCAGATAACCCATTTTGTTTTGAAATAACATCCCTCAGTACCTATTAGTCATATGATTATCTTCTCTTATCCTAATGGAAAATGAGGAGGTGACCTACAAAATTTCAGCTATGAATAAGAGGCTAGCAGTTACAACACTTTTGTTTTGGAAGGCTGTGCCTCAAGTAATTTTTCACTCAAATATTCTTTTTCTTTAATTTTAGAGCCATAAAAAGAAGAAGAAGATAATTACTAGATGACTCCTTCTTCTGGTAGACTGAAGGGACAGCCTTCATTTTTTCAGGATTCATAATAGAGCAGGGACAGGTAGACCCTTACACGAGTGTCAGAGAACAGCACTGGAAGAAAGTTTATTTTGCACTCCACAGGGAAAAGCAGAGGGGAATATCTGTATCTTGAGCAATAGCATTATAGTCTTTATATTTTATTTTTATCTGACATAGTTTCATAAATTGTAAAGCAAATGTATCTATTATTGCTGACTGATATTGTCTGCATTTTTTCAGTATAGACACCTATGTAAGTATCATTCTCCGTCCCCTGCATTCAGTAATTCAGTTGTCTGACACTTGGACATCTTGCAAATGAAGTTTTGACTTTTGGCACTCTTATCAAAAAAAGGTTGCATAACCCTGTCCTAAACAAACCAGTATTGTTTCTAGGATGTAAAACTTAGTTTGTTTGTTTGTTTATAGCAGGTGTATAAACTAGACTACAGTTTATTTCTGTTAGCCATGACATTAGTTGAAGCACAAAAGTATTACATTTCTAAAAAAAATGAGAAATGTCACATAAAGTAATATCTGTAAAAAAAATAACCAAAAAGAGAAAAGTAGGCTCAGATAATTAATGTAAATTCTGATGTAGTCAGCAAACAAATATTCTTTTTGAGCTGCTATATAAGAAAATAATGTAAATCACCAAAGAATCACCAAAGAAGTATACTGGTACCTCCGTGGTGGTACAGAGGTAGCATTGTTGCCTCACAGCAAGAGGTTCTCCCGTTTGATTCTTGACTGGAGTGCGGGGAGTGGCTTCTGTGTGGAGTCTGCATGTCCTCCCTGTGGTTGAGTGGGTGTTCGAAAGACATGCGTAAAAGGGCATGCCTTCGTTGAAGGTTGAACGTCGAGCTGGGACCTTGGCATTGGTCAAAATCTACTGCCAATAATTGGTGGACCAGAGTTCCACTGTGGCGACCCCTAACCGGGAAAAGCCGAAAGACAACAACAACAACCAAAGAAGTATATTAACTCTCCCATAGACAGAACTTAACAAAAGAGCACTTAAAAAAGCTAACAATAGGTGTGGTCTGTTAATAACACCAGACAATGAAATGTTATCATGAATCATTGTATGTTACCATAGGACCACCAGATGACATTTAAAAAGAGATTTAGAAATTAAACCAATTTTAGAAATAACTGCATTGAACTTGTTTACTTGGGCATTGTTTTGAGGATTTAGTATGGGCAGGAAAGGTCCTTAGGTAGAAAATATTTTCCAAAATTTAGACTTTGAAGAAAAATGTGGAGACACTGTGACAAGGAATTGGGGAAGTGAAAATTGCTTGAGATGAGCAGAAATTAGAGTGCCTGATTTAGGGTTTAAAATTACATATAAATGCAGAAAGGGATGATTTCTACTCTGTCGGTAAAGCCTGAAATTCCCTCCATACTAACATTAGAACAGCTGCCTCTTACCACTCATATAAACTCCATCTAAAAGTCACTTAAAAAAAAGAATGGCTTTGCTTCTTCTCTCTACCAGGATAACCATCTACTGTGCTGTCCTATTTTATGTTCAAATGTACCTTTGATCTCATATCCATGACAAAATTCCTATTAAATTTCTCTTGGTATCTTTTTAATCACTTTATTTTCTTTATATTTCCCCTATCTCTCATTAAATCCTTATAGATCCACATAAAACACTCACCCTTGTGCTCTGTACATCAATGAAAACTCACACAACTTCCACCTCTCTCTCTAGTAAATAGTTAACCAAACTTTATCTTGCTTGATTTTGTTTTACTGGATTCAAAATAACTCTCCTCTCATAATACTTTGGCATCATGTCTATCTGAACCAAAACCCCCCAAAACAATTTTATACAGTCTTGTCAACAACCTATTTCATTCTAGCACATCTACCATGTTGACTCTCATTTATGTAAATATTTGATTATATGTGCTCAGTTTATCTGTATCTCCTAAATATTTAAGTCTATGTATTAGTATTATAAATGTGATTTCATCTTTACAATTATGCATGTAAATGCTCTATATATTGCAAAGTAAAATGCACTCTATACCTAAAGCTTTTATCCTGGACCTTAGCTGAAAATGGGTACAGACCCAGAAAAACTATCTCGGTAAACAAATGTCAAATAAAATTAATAACATTAATAACTACAATAACAATAAATAAAAAAATAACTAAAAATAATGAAAGCAGAGCCAAGGAATATTTTGTAGAAGAAGTGTCAGTGCTCATCCATTCTAGAAGGTATCATGACTTAACACATTTGTACTTTTCTGAAATGTTGAGGTGCTGATGTACAAGGAAGTGAGTTAATGGAAAGGGCACCACTGATCAGTGATGAGTACTCTATTACAAATAATGAGTTCTTCATACGTAAGAAATAACCTACACTGAGCACAGAGTACAAGAATATTTTCATTGCTTCAACCTGAGAACAAAATGGAGAGCTTAGATAGAAATGAATGTTACTGCAATTACCCTTTTCATTTATTGGCAGGAGGGTAATAAGCTCGCCCGCTTTGTCCGGACTTAACTTTTCCTAATCGTAGTTACAACTGGCAACTCAACAACTCAGTGAACTTGGTATCATTCCATCAATGGATGTTTTTGTTGAAATTTTGCAACTATCCAAAGTTTACATAACCTCACAGGATAAAATAGTATTGGAGACACAATTGTAGACCATCACGTGGATGTGTAGGGAGTTTGAATCTTAGTCCATACTGGACATCTGTTTTTAAATATTTTCACCATTTGATAAAATTTTGTATCAGTACAAGTGGATTTGAATAATATTCCATATTATTCCAACTGTGGTTGTTTTCATTTATTTATTTATTTTATTTTTTGTAATCTAATGTTGTGGCACATT
Organism: Protopterus annectens; assembly: GCF_019279795.1. Taxonomy (NCBI): domain Eukaryota; kingdom Metazoa; phylum Chordata; order Ceratodontiformes; family Protopteridae; genus Protopterus; species Protopterus annectens. The sequence goes on from NC_056739.1 coordinate 1,870,708,321, forward strand.
TCCTTGAATTAAAAATTGCTGGAAGAAGAAAAAGAGACAATATAGCAATGGAAGGTAATTTCTCATTCCTGAACATTTGATATACTATCAGGGTATAGTATAAAATTTGCAAGTAATATTTTTTATTTATTTTTTTTTTTTTGAGAATGTTATCGAAATGGAGAAAATAAGTAGACCAAAGTGTAGTAATTAGAGGGTGCAATAATAGACAGAAATGCTTCTAGTAGCTTGCCTTATAACAATACTTAACAAGCTTAGAAAATATTGCTAGAAAAGGGTGTGGCTTGGACGGATGCCTGAAAGCAGCATAATTTCTCTGCCCTGCAGTTCTATAACTATTCTGACAGGATTTATTTTCAAAAATCACCAAAGATAACTTAAAAGTAATTGATTTATAAACTGGAAATCGAAAACTTTCTTTTGGTGTATTTTTCAATACACAAACTTTATATTTTCCTGTCAAAATTAACAAGAAAAAGAAAAAGAGAACTACATCTGAAAAAAGATGAGCCTTCTCAAATCTACACAGCAGGACAATTATATGAAGGATATACATTCAATTCTTACAAACATGCAAGACCTAATAACAAAAATGGACAAACTACATACAAAAATGGACAAAATTAAGAAAGATTCAAATAAGCAAATTGAAATATTGATATTGAGCATAAAAATCCAGATATCAGCACTAGAAAACTCAGTCTCAGATATTGACTGTAGAATGATAGAGGGAGAGAAAAACACTGAACATCTTCTACAACAGAACAACAAACTTATTAATAAAGTGGATGATTTAGAAAATCAGTCCAGAAGAAATAATATCAGGATCTATGGTATACCAGAAGGAATGGAAGGAGATAATGTATTGAATTTTTTAACAGCATGGCTTCCCAAAACTTTAAATTTACCAGAGGCTCTCTCATTTGGCATCGAGAGAGCCCACAGATCACTATCTACAGCCCAATCCAACAGCAAGAATATATATCCAAGCTCTATCATTGTAAAACTTATATCTAGCCAGGACAAAGATCTTATTTTAAGATCTGCTTGGGCTCTCTCTCCTTTGAAAATAAATGACCAGCTAGTCAGATTTGATAATGACTACTTAACGGCTATTCTTGCAAAAAGGAAAAACTTTCATTTCCTTTATTAAAACACTAAAGCAACCTGGTATCAAGACACAGCTGACATATTCTGCCAAAATAAGACTGCCTGCCAGAGGGAAAAATAACTTTCACAACACTTGAAGAAGCAAATACATTTATAAAGAAGAAAAATCTGATAAATACAAAAGAACAAATGGATACTACTCTTACATTAAAAAGACAAGCAACAAAACCTGACTGTTCTGTGAAAGAAAAAAGAAATCCAGAGACAAATAAATAAATTTACATAATTTTCTCTTAATTTCACTAAATAGATACTCTTTGATTTCATAAAAACATCTACAAGGATTAATAAGGTAAATACTTTGTTCCTTATTCGTTACTTGTCATTAATAATTTTATAATATAACTTAACAACAAACAGTTACATAAACCTAAATCAACAAATATGACAAATGATGTAGGATACTTTGATAATACACAAGTTACTATACACTAATAATTTACATTATCTAAGCTTCACTTTGATTACTTGCTCTAAATATTTAAAGAGTGAAGGGGGCATCATGAATGAATGTTGCTGACATACACTACAATGTTTTACATGTAAGTACAATGTCTATTTGCGAAATTATACTCCAGTGTGTTTCTGCTCTGGATTTGTCAGAGGCTCTAAAGCCTTTTGTTACACTTGTTCTGACCATTTACTGTTTATATTATCTGCTTAGGGATATTTGCTAGGGTGGGTGCTTTTGTTGACCTGTTTTGAACTAAAACTTGTATAGTATGGTTGCTTTTGACTGCTTGGAGTTTTTTGTTGCTAATTTTGCCATTGTACATCAAAAACAACTGTTTGTGTTAAACATGGATGTTTAATACATCCATGAGAGTTTTCTAAGTAATCATTCCCGCCCTTGTACCTTAAATCTTCACTTGGAACCTTTTGAAAACCACCTTCATTTAAGGCTTCATTTCCACATTGGGACAGCTGCGACGCCTTGGAGTAAGTTACAATTTACCCTTGAACTCTTCTCTAACATCCAGAACCTCCAGGCTAACCAGAATGCAGCAGAAACAGCAGAATAGCTCATAACATAAAACAATCCTACATTTTACAAAAGGAAAATGTAAGTGATTCTTTTGGTCCTTCAAAACAAGTAAAATCTGAAACTTAATGGAAAGCATATTAAAACAATACTACACAGCAATTTATTTCTCGCATCTGTTACCATAACTGATTACACACTTTCATCACTGTTGCCTGCATATAAGAAATCTGAAGTACTCATGTCTCATAGATCCTGTACAATTTAAATAGACTCATACCTCTAGATTTAAAATTATAGTGGTCATTCCTATTTGCTTCATAGATACATATAACTTTTATAATGAGCTGAGGAAGTTTAATTCTTTAACAATGTTGTAGACTCACATGAACTGCTTTGCAACAAGATAGACTTTTAAACATGTTTGACACCTTATTCTTTATATAAACTATGATGACATAGTCTAATGTAAAATGTGTAAGTTGATTCTGTTTTCAAATGAGATATATTGTTTTTAAGAAAAACAGACCTATTTGACTCAATTTTATTTCAAGATTCTGCAGTCTGTATATTTATCTGTTCCTGCCTTTTGTTCTTATCACTCATCAATAGACTAACAGTAACAGTGCCATCCCTTAGTTTCAGCATATTGCCTTGACTGATTATTCAAATATTTATAGAAACACAAATTGACTTTGAATTGGTAGTATGCTGCCCCCCCTCCTTTTTTTCCCAAGAAGTTTCATACTGCCATGGTTATATTTACCCATAAGGTATGCCTTATTATTTCTATTGATAAGTAATATACTATAAATATAAACAAGTGAAACAATACAACATCCATTTCTATCACATGTAATAAAGCATTGTACCGCACTGTTAATACAATATGCTGTAGTCTATGACATAAAATAACAAGTACTTATACAAGCAATTATTTTTTATAGCTGATATACTGCAGTTACTGATTTTGATTATTTGCTCTACCTTGCTGAACTTTGTAAAGCATTTATAAGGTATGATTTTTACTAGACCGTATTCAAGTTCTTAAACAAAATATTAGATTGCAATGAAACACATACCTCAATTCATAGTCAGGTTGCATTTTGCATACTCATGTTTTAGAAGTTTGTTATTATTATTATTTCAAAGATGTTTAAGTACAATAATGAAGAACCAGCAAAACAAACGGGAAAGCACCAAAAATCACCAATAAAAGAAAAAAGTGCTTGAAGCTAGGAAGAAGATAAAAAACTTGTTTCCAATAGTTTAAAAACACAGCTTTATTCGCACACTCCAAATGCAGTTTGGAGTGTGCGAATAAAGCTGTGTTTTTAAACTATTGGAAACAAGTTTTTTATCTTCTTCCTAGCTTCAAGCACTTTTTTCTTTTATTTTTTAAGTACAATAATTCTAAGGTATTATACCTTATATGCAAATGCTTCAAACCGTTTGTTTGATTACATAGGTTCTACATTATCTCTCTCTTTCATCTCCAAATAATAGCTAAATATGCAATAGCAGAGATCTACCCTTAAAGGATATGGGTTGGCAGATCTGTGTCTTATATGTAATACATATTAAGCCAGGAACATTAGGTTCCATGAAGAATGTTGTTAATTTAAATAATATAGACATTTTTTATTAGTTGTAGAAATTCTGTTCATAACAAATTTTGGTTCAATTTAAACTACAGATCTCTTAGGAAATCATTATAAATGTTTTGATACTACCCAATACATTAAATGATGTTAACATATAAATGTCTATCAATAAATGTAAATGGGCTGAATAATCATATAAAGAGAGCAAGTATTAAGTATCTCTCCTTACATAAGACAGATATAGTATTCCTTCAAGAGACACAACTAATATCACAAGATTTAAATAAGCTTATACTAAAAAAATTATAAAATACTGGTTAGCTCCCAATTTAACCACAAAAAAAGAGGTGTGCTAATCCTTTGGAAAAAAGCCTGAGAATCCCAGAAATCACAGACTCATATACAGACAAAGATGGAATGCTAACATTAGCAGTAATTAAACTTGAAAAAAGTACTATACACTTATACACTCTTATTGGATTCCTTGAATTGGTACAAAAATGGTAAGGAAGTTCTTAGACACTATAACCTTACACTCTAGAGAAGAAATGATATTTGCAGGAGACTTTAATTGTATCCTTTCTTCTAGTGAAACAACTAATACTAAATACTTTAAAATTTCCCCTTTAGCAAGACACTTATACACCTACATCAATATGAGAAATTTAAAAGATATATATGATATAAAACTTCCTTCCTCCCTAAAGTTTTCCCACTACTCATATAGATTTCAGACACAAACTAATATTGACAAAGTTTTAATATCAAACTCCTTACAATCAAAAATAGAAAATGTACTTTTAATATCCTGTACCCTATCTGACCACAACACCATTACTTTTAATACAACTTTTTCACACATTAACCTTAAATCATTGGCAAAGAATACCAGCTTATATTGCAAGAATAAAAGGCTTTCAAGATTGGATGCTAACTGAAATAAATCAATTTCTAGAGATAAACAATAATGGAGAGGTATCAGACACAATTTTATGGGACACCCTAAAAGTTGTGTTATATGGGAAGGTTAAAAATTGGTATACAACAAAAAGAAAAGAATGGGATAAACGATTACAAGATATTCAAAATGAAATATATAATGTAAAATGTAATTTTATATTAAAAGAAAAAAAAGCTCTAGATAATATAAACAAACTAAGAAAGAACAATAAAACATTTTGCACCATAAAATATATATAAATCTAGAAAAAAATATATATATTCATATTCTATCAATCCTAAAAGCTTACATAAATTTGCAGTAAGGTCTAAATGTTTAAATGAAAGGAATCATATAAAAGAAATTATATATGTGGAAAACAATAGGAAAATAAAAGCTTCTGATATGAACAGCATATTATACTGTTTTAGAAAACATTATGAGAACATAAATACCCCTAAATCAATCAGCAAAAATGGAACCCTAGATAAATTCTTAATAGATAATATGCTAAAGACCCTATTCCCTGAAAAATAGCCAAAATTGATAGACCTTTTACATTTAAAGAACTAAAAGATCAAATAAATAAATTAAAAATGAATAAATCACCAGGTTTAGATGGCCTGGTTCCCTACATATATAAAATCTTCCCTGACAGCATATTACAAATATTCTTAAGTACATTTCATGAAATTAATAATACGTTTATTAGTCCACCATCATGGAAGTGCTCTCTCATCTCACCTATACTTAAACCTAATAAAGAACCTACTTCCTGTTCTTCTTATAGATCCATCTCACTTTTAAACATAGAATATAAGATTTGCATATGCATAATAGCAAATAGAATTAATTCCATTATACCTAGTCTAACTGAGGAAGACCAGACAGGTTTTATAAAACATAGAAACATCCAAGACAATATAATAAGACGTTTATCCCTAATAGACATAGCAAATAGAAATAAAAATGAATTAACCATAATGAGTCTTGATATAGATAAAGCATTTTGGACGGCGCAGTGGTGCAGCGGTTAACTCTGTCACCTGACAGCAACAGGTTCTCTGATTCAATTCTCGGCTGGGGTGCCTTCGGTGTGGAGTTTGCATGTTCTCCCTGTGTTCGTGTGGGTTTCCTCCGGGTACTCCAGTTTCCACCCACATTCTAAAGACATGCTTCTGGAGCATTTCTCCCCAGGCCTCCACTGAAAACAGGATCTGTGGAACCTAGTCAGACTTTCCCAGTCAACAAATGTTAAATAAATAAATAAATAAATAAAAAATTTGATTCACTTAGCTGGTCTTACTTATTTAGAGTATTAAAACAGTATAACTTTTCACCAGACTTTCTAAAATTAATTGTGATGCTTTATGAAGACTCTGTCTCTTATGAAAACATAGGTAGTTTCCTATCCTTGACTTCTCAGAAAACAAACACAGCCCAACACTAATACATTCCTGAAAATAGGAATGACCACAATCAATGTTTTTCTTTTTTCAATTCCTTTGAATAGAACTATAAAATATTATAATTCCATATATTTACTGATGCCCAAATTTTTTCTTTTTCTTTTTTTTTCACAAATTTATATATTTTTCTGAAATTTTTTTCATATTCCCAATATTGTCACTTAATAAGGCATTCATTCTAATATATATACATAAACACACATATACAACCATTACAAACACATGTTTGTTTATACAACACACATGTTGATTATCATACTTATTGTTTTGTATCAATACCCATTACTATAATAAATGACAAACATTGATAAAATCTTAGCAACAAATTTAGTCAGCTTTTTAGCCTTGCCATCCAGCTTCAAGTATCCTCCTCTTCCTCTCTTTTTCAATCACTGAAAATTCAAATAAATTTGAATTTTCAGTAGTTGAGAAGGTTACAGAAGTACCCCTGGGAGGGGATTTGAATAATATTCTGGAGTGTAAGGAAACATCAGGTTTAAATGAAACCATCAATTATCAAATAGATAGATTGTGTGGATTGTAGTTATACAGACCACATACACATACACAAACATGGGTATGTGTGTGTGTGTGAACATATATATAAACATATGTTTTTTTTTTTATTTACTGAGTCTGAATACTGTTTTGTTAGTTCTTAATTTGTTTTAGTTTCCTATCCTCTTCCTTTAAACTTATAAAAGGCACAAAACAAGGCTGTCCCCTTTCTCCCTTAATTTTTGCATTAGCCATAGAATCATTGGCTAATTATATTAGAAATAACCTACATATACAAGTTTATGATCTCAGTAATGACCTATCCCCAACGATTCAACTATTTTCCAATGATCTATTACTAACTAGTGGAGACATTGAAACATCTTTGGACCACCTACTTAATGCTCTAGACCTATTTAAAAATTGGTCAGTATTAAAATTCAATCATAACAAAACCCAAACTCTCTTAATAAATAAAAATGTAACTGCTAAAATGAGAAATTATAAACACTCCAGCTGGGGTATTACACATATAAAATATCTAGGTGTCTACATTAATTCAAATTTTAAGGAAACAGTATCTATAAACTATAGTAACCTAACAAACTCAATCACCAATCTCATAGATAACAGGAACAAACTTTATTTTACCTTCGAAGATAGGCTAATGTTAATCAAAATTATATTATTACCCAAAATTCTTTACATCAGTCAGTCTCTGATCATTTCCCCACCTAAGAAAGTTTCAAAACAGATCAATAATATTCTATTAAAATTCCTCTGTAACCCCCAAAAACTAAGGATATGTTTGCAAAGACACACTGCAAGTTAGGAAGAAGGAGGCATTAGTTTTGTCAATGTTGTTGTTGTTTGTCTTTTCGGCTTTTCCCGGTAAGGGGTCGCCACAGCGGAACTCTGATTGGCAGTCGATTTTTATGGTGCCGAGTTGTCAGCCAGATGCCCAACCTTCAGCGAAGGCACATCCATTCACGCATGTCTTTCGGATATTGAAATTTATATAAATGCTGATATCTTTAACACAATTTTTCTATGGTTAAATCTCTCATATAATTCATATTGGAAATTAATACATGAAAAAATCTTATTAACCAATAATAAAATGCTAATTGAACCTCTCACTACTATACATGGAAATGTCTTTACATGGTTGCTAAAAATATATATGCAAAATAAGCAGAAATTAAAATCCTGCTCCTTCATTAACCTAATACGAACAAACTTTATGAGATATACTCAATCCAACCAGTTAGTTAAAAACGTATTAATATTTGCCTTTCCAAATTGCCTACACTAGTGAGTGCTTAATTACCTTTGATAGTAACAAAATGCTTGAATTCAAATATAGTGATTTATTATACTGGTATCAATTTTTATCCTCTAATAAAATTCATCCAGCTAACTATTTAATTGCCAGGTAATAATAACTGGATAGACATATGAACCTGTATAGAATTCATTTATAATAAAACTATATTTACTTTGCAAACTCATGGAAATAATATACCTAAAATACTGGAACTAATGTTGAATATTATAAGTGGTTCTTTGAAAGGCAACTCATTTATATCCTTAGTTTATAAAGCTATTAGATTTGATTTTAGTTTTATAAATGCCTCTTATTGGGAATACTCTACTAAAATAAATAAAGAAGAATTTACTACTAACAATAAAAAGCTTCTCCTAAAATCAGTAGGGAAAAGAACAACCTCTCTCTATTGGAAGATATATGCTTGGAAATTCCTCCACAGATGTTATTTCATACCAGAAAGAATTGTAAAAATGTATAAAAAAGTGATACAAAATGTTGGAGATGTAAAACAATAGATGCTGACTGGTATCATATGATTGTTACATGTACAATGTTATCTCAATTTTGGAATAAATTTGCACATTTTTGTAAGGCCTTGTGGAATGATAATTGTATAATGTCTAACTCTTTCATTCTGTTTAATGTACCAATATGGGAGGTTATACCCAAAACTCAAGTAGATATATTATGGTCAATTCTTGCAGTTGCAAGAAAAGTTGTAACAAAAAATTGGAAAACCAACTCTCCTCTCTTTTAAAAATGAATTTATATATTTAGCCACAGCTCTATGTGAAAAAGAAGCTTCTAGCATAAAACTTAAAAAAAAAACTTAGCACACAAGTTAATTGCTTGGGAAAAGCTATACTTATTTTTGAGAACATTTTAAATGATTTCCTGAATGTGTGTATAAGTTTAACTTTGTTATGGACTCTGTATATAGTTACTTTTCTGTTATGATTGCAAATATGTTACTACTGTTATTATTACTATTAAAAATAAAAAACATTTTTGAGAAAAAAAAGAAAATATTGCCAGGAGTACAGGAAAGTTTTTTTTTATATGTAGGCAGCATACCATTGAGATCTGAATGTATCTGTTTCAAATGAGCTCAGTCCTAGCTAGGTAAGTACTGCACATTGCTAAGTTGCACCTTTTCTTGATATGTACAAGTGATGCTGTTATACTTTTGTATTTACTTAAGCTTCTGCACTTTTTCATGCTTCAAAGTGCTGTTTTTCACTATATTAACTGCTGGTTTATGCAGTTTTGGTATTTATATTCTAAGTGTTTGCTAGCTTTATAATGTAATTGTTGAAGTCCCTGCACTTTGGGCTCCTTTTTACTCATTTTATGGTTAGAATGTTTAGGTCTACATTCTGCTTGATTATTGAGTGTCTGTGCCTGTATGAACTTCTTGGGCTTGCATGATGCTTGGCTCACTCACACAGAGCTTGCAAATCCTTTGCAACCAAGCCACTGAGATCCAAGTGTATCTGCTTCAGTCCACTTCCATCAAAGCTAGACAAATGCTACACATTGCACTTTTTCTTGATCAAGTTTCTGCACCTTTTTATACTTTAAAGTGCTGTTGTATTCCACTCCATTAACTACTGGTTTCTGTACTTTTGCCTTTTAAATTCTGATTTTTGCTGGTATTTTACTGTTGTACAGCCACAACTCAAACCAGGAATATGTTCCAAATAAGTTTATTTTGTTACTAATTGAATCAACAATCTTGTTGATTCAGTTTGTAACAAAATACATTTATTTGGAATGTATTCCTGGTTTGAGTCATGGCTGCAACATTTGTCTAGGACTTCATTTGTCAGTTTCCTCTACTTCTTCGTTTATTTTACTGTTGCATTTGCTAAAGTTCCTGCATTTTGGGCTCATTTTAGTCACTATAAAGTTAGAAAGGTTAGGTCTTCCCTCTAGTGAAGGAAAGAGTAATCTGGTCTCTTCTGAGCTTCAGAATCACTGAAGAAAGCTTAAGAGTGTAATGTTGTGATTGGCCAGTGGGATATTTTACTTGGCTGTTGACTTTCAGTGCCTGTATAAATTCTTCACATTTATGTAACTCTGCTCATCACATCAGTGGAGGTTAGCTGTGCTGTGTTTAGACAAGACACTAATAATCCAACTTGCTTGATAAAAAACAACCTGGTCTGTGCACAGAGGAGAGTTCTCTGTAAGATAACACAAAGATTTTCATTCTTAACCAAATAACACCCAAGCAAACCTGACACAACCCCCCCCCCATATTACCTTGTTAAGGGGATTACACACAGACATGCATTGCTCCACCAGTCTTATCTTAAATGTTATAGTTTCAGTTAAATAGGACCCAAGTAAAACTCCTCTATACCCTTCTAGTGCAATTCCTTTGTAATCCATCTGAAACCATGGATAAGCACTTTCCTTCTATCCAGGCAACCTGATTGGAGGAAACAGACATCCTGACACACTGTAGCAATTGTTTCATGTTTACTGTCAACCACCTAATTTTGTAAATAATCTGATACAGTGTCTGTGGAGGCAAGGGTCTCACATGCAGCCACTAAACTTACCAAACAGATTGCCAGAAATACACACCACCACTTTCTACCCACCATTCATTCTAAAGACCAAGCACATAGACTGACATATGAAAAAAAAAAATCTACCAAAACCTGAAAGGCATCCTAGATGCAGCTATATTAATAGAGTTCTTCAGCAACCTCACAGATATTCAACCAAAGCAGCAACCACCATGACACATACAATTCAATGCATGATATCCTAAATTGTAAGCCTAATAGGCAAACTTCCACAGCAACTAATATTCTAGTCATAAGTAGTTCTGTTGTGAGACACACACGTTCCACTCACCAAGTTGAACAAGAGCTGGATAATGATTTGCTGACTCTCAGGAGCCAGGATCAGCTAGATCATGCATACATTCAGATCATCGAACCCAAATACCAGTACTACTGTACTATTTTCACTGTACATGTGGGTATAAATGACCTGAGGGTTAACTTTCTGGACTATATGATGAAAAGACTAATGACAGAGCTCTTAAGACTATAAGTCCCAAGCTGGTAAATCACTGGCATTGAGCAGCATTCTGCCTTCTCTGTGAATGATGGCATGAAAAGATGAGAAGATAATTGACTAACAATTGGCTTAGTTTTTGGTGTCATTCAAAGGTGATGCAATATTTTTCTGCTTGTGAGAATATGGTTGACAAACCATGCTGCTTTAACAAGGAAGATCTGCACGTATCTCTTTAGGACTTTGGATATTGGCTAAAACTTTGTCCACTTTTATACTGCCTTTTTTAGGCAATGAGAACCTGATAAACTCCAGATAGTCCAAAGGAATTATTACTCAATGCTAGGAATCTAAACAAAGATCTCTACTCCCTACAAACTACCATCAACATGGAGAATGTAGACTTCTGTATAGATTCAGAGACGTAATTTAATGCTATATATTAGCACCATAGCAGTCAATGGCATAATGCCTTCCACATATTTAGTTCAGATACTGCACAGGAAAGGACAAAAGGTGGAAGTGTCACAATTTTCATCTAAAACAATCACACCGCAATACTGATGCAGCAATATGATTCACCTGAGCAATTCCATGTCCAAATCAACATAAATAAAGTCCCATATGATATCATTCCAGTTTCCCTTCTATGACATATGGCACCCATTCCACATACTTAAATATGCTGGAGTCACTGCATTGAACACAATACTTTAGTCCTAGGTGACTTCTGCTGCACACTATAAACTTTGAAGCATACACAACTTCTAATACACAGGCCTAGGGATTCCTGGACTTTGTCAGCACACATGCTGCTGACCAGTTTGTCTGTATTCTATTCTGGGGGCTACAAAACCCTTAACATTGGCCCCACAGATGTGGGAAAACATTGCATCCACCTGTGTGTAATGTTCTCACTTCTTAGGTCAGACCATAAGGCTGTATCCTTTGAAATTAAACTAAAACCTTTAACCCCCATGTAATCCTAGTTTTATGTTATTTCAAAGCAAACTTCATACTACTGAGTGATACCCTGGCAAAATTTCAAGCACCTTCAAACCTTGTTAACTCCACTGCATAAGCAGAATTGTTCACAGAAACCCAGTAACATCATGTAAGCAACTGCAGTGAGTCAGCTGCACCCAGCTGAAACAAGCATAAGAATAACTTAAAGAACATGCCACCCTGGTGAAATCTCAACATCAGTTAAAAAAACAAAGGAGAACATGGCCAAAACTTTGAAGTGCAATGCCAAGCAAGGCAAGAAACACCTTGTCAAATTATATAGGAAATCAGGAATCTTCTCAATTCCTCCAAAACCAAATTTAAGATAAAGATAGTGTCACAGGCAAAGGACAATTATATGGTCTCCAGCTATGTCAACAAACTCAAAGGTAACACTCAGCAGTCTGCTGAATTAATTGTAACATGAATCTCCTATACAGAGATGGAGGATATAGCAATTTGGCTGTCTGGCAAATTTAGCTCCAGTTTCAGCCCACTATTTCTAGATACCTCCCAAGAGATACCCTTGACCATAGCTCCCCCCAGCTATCGCTAGTGAACAGGTCATCAATGCTCTATTCAAAGCAAAAAAAAAATATTGCATGTATGGACTCTGATAATATCCTGGGTTGCCTCCTAAATCACTTGAAGCATGTCCTATTGGGTCCTCAAAGATGATTGATCAATCATAGCCTCCAAATTGGCTTCATGCCTAATAGATGGAGGACTGCAACAGTTATCTCTCTGTATAAGGACAGGCCATTTACTGCCCCAGGTATTTTCAAACCCATACATCTGAGTGGCCTCTTATGTAAGACCATGGAAAGAATTATCATGGACATTATAGATAAAGACATAGCAAATCTTTAGACACTGGATACAAAACAATTTGGTTTTGTCAGGCAGACTATGTCTGTTCAACCTGGTGAGCTTTTTCGAAAAACTCACCAGCACCATGGATGAGGGTAAAATTGTATAAACTGCCTATTTTGACCTGGCCAAGGCATTTGACACCATTTCCCATATGGGTATTGTTGACAAACTCACAAAGCTAGTAGCAGACCCATATGCCACCCATTTGATAGTCAACTGGCTCACAGATGAGACACAGAAAGTCAGGACTGGAGAAATCTACCTCCACGAAAAGACCAGTCATCAGTGAAGTCCCTCAGGGTTCAGTGCTGGGATTTCTCCTTTCTGACATCAGAAGACTGCAAGCTGGAGCTATTATTGAATCCTCCAGTGACACTAATATCCTTGGAGAAGATCTCTCTCCAACTAGTGATCAGTGCTAGAGCCATGGTCTAAAACTGAATGCCAAAAATGCATAATAGTATCTTTTGGAAAGTCGGCCAGCCCAAGGAATTACCACATAGACAATACAACCCCTAAGAGTAGACCCTGTGGTTAGATTAGACCCTGTGGTTAGGGACTTGGGAACACATCTAAACAGTGACTTTGTCTTTGACCATCATGTGTCTACTGTTGTAAATAAATCATTCTATTTTGTACAACTCATAACCAAGGGTATGAAATTCAGGTCTAATGATATCATTATCCTGCTTTATTCAGCCCTCATTAGACCAATCATTGAGTGCAATTCTCCATTCAGTATGTACCCTACCAGGCATATGTAATGACTGGAACACTCAGAGAGTTTCCTTGCAAAAAGAATATAAGATGTAAACTGCATGGAATGTGCTGGCCACCTCAAATGCTTATATTTATACTCAGTCTTCTACAGACCACTGAGGGGTTATCTATGCCTGGCTTACAAAGCATCAGCTGATCCAGAACTGAGGGACTTACTGCACATCCACAAGTCTAATAGCATTAGAAATACCCATTTCAAGGAATTAAATCTTATTTGCAACATAAGTAGAACAGGATAGTGGGACAGCTATGTGTCTCAGAAACCACCCCTACTCTGGAACTAGCTTCCATACATGCAAAGCAAAATTTGTCTCTCACACTATTTAAATGTAGCCTGGACCAATGGATGATGAATTAGAAATTTAACCCTGGACTGGCACCTATGCCCCTGTTCGACAGAGGCAACTTGTAAATGCTCTGCCACCTTACCCTGTCATTTACAAACAGGTATACACGGTTAGATTTAAAAATGCCTACTAAGGCCATTAGCCTAGTAATCAACTATGAAACTATGAAACAATGAAAGACGGAGATGATTAATATATATTCAGCTTCTTTTACTGTATTTGTTTTTCCTCTGCCTGCTCCATTACTTCATCTTGCTTGTTCTGCTACTTGCTGCGGCTTGTTCTGTAAAGAGTTCAATTGCATCTTTTCTGTTGCATTTGTTACTGTGTGTTTATAGCCTGTTTAAATTGTAAGTGTTATTCTAAGCTTCTTAGTTTTGGTTTAAGCACTTGGGATTTAGGCTTACCCCTTAGCTCTCCCTGGCCTTTTCTCTCAGATTCTGAAAATGTGGCTGGACAATTTCCTATAGTTTCTCCTGCCAGTCTGGTTGATATTGGCATCCTGAGGCAGTGTAGTAACTGCCTTATGTACACAGACAACCACCTACTACTACCACCACCTAGGAACACAATTTGTGAGAAATGCAATTACATTAGGAACCTAGAGTCTGTGCTTTCTCCCTCACAAGCCAGTATATCTGGTAATGAGAAGGTTGTCAACGCAATTACTACACCTCAAACACCACCCACACCTACAAAACACACACCCACACATGTGGAGGTCCTCAATAAAAGCATACCCAAACACTTGCCATCCTTACAGAGGTTTTGATTTGGGGAATTCCTTAGTTTCTGGTGTCATTCCAGGGGGATTCAGTACCTGACAGCCTGGGAAGATATGCTTGGCTGACCACAATGCTTTGCCAGAGATGGCCTGCATCTGTCTCACTTTGGCTTTTTTACAAAAATGATGGGGTTAAAACTACCAACATAAAAATTTCAACAAAACCCAAATTAAAAGTCATGGTGCTAAATCCTAGGAGTCTAAACATGAAACTGCACTCATTGCAAGGATTCTTAACCCTGGAAAATGCAGACATCTGTGCAGTCATAGAAACCTGGTTCAAAGCTGTGGGGAGCACCTCAGCCATACCTGGTTACTCATCCTATCATACATTCAGACCTCAAGCTGTGGGTAGTAAAGCCAAAGGGGGTGGACTTTCAATATATATTAAAGACATACACACCTTCAGGCTGGTCAAACAGTATGACACACAGGAGGCCCTCCAGATGTAGTTAACCATTGACAAGACCCCTATACAAATCATAGTTAGCTACTGGCCCTCAAATCTGAATCAAGATGCCCAAACTGCCTAGTTAGACCTTTTTGAATCTATCAAGATTCAACCCTTTACCCTGATCCTGAGTGACTTCAACTACCCAAACATAGACTGGGAGAACTACTCATGCCAGAACACAAATGCCTTGAGATTCCTCAATTTTGTCAATGCAAATGCTTTGGAACATCTAGTTGATACCCCCACAAGAGGTGATAATAACTTGGACTTGGTATTAACCAACACGAGTAACCACTGCAGCATCCCTGCATTATCATCCTCCCTTGTAAGATCTGAAAATAAAGCGGTCATGTAATCTCCCCCTGACCCCCTCTAGCTAGGTTGAAACAAAAACTTCTCCAAAGCTGATTACAACCTCCTGCAGGATGATATAAGCAACTTCACAGCCCACTCCCCCCTCTAGGAACCTGCACCAGTATCCAAAACTATACCAAATTACTACACAGACATTTATATAGCTGCATGGAATCATGAATACCTGACAGGACTAAATCATCCTCCACAAAGATGCGTAAACCTGTCTCGTGGACATCAGTAATAAATAATCTCTATAACAAAAGGAAAAAATTGCTGTCCAGGACCAAAAAGGAGCAGGTGCACAATTGGAAGCAATCTCTCCTTAGCCTAAACAAGCAAATAAGAGCACTAGTGAAATCTTCCAAAGAAAACTTCAAGTCCAAATTGGCCACATCTACTAGAGACAATCATAAGGCCTTCTTCACATATGTCCGTAATCTAAAAGATAGCATCTAGATCTGTTCAGAACTGATGGTCAAGGACACCACATATACAAATGTCGTAGGTATAGCAAATGTACTGGCTGACAGATTCAGTGAAAATTTCACCCCTCTGTCCCCCATCAGTAAATCAGGACATTCCCAGTACCTGCCCCCTTCCCCTTATATCCAGGGATCAGATCATGACTGCTCTATCAAAGCAAAAAATACAGCCCCAATAGGACCCAATAACATCCCAGGTTGCATCCTACATTAATTCAGGCAGCAACCTGCAGCACCATTAGGTGCCCTATTCAACCAAAGCCTGAGTACCACCTTTGTCCCAGCTGCATTAAGGGCAGCCACTGTCATTCCTTTATCCAAAGCTGGACTGTCCACTGATCCGGGAAATTATAGAACCATCAGCTTAGGTAGCCTGATCTGCAAGGCCATGGAATGGAGTATCATGGACCTTATTAACAAGGCCATTTGCAACCTCCAATTGCTCGATCCCACACAGTTTGGCTTCATCAAGGGGAGGTCATATCTCTTAAATTTGTTATACTTTTTTGAGACAGTCACCAAAGCCATGGACAAGGGAAAGACAATGTACACTGCCTACCTTGACCTGGCCAAAGCCTTCGACACTATTCCCCACTCAAGCATAATAGATAAACTCTCTCAACTAGGGATCAATCTATATGTTACCAGATGGGTATCTAACTGGCTCACTGATAGAACCCACCTAGTCAAAATAGGGGAAGCCACCTCAAGCAGTAGACCCATATCGAGTGACGTACCCCAGAGTTTGGACTTGGGGCCCCTGTTATTTGAGATATACTTCTCTGAGTTGCAAGCCAAAACCAGTGGGCTATGGCTGACCAGGTTTGCAGATGACTGCAAGCTGGGTGCTGTCATAAATTCCCCTAGTGATGTGGACATCCTCCAAGAGGGTCTCACCCAAACAAATGACTGGTGCCAGAAACATGGCCTCAAGCTGAATACAAAAAAAATGCATCATCATCCCCTTTGGGGAGAATGACATCCCCACAAATTATCATATTAATAACAATGTTCTAAGCACGCAGTCATTCATGAGGGATTCGGGCACCCAGCTTGATAGCAACCTGACTTTTGACCACTGTGTTGCTTCCATTGTACGGAAAGTTTTCTACATGGCACACCTCATAAGTAAGGGTATCTCATCTAGGGAGAAGAAGGTCATAACATCCCTGTGTTCTTCCCTTATAAGGCCCATTATCGAGTACAGCACCCCATTCGGCATGTACCTTGCAAAGCACATGCAGCACACAAATTATCATATTAATAACAATGTCCTAAGCACGCAGACAGTCGTGAGGGCTTTGGGCACCCAGCTTGATAGCAACCTGACTTTTGACCACACATGTTGCTTCCATTGTATGGAAAGCTTTCTACATGGCCCACCTCATAAGTAAAGGTATCTCATCCAGGGACAAGAAGGTCATAAGATTCCTGTATTCTTCCCTTATAAGGCCCATTATTGAGTACAGCATCCCATTCGGCATGTACCTCGCAAACCCCATGCAGCAGCTGGAGAGACCACAGAGGTTCTTCACCAGGAGAATCCTAGGCCTCAAAAATCTATCATACACAGATAGGTTAAAAGCCCTCTCCCTCTACTCTGTTTCATACAGACTCCTCCGAGGTGACCTCTGTCTGGCATACAAGGTGATCTCGAACCCTGCCTTGATGGAATTGCTGCATATCCACAAGTCAAACTCCACTCGAGTAACCTGCACACATGACCTCAACCTGGTCTGTGACATCAATAGGACTTGTTGGCGGGACAGATTTGTGTCCCAGAGACTCCCCCATCTGTGGAATAGATTCCCTCTCCATGTCAAGTAGAGTACCTCTTTACCCCTTTTTAAGTGCAACCTGGATAACTGGATGGGAAATTGAAAATACATTCCTGGGATTCCACCTGTGTCCCTGCTGAACAGGGGCATCTGGTGCTGATTTGTCTATACATGGGCTAAACTCTTGGCTAGGCTTATAAGGGCCTAAGGGCCAATAGCCTAGTTACCTCTTATGATCCCATGATCCTATAAGTTAAGAAACACCTTTGCTGCCAATAGCCTAGTTACCTCCTAGGTTCCCATGATCCTATAAGTTAAGAAACACCTTTGCTGTTTGTGTTCTATCCTCTGTGTTTTTCTATATATTGTTAGTTGACATCAAGGCAGTAAGAGTCTTATTTTGATGGCAAAACCTACACTGCATGTGACTCCTGATTTTAGAAGAGTCAAATAATTAATTTAAATGCTTAAATAGCTGTCCTTTTTTGGGGTCATTGCAAGGTATGGAAGTAAGCCAGACAGGCTGAATTTATTAGCTGTCAGTTCATAATTGTTTAGTGTGGTGGGATAATGTTGAACATTTTTCAAAGGAAGGAACATTCTTGCCTTGCAAGAAGAAGATTAACCCCTGGATTCAGCAAGCCCTGCACAGTGTGCAGGAACAGTGCAGGAGCTCCAGCAGGCAATATGTCCACTGTGCAAAACAGGAATAAGCTGCAGGGTCGTGCACAAGCACTCCTGCACTATTCCTGCATGGATGCAGGTCCAGTATGCAAATTATCCCATTTTCAGGTGAAAACCATGAAAATGAGGTGAATTTACAAACCAGGAAACTGGCCGTGCAGGAGTAGTGTAATCTGCAAAAATGTACTTGGTTAGTAACCAAAGTTTCAAATAAAGGGTGTATAAATGAAAAATAAAGGTGCCAATGGCATATATATGGCATTGGCATGGAAATTAAAAAAACTTCTTTATTTTTTTAACTGATTTTTTTATTTTTTTGAGCATGCAGCAGGTGTTTAAGCATGATTAGGTGAAAATAAAATAAATAACCTTAAAATAACAAATTATAAGCATTCTAACTTTATTCATTATATAGCCATTAGCAGAAATGGCAATGGCCAGTGAGATTGGAATGCTATTAGTTGCTATTGGGGAGGACCAGGGGGGATGCATCAACATCAAACAACAATCAAATGATGCAAATGAGGGAATGATACTGAATCCCAGATTTGCTCAGTGTCAGTCCCTCCAGTGCAGTGTAAGTGCAAAAGCAGGGTGCAAGCCCTGGAGTTAGCTGGACATCATGGGGGTGTGTCAGGCATACTGTAAGTGGATTGGAGCCCTGTGGCTCAGGTTTGCCTTTTAGCTAGCAGAGGCAAGGTGTGTCTGAGAGGCTGGGAACTCTCTTACATTGCCTAAGTGGGTGTGCATGCCACACACTGGGTTTTAAAGGAAAAAGAAAAGTAAACCAGGAAATAGCAGCTCTGTGCACATTTGAGCACTGTTTCACTGCACGCCCCCAGGCCTCAACAGGAAGGCAATGGGAAGGGAAAGGAGCAGTAGGAAGGTAATCTAGGAGAACCAGCATAGCTGACAGGTGAAATGTATCAGAATCAGCCAATTATACAGGCATCAGCCAAGCCCAGCCCAGAACACTACTATAAACTATGCAAACACCTTTCCCTCTGTTTTTCCCACATACTCTACACCACCGGTGTATACAAGCAGGGAAATTTTAACAAATGAAAACAACAAAATGATAGGACCTGCAGCAGCTATCATACATCAACATGTGGAAGAGGCTGAGGGTGGTGTGGATGAGAATGCTGTCGACCAACCCACAGTGAGGAGATGGAGAAAAGTGTACAGACCCAGGGTAACCTACTAGGGGCTACATGAGCTGGAGATAGTAGAGCACTATAGGGTAGACAGGGACCTCCTACAGCAAATGGGTAAGCTGTGCTGGCCGTGACTGACATACAGAACTAACAGAGGGGAACCCATCCCAGTAGATACCAAGGTATGTGTAGGCCTAAGAATACTAGCCACAGGTACCTGCCAAAGGCCAACTAGGGATATCATGGGGATCTCACAGCCATCAGCATCCAGGGTACTCCACCAATTCCTGGATGACATGTCAGCACATGCCATTGAGCACGTATATTTCCTCAACACCCGTGAGGCATTGGCCAACAATATGCATTTCTTCCACCAAATAGGTGAGGTAGTGGGTGGTATAAACTGCACACACATATGCATCAAAGCAGCACCTGGAGAGAGGGATAGGGTCTACATCAACCACAAGGGCTTCCCCTCCATCAACTGATAGGTCGTGTGCGATGCCCAGGGTATTATAATGAATGTGTGTGCTGGCTGCCCTGAAAGCTACCACAATTCCCACATCTGGCATCTGACGTAGCTATACCAGAGATTTGCCAATGGGGACATCCCTTAATGCCATCTAGTGGGGGATGCGGGTTATGCACTGGAGCCGTGGCTGATGACACCCATCAGAAATGCACACACACACATGGACAAGAACTCCATTATGAGGCACATGCACAGACCAGAATTATAATAGAGCATGTGTTTGGGATGCTCAAGTCACCGTTCCGGTGCTTGGACAGATCCAGTGGTGGGATGCAGTACTCACCAGCTACATGTACTCAAATTGTCATCGTAATTGCCATGCTACACAATATGATCCTGCAGAAACAGCTGCAGCAGGAACAGTACGGGGCAGGGCCACACAGCCCCCACCATTGCCAAGGCCTGCACAGGCACAGAGTGACTCAGAGGAGGAACAACCTGAGCCTGCCCTAGTAGGCAGAAGGAGGCATGCCCAGTATGTCCTGGCCTTGGCAAAGAGGCAATGCATAGCACATACACTGACACAGTAGGGTCCCAGAGAATGACACCTCTCTCGGACTCGCACATGCAGTAAAAGGGATGCTAAACATGACACTACCTGTGCTTAACCATGTATAGGAGTGTACTATGTGCATCCGACATAGGCAGCCCTCCAGCACCATCCTCAATACTGGCACACCCACAAGGTAAGTCACTCTTCTTACCAACTGCCGAATGGAGTAGTATGTGTTGTTACTTGTATCTATGGTATGGATGGGAGCATGCAAGGGAATCGGGTGGCTGAATTGGATCCCAGCAGATAGCAGACATCTATAGTGGCAGCATGAGATCTGTAACATATACTGGTGTCACCACAGTAGCCAGTACTACACATGGTGACAAAACCCACTGCAGGAAATGTGCTGGGCCACGTGTGTCCATATGACAAACAATGCCAGTCAGAGAGGTTCACATACCCAACAACAGTCTCAGCCAGCAGGACAGATGTAGACAAAGACAAACACAAACAAAGGCTGTGCTAAGGCCTCTGAATGATGGCTAAGGGTAACCTCCACCTGCAGGCCTACACAGACAGACTACATCAGGTCAGGCAGTGGGATGCTAGTTCTGAAGGGTAAGAAGTCAGAAACTGATATGTCGGTCAATCAAACCTAAGAACTGTGGTACACTGATATGCCTCTAGTCAGCATGATAGGTTAGAATACAGAATGAAATGGAGTACCTGACATACCAATACAGTCATAGCAAATGTGTACAAGTTTCAGATGTGCCCCTCCAATCCTATGTAGAAATGTAGTAACAGTCAGGTGAGAAATGTAGAAACAGTCAGGTGTGCCCCCTCCAGTCCGATGTAGAAATGTAGTAACATGTATGTGTAGGTATAATACCAGTGGAGCACAGATGACCTGAGGTGGCCAAGGTAGCAGAATAGATTGAAGCATTTGTACAATATGCAGGTATGCGTGTGTTAGGTTTGTGTGTCTTACATATTGTGTGAGAGTGGTCAGTATGTATGCATGGTGAGGTTTGTCCTGGTGGCCATTGACAGGGCCAAGTCCTCACAACTGCAGTGCCAAATGCAATGATCCCCAGTATAACACATTCTAGCAGTAAGCCATTGTAAATGTATGGTGGTAATATGTGTCACCATCTGAAAGATGGACATGGCATGACTGTTGGGCCAGATATACAAGCAGTACACAGGGGAAAGTACCCCAGACAGACAAACCATGAAATGGACACACCCTTGGAATTGTACATACAGGTTAGCAGCATATACCGATGTTGTCTGGTCAAATACTCGCAGAACACAAAGGCCATAGGAATAATGTATTGAGAAATAGCTGATGTCTCTGCACAAGCCAGCATAACTGGAATGCCCCATGCATATCTGTGAGTCAGATGCAAGTAGTGTCCATAGCACACATGTACCCATCTCACCCAACTACCACACAGAGGTACCTCTCCGGTCTTATCCCTGCTGTTGGGAATGGGTACAATATGATCCCCACCTGTGTTTAGCAATAGCAAAAGAATGCAGCATGCAGTGCAGGTGTCCCATGCAGGTGTGTCCCTATCTGTAAGCAGCACCCTGCCAGCATCCACACCACCTGATTAATACTAATAGAAAGTATTGGCATGAACACCTAGCACACCTGCCCTGTCACCCCAGGGGAATATACTGTATGGCAGTCTGGTACTGTAGGACTGACAGAATGCAACAGCCTGCTACAGCTGGCCTGCATCACTACCAAATAGCCTACAGTCCTCTGCCAAAGACCTGCATCTCACCCATACTGCCAAGATATGTTATGTCATACACTCCCAAATAACAACATAACACAGGCAACAAAATCCATATACAAGGCCATGTGGAAAAACCACAGTAACATGTCCACCATGTCCCACTGCATGAATTGTGGACCAACACAAATACACTGATGTGATGAGGTGATAACTATAGGGAAAGTATCAGAGATTGTTTGCATAATGTATGGAAGAGGATAGAATAACGGGGGGGGGGGAGCATGGGCAGCATGGAATGTGTGAAGTCTGAAACACAGCCATGTGTACATACTATCCCTGGCTGCAAACAGAAGAATAGGTGTCTATAAACCTGTCCATACACCACAATAGGGGTAATGTCCTGACTTATGACCCCTGCCTCTGGGTAACCTGTGTGAATCTTTACAGCTGTGAGGTATTGCCACAGCAAGATAAGGCCATACTGTCACGTTGATGGATGTACAAGTATGGGATCTTCTGCCACCACTATACCAAGGTGCTGAACTGACTACACAGACCCAGCAGCAAGTGTCTGTAGCTCCCCCTCCAGAATGGCATTAGTTTGCAGGAATATGTAGGTGTTCGAACACAATACTGGACACAGCTGCATTCACCCTGTGTTCCCCAGGACATCACTGTGAGTAAAAATGTCTACATGACAGTACTTGAGGACATAAAACATCACAGTGTATAACACTACACATCTGAATATCTCTGCTAACACCAGTACCATGTAGCAGAAGCAGCAGAGACACAATTACCTATATTACCCACTATCCCTTGCCCAGCTTGACCCCATATTGCCAACTGATCTGCAGGGGTCTATATCACATTGTCGAATACTGACAATGTCAAATGGCTAAAATGTTGAAAGCGCTGTTCATTGAAACTGTTCTTATGGGGGGCTGCACCCCACCACTAATTATATATACCAACTCCGAGATCACACTACATTGAGGAAAGGGCAATTTTCTGATCCTCACCGTACCGCGATCCCACAAAACACTTTTTGATGAACAGCACTTTCAACATTTTAGCCATTCGACATTGTCATAATTCGACAATGTGATAGGAACCCGATCTACATATATCCTGCAGGAACAGTTTGCTAGCTGTAGGTGTAGAACACAAAAGTCTGCACTGGAATACAATCTACCTGGAATGGATCCACACATTAAATTCTGGTCTACTATTAACACACTACTATCCCCAGGCAGAGTTGAATCACCTAATCCACTAGGCTCCAACCCTGATTGTCCAATGCAAACAGCTAATGCCTTTAATTCTTTCTTTACTACTACCATACTAAATCTAGAAAATCAGCAAAACCCAGATACCTCTAATTTGCCCAGTCCAAGCTCTACTCCTCCCCCTTTTCACCTAGAGCCTATACCCACCTCCTATATCTCTTCCCTACTTCAAAAACTAAAACCTGATACCCGCTCACCTGCCAACCTACCAGCCGAATACCTCAAAATAGGAGCTAAAGCCATTGCTCACCCAATCTCCATATTGATCAATAGAACCTTAAAAGAAGGTTTAATCCCATCAATCTGGAAAATCTCATACATTATTCCTCTTCACAAAGGTGGTGACTCTACTGAGTTCTCTAACTTTTGTCCCATTGCTCTACTCTCCCCACTTGCTAAAATCATGGATAAATGTATCCATAAACAACTTATAACCCACCTACTCCGCCACCAGCTCCTAGCTAACTGTTAACACGGTTTTAGACCATTTCATAGTACCACCACAGCCTTACTATCCTTTACCAACTGTATCAACAAAAATCGTAATAATAATACTCTATCCTCTGCTTTCTTTGTAGACCTATCTAAAGCCTTCGACATGGTTAATCATCAACTTCTCCTCCACCTACTGAAGTCCCTCTCCTTTGACTATCCTGCCATGAACTGATTCACAGCCTATCTTGAAAACCGAAAACAAGCAGTTCTTTGGCAAAACCATCTTTCCGACCTTCTTCCTACCTCTCTAGGTGTCCCACCAGGCTCTATTTTAGGTCCACTACTGTTTTCCATTTTCATAAATGACCTTCATCTCTCTATTCCACTATCTACCTGTATCCAATATGCTGATGATTCTACTATCATTTGTTCTGCCTCATCCCAAACTGAACTTCATTCTCTCACACAAAAAGCCTTCTCAACTATTGAACAATGGTTCTCCAACCACTGTCTTCTCCTTAACCCTAAAAAAAAACAAATTACTGCTCTTTACTCCCTCACATCTATTGTCCCCTCTTCATTTCACACTTACATCTAACAATGGTACCGTTATCTCTCCTGACCCCACCACCAAACTCCTTGGAATTACTATTGACAATCAACTAAAGTTTGACACTCACATAAATTCCACAATTAAATCTACAAACAAAAAACTTGGATCCCTTTATCGTATCAAACCTTTCCTGACACCAGTAGCCAGAGCCACAATAGTTAGAACCCACTTAATCTCTACCCTGTTATATGCTTCCCCCATATATACCAATCTTTCTAAAAATAATCTTAACAAACTTACTAGATCATACAATAATATTGCTAGATTTGCTACCAACTCCTTACAGAACCCACCATTGTCCAAATCTAAAACAGCTAGGGTGGCTTGAATTACGCACTACTACAATTTAATCAACTTATAACGCCTACAAAGCCCTACACCAACCCGATAACACCCCATCTCTCTACCCTTATAAGACCATATAATAACTTAAAGAATCTTCGCTCTGCCAACAAAATGTTGATACACACTTCCTTCTAATAACCTAGCAGGTGATTCTTTATTCTCAAACTCAGTTGGTAAAATATGGAATCAATTACCAAATGACCTCACCCCCTTACCTCTCTCACTATTTAAAACTAACCTAAAACTTTTCTTCTCCAATCACTGGTTATGCTCCTGTACCAACCTTGACTAACCATTTTTTTCTCTAACTATCTGTCAACCACAAAATATCATTCTCAACCTTAATCTCTGCATCTAACCATTCCTTAAACTAACCCTCCTCCTTATTCATAGCACTCTCTCTCCTGAGTACTACTTCTTATCTTTAACTCTTCTACCCATTTTTCCTCTGTCTTATTCCAATTTTTGTTAACTGAAGAGGTATTATTCCATATTAATGTCATTGCCTGACTTTTTCTTTAGATGTTTCAAAATGTTGTTTTAAAATGTTTAATCTATAAATGTTAAATCAAAATGTTATTTTATGTTTTTGTATGTTTTTATTATGCTGTGTAACTGGAGCTTTTCTCCCCGGGCCTCCACTGAAAATGGACATGTATCCAGTTGGACTAGCCCGGTCAACAAATGTAAAATAAAATAAATAAATAAATAAATACAGAAGGGCATATTGGGCATGCTCCAACACTTAAACAAATGAAGCCCATGTCTGGCATCAACAGTGGATCATACATATCTGACAGTTGCAGATGTTAGTGCATACACTCCTCAGTATGCACCAGTCATGCTTTGCACACATATTGGATAGGAATACACAAATATATCTAAGGACAACACACTATAATATGCCAAAAGTACACATACATAGAGGTGTGGAAGAGAGTGACAATGACAAAAAGCCTTCAATCATGATGCCTGTCCTGCCCAGCACACAGCCAAATGGCTACAACCACATGATGTGCAAATGTCACTCACAGTAGAAATTAGCCACTGGTATCTCTCAGCATTATAGACTCTGTGGTGCTAGTGCTAACTGTGCAACATGAGTGTACAAGGCGGTAGTAATCTAGTAGTTGTATACAAGTACCTGCGGAATATAAACCTGTGTGTACCTAAGTGTGGTGTGTCTACTTCAAGATGAATGGGTTATGGCCCATGCACACACACTGCCCTCCCCATAGCCCTACTATGGAAAGCTTACTGATGTCAGTCACTTTGAAATACACCTTTGGGGAAAGAATAGCCTAGTAATCTCTGTGGTGTGTCCTATAACTGCATAATACTATAGTGTAAAACCCATTTGGTAGGAGTGCTACTCCCAGACATATCAACTGTGTGTGTGTGTGTGTGTGTGTGTGTGTGTGTGTGTGTGTGTGTGTGTGTGTGTGTGTGTGTGTGTGTGTGTGTGTGTGTGTGTGTTTGTGTGTGTGTGTGTGTGTGTGTGTGTGTGTGTGTGTGTGTGTGTTTGTCTGTGTAGGGAACAATGCTTTTTAGGCTAGTCATACCCACTACAATTCAAATGCCCTACTTTAGCAAGCCTGCTGATGTCATTCACTTTGAAATACACCTTTGGGGAAAAATAGCTCATTGATCTTTGTGGTGCATCCTATAACTGCGTAATGTTGTGTAATAAACTAGCTAGGTAAGAGTTTTACTCCAAGACATGACAATTTTGTGTGTGTGTGTGTGTGTGTGTGTGTGTGTGTGTGTGTGTGTGTGTGTGTGTGTGTGTGTGTGTGTGTGTGTGTGTGTCTGTGTGTTTGTGCATGTCTGTGTAAGGAGCAATGCTTTTAAGGCTAGTCAAACCCACTACAATTCAAATGCCCTACTTTGGCAAGCCTGCTGATGTCATTCACTTTGAAATACAGCTTTGGGGAAAAAGTAGCCAGGTAGTGTCTGTGGTGCATCCTATAACTGAGTAATGCCATAGTGTGATAAACTAATTAGGTAGGAGTTCTAATCCCAGACATGGCAACTGTGTGTGCATGTGTGTCTGTCTGTGTAGGAAGCAATGCTTTCTAGGCTACTCACACTCACTACAATTCAAATGCCCTGCTTTGGCAAGCCTGTTGATGTCATTCACTTTGAAATACACCTTTGGGAAAGAAGTAACCCAGTAATCTGTGTGGCATGTCCTATAACTGTTTAATGCTGTAGTGTGGTAAACTAGTTAGGTAGGAGTTCTAATCCCAGACATGGCAATTGTGTGTGCGTCTGCCTGTCTGTGTAAGGAGAAATGTTCTTTAGGCTAGTCACACTCACTACAATTCAAATGCCCTACTTTGGCAAGCTTGCTGATGTCATTCACTTTGAAATGCACCTTTGGGGAAAAAGTAGCCCAATAAGCTCTGTGGCACGTACTATAACTGTGTAATGCTGTAGTGTGATAAACTAGTTAAGTAGGAGTTCTATTCCCAGACATGGCAAGTGTGGATGTTTGTGTTTGTCTGTGTAGCAAGCAATGCTTTTGAGGCCATTCACAGTCACTACAACCTCTATTGTCCTTCTTTTGCAAGCCAGCTGATGTCATTCCCAGTGAAATACACCTTTGGGGAAGGCTACTCCAGCAATCTCCATGGTGCATCCTATAAGAGCGTAATGCTGTAGTGTGATGTAGTAGTTTGCTTGGGGTTCTATTCCCAGACATGTCTGTGTAGGGAGCAATGGTCTTGAGGCCATTCACAGTCACTACAACTTCCATTGCCCTTCTTTGGCAAGCCTGCTGATGTCATTTCCAGTGAAATACACCTTTGGAGAAAGAATAGTCCAGTAAACTCTGTGGCACGTCCTATAACTGTGTAATGCTGTAGTGTGATAAACTTGTAAGGTAAGAGTTCTAATACCAGACATGGCAACTGTGTGTGAGTGTGTGTCATTCATATCCTGTGTGCAGGTGGCTATGTGTGTGTAACAATTGGACTCATTGTGGAGCAGGTTTTGCAAATTTCTTATATGGTGGGCCTATTATATGTAACACTGTCCATCTTACAAGGATAACAGATGTCAAATAGCTGAGAGACTGGCATGCCAATCGATACCCCTACATGTGACATCAAAGCCTGGCAAACAAAATAAGCAACCCTTGTATTACCCAGAGAACACTCTCAACCCATGTCTCATACACAAACACACTTGCCTAGGAAACAACTGCTATGTTGGTAGTACCCTGCATAATGCCCACAGATAGTAACCATTGTGTGATTACAGTGGACTACAGAGGGCATGTTACCCTGTCCCATAACTACAATAGGCACATAATTGCAGACAGTGTGCCTTCACTATGTTCCCCACTGGACATCTGCAACAACTGTGATGCCATCAAATGTGACCCACAAAGGGTATTCCATGCCTTAAACACATGCCCTGTATGGACAGATGCCACTGATACCGGGTAATACCTGTATCATGCTATCAATGTAGGTGCAGGGTCAACCTGGTGTCCATTACCAGTTCCTGACACATGAGGGGAGGATTGTCACATCTGATAATAAAAATCTTTGTACACAACATGGGCCAGACAACCCAGGTACAGTTCCACATGTCACTGAACATGCATGTGGGATGTGTGCACATCCCAGACACCATCCATGTCATGGACTATAGAACACATACATGGCAAGCATTACACAGCACTGACCACACACAATAGTAACCCAGGTGACTGGATGGTGAATACAATACCCACCTGTGTTGGCCAATCCAGACACTACATCTCTGAGCCACACTGCAGACCATTGCCATGTGGCCTGATGCCAAGGTATACCCCTTACCTAGCCTTGTATAGCCTTCTAACACAGTCAACCACTACACACCCATGAAGTAATTCACTCATGCATGTCAGTATTGTCACCCTGTGTCTGTGGAGTATAATGCTTTCAACCACATTCACACTCACTACAACTCCCATTGGCCTACTGATGCATGCTGTCTGATGTCAGACACCTTCACATACCCTTTGACCATATAACATCTGGATACCCCTGTGGTGCATGTGATACCTGTGCATTACTGTATTGTGGCAAACTAGCTAGTTAGGAAATCTATTCTTGACCATGCCAAGTGTGTCAATGTGTGTGAATCCCTGAGAGAGTGTGGCTGTGTTGACACTAACACCTGTCCATGTGGACAGGGACATGTACTACACCTACCTTATTGTTACTATACCACTGTTGCAGATGTCACTCACCATCAGATATACCTTTGGACAGCTGCCCCATATGGAAGCTATGTTGTGCATGCAATAGTTGCAATGACATGTAAGAGCAATACATAGTCAGGCAGTGGTTTGAAACCCTGTACAGGTAGGTGTGTGACACAAACCTGCTTAGGTTTTACTCTCCCACACCCTCCCTGACTTACATTGTCTCTGTGTGTCTCTGTCACTCCCTCTCTGGTGGATGTGGAGAAGTACATCTGCTTTGCTTAGGGAGCAGCTTGTGTTTTGTAAGTGATGCCCATGATTAGCTGATGGCCTCTGCATGAATTGCAGTCCCCCTCTAGCTGATTGAATTTGGAACAGCTGTGGTAACATTCCCATAGCCAATTGCATGGGAACACACTCCAATATATAGGGACATCATGTTGGTGTTGGGCCTTTTCATTCACTGTGAGCAGGACCTAAATCTGGTGTTTGGCAAACAGCATCACAGATGGTATTGGGATTTACCTCTAACAACATACACTGTGGAAACAGGCCAACAGACAGGAGGGGGATGTGCCAGATATGACTACAGAATGTATGTGTTGCTCTTCTGCACTTGGAGTAATGTCGGTTTAACAGGGTGTGTGTGGATATGGTTGGTTTACATGATTTAATACCTGTCAAGACAGTGTCATGTGTTTGAGGAAACTCCCAACTCTAGGGTTATCTGCAGACTGGGCAGTGTGTGGAGCCTTTTGTTTCTTGTGTTACTCACAGAACACCAATCTGAGAACTGCAGAAGCATAGTTTGAGGATTGCATTCAGTACATGGTGACAAGCATGAGAGTTACTGACTTCATATACCTCATAGGACATATGTTACAACAAACCCTGGTAAGACAGTAAATGTATGAGGTTATCACAGCAACATGCCAATATTGGGCCAGTGTTTGTAGCTCCAGCCACAAGTCTGTCAACCTTTGTACATATGTTATACAGTAAGAGGTGCATATGTCCTGTGCACCATTATTTATTGACATCATACCTGATAACAAGCCAGTCAGATATCAGACTGCTAGACATTTTATGTATAGTAAGGGTTTTTTCTGAGGACATAACTTGTGCATTCTGTGGTTGTGTGTACAGTACTGGGGTCTGTGTACTTATGGTGATTGTCGACAGTATGTGTGTTGCGCATACGTACCTTGGGCTGTGCACAGACTGTGGTAGTTGTCATTGTTCTTGGTCCTGTTCTATCTGATGTTACATGCTGCTCCACTGTATGGTACCCTATTGGCTCACATGTCTGTAGGGCCAGACACACACATCTCCAATACCAAATACAGGCATCGGACCACACTGTGTCATGACCCAGTGCATGTAGGGTTAGTGTGTGAGTGGCACATATGAGGATGGTGTTTATTAGACAGTCCGTATAGTGTCATAATAAGCTTGCATGCCATATGTGGCTGTGGCTGTGTTCACATTGGTTGTGGGTATGCACTTTCTCACAGGTGTTTTTTACTCTGTGCTGTGACATGCGTGCAGAGCCTGCTATAATTGCAGGTACATATGTATCCCCCCATACAAAATGTAGTCCAGTGTGGGAGCAGTCTGCCTGTAGTTTGCACTGGGCTTTGTGACATGCCTAGCAGCCTAGTGTAATTACCCAGTGTGATGTTATGTCCTGTTATTTGCAAGACATACTGCTGTCAGGTCACCATAACTGTTGTGTATTTCTGAAAAAGCAGTGGGATACCGTACAGATGTATGTCACTAACTACTGGGTAGTATGTGGCCATGTGACCTCTGCACCACCAGGTATTATGTGTCATGACAGACTGGCGTGTGTGAATGCATAAACTGCGTGGACATATGTAGTCCAGTATTTACATGATATACCCATGTACATGGCTATTAACATCCACATTGTGAGGCATGGTCCACATATCTCGCATGAAGGGGATTTGTGTTCACCTCTGGACTGAACACAGAGTGCCAGACTGTCCACAAATATTGGTCATATCTCTGCTGTAGTCTACAGGATCATTACTGTGCTTGCAGTCATACTGTACTATGATGTCCTTAGGACATCTGTCAGTAGCCAATGGCACACATGTCAAAAGCAAATGTGACCTCCTACACACAACATGTCTAAGACAACCCCTGTTACAGTAGCAACAGTCTACATATATGCCTGCAATACATACGTGACATCCCCTTGCACTAAGAGGTTGGGACTATTGGTGCTGAGGTAGGACTCCACTCCATGTTCTGGACATATGGTAATATATATATATATATACACATATGCATATCTACATACGTATATGTATATATATATATATATATATATATATATATATATATATATATATATATATATACATATAAACACTTAAATATATGCATATATACAGCAATATATGTATACACATATACACAGATAAAGATACATATGCACATATAGTTATGGATATCTACATATATATCGACATAAATAGGTATATCTGATTAGATATGCATATAGATATCTACATATATATCAACATAAATAGGTATATCTGTACACATAGGATGTGTGTGTATATATATATATATATATATATATATATATATATAAAGATATCTACAAATGTCCATATATAGGATGCACTATACAGGTGTGTAGACATACATGTGTATGAATATATATGTGTATGTACATGTAGACATATGTATATATCCATATTCCTGTCATGTGTAAACATCACAGTTGTGTATACCTTCCCAAATGTATCTCACCATATGTATCTATGTGTATATTTAGATATAACAACAAATGTGATGCAACAGTAATATCAATAACAAGTACTACACAATTGTGGAAGTTATAGCAATTGTTCAATACTATTCAATATGTGTAGTGACAGATATATTGGAAAAAAACAACTGTCTTCTGTCTTCACAGTTGTCATGGCATAGTGGTTAACTGTTGTGACTACAGTATAAAGGGTGCAGGGCTCAAGACCTGCATGGGCTGTGTATTTTCTTGCTAGGAAGAACAAATGCTGTTGAATACAGAGTGGTTAAGGCAGTGTTGAGCAGTTTTAAGTGCGTTTGCACTGGTTTGTGTGAAGCTAAGCAGTGCTAAGCTACGGTTAAATGTACGGGTGCTTACACCGTGTAGGCTTCGGTTACCAGTGCACAAATCTGTTTAGCTGTTAAATTGCAGCAATCTTGACACCTGCTAAGCAGAGTTCAGCCCTAGTAACCAGTGCTCACATCCCAGTCTGATAACATAGCAGGGTAATGACTTCTGTAATAAGTGTATGTAATGCCATGTACAATACATGCATATATGTGTATAACTTGTAAAGACAAACCAAACAGTTATTTCCTATGGCATTATTTTTACAAAATTTTACAATATTTTCATAATATTTTTATAGTATTTATGATTATTTATTATCAATTCATAGTTTATAGTATTTATATATACATACACTGACACGTTTTGTATTGTATTCAGTATTTTTATTCTCTTTATATTTATATATGCAATTTTGACCCTGTCCTTATTCAAGCTTTTAAACTTTCTTAACTTTGTTAGCTTTGTTAGCTTTTTTAAGCTTGATAATGTACCCTTCGAAGTCTGACAACATATTTTATGTGTCTTACATATTGCAAGTGATAGATGTTATGGTTTACCTACATTTTTTTGGGGATGTATATCTTTAAACAATGCACTTTATCTTTTTATGAATTATTCATGAGTGCTGAATGGTGATTGGTGTACCATTTGATTATCACCTAATTGTTATGCTTTAAAAGCACTGTTTTAATGGACATGCTCTATCTTGATAAAGTCTCCAACATTGGAGAAGAAAGCGCTTGATTATATATATATATATATATATATATATATATATATATATATATATATATACATATATATATATATATTTTTGGCTTAATAAAGTGTTCTTCAAGAATTCTGTATTGTTTTGGATCAGTCTTCATTGTTATTGCATTTCCACACTACCGAAGTTTTTTGCTGTGACATGCATATATGTGCTGTCATTACAGTAGCAAGGGTGTGAGTGTCATGTCTGGGACACACAAGTATATAAGACCTGTACAGCACTGTTATCCATGTGAATGTGTTACATACAAGGGTAGTAACCCAGGTTATGTGTTGTCACACTGGCATGTAGTGTATCATGGCGGTACTACTGTTGACAGTGCTTTCCCAGGCAAGAGTTCAGTGCTAAATGTAGTACTGACAACAAACACAACTGCAAGCATAGCTGGACTCTGAGGTCTCATTGTCATGTTCTTGGTGTGTGAGCTGCGTCACAGTATATATCCCCTACTTGATAATGATCTAACATGTGGAATGTAACTGTAGACTACCATCTATACAGCACATGTCAGTGAGGGCTTCCAACATGTAGTGATAGCATACATATTGTTGTCAAACATCTATCTGTTGACACATTCATCCTACTGCATAGCTACTTGCCAAGCTGATATCTGTCAGTCCCTTTACAGATGTGCAGATGGCAGGTATCCAGCTTGGATATGTACAGGCAACCTATGATTGACTGACACTGACATGACTCCACATCTGTGTTATAACTGGCACATATAGGATACAACACCCTGTACAAACAACATGCCATGGGTACCTCCACTACAGTACCACAGTCAACAGAACATGCTTGGGTACAGGCCTCCAACACAGAAACTAACCATGTGTTGTAATACATGTTGCATACATGTCAACTGTATCATCTCAGTGACCATTCGCAGGAGGCACCCAGCGGATTGGCTGATGCATGTCACTCTCACCCTGAGGGTCACAACAATGGTGTTTGTCGATAGATTGCCTGCTGGAACATGGCAGGTGGCATGATACCACTGTACACACATCCCCTACACAACCCATCTCTCCATGGACAATAGCCAGGAACACACCTATGACCACCTGCAGCGATGCACCTGAGTACTGACACATGTGTACGTGTGCATTACTGAGGATAGCAGTGCCTGTGTGTTAGTACACCTGTAGTTGGGAATACCATGAGGGCCTTCACAACCACCACATTACTCATCGGCATAGTAAGATGTGGCTGCTGCTGTATCAGAAATTACATGTACCTTGTTATGCTCCTCTCCCTAGCAGCTACATGAGCCTTGCAGTATCAGCACAACAGTGTTGTACAAATGGGTCGATAGGCATGGGATACCCATTGGGATCTGGCAAGTGTGTGTATGTGTGCATGTCTGTATACCTGTAGGGTACAGCATTCCAAGGCCACATACTCCTATTACAATACACATTGTCACACAGTAGTACGGATAGTGTTGTTGCTGCCCATAGGTGAGGCATGACAATGCAACACCCTACTATGCCTGTGGCATATGCATTAGATGCATATCCCTGCAGTACCACTGTTGGGATATACAATGGGTTGTATCGCAGTCATGGGTAATGTGTGATGGTGGGTATGTCAGAGTGTCATCATGGGTTCCAGTGAGTACAATATCCACTGTGGGATGTGGGTGCTGTGTACACTCATTACACGATGGTACACCCGGTATATGTCCCATGTACCACTGTATGGTGACCACTGTCACCCTCAACCATACAGGTAACTGATTCCACAATCCAGCCCAGTTATGCATGTGCTGTGTGCAGCCCACCTGTAACAGACTGGACACACTGACAAGTTAGTTAGCACCAATAGTCCCAGGTCTCTTGGATGTGTGTCTGCCTGTTCATAGGTTCATAGGTTCATACTAGGCTATCTGCCCTAGGGCATTTATAAGCCTAGCCAGAATGTGTTTGGCTTTCGCCATCCATTTTAATTGAATTTTGCTATGCCCTTTTTCGAGGTTAGTATACTCTGCCTCTGTCTAACAGTGACATAGAAGTGATACCCGGGGTAAACCTACAATCTCCCATCCACTCATCAAGATTCCTCTTGAAGAGAGTCAATGAGGGACTCTGCCTAACCTGGACTGGGATTTTATTCCAGAGTGATGGGAGCCTCTGGATTATGAATCTGTCCCTCCAGCATGTCCTATTTATTTCAGTGCTGAGTTTCAAGTCTCTCAAGCGTGTAGCTCGATGGGATTCAGATTTTCTGAGGTGCAGCATGTCCATTAATTACTGGGTTGGACATGGCTTTATACGTCAGGCACAGATTGCCTCTGAGCAGGCGGTATGCCACTGAGTAGAGCTGGAGGTTCTTTAACCGGGCAGCATATGGCATCTGTTTGAGCCCTTTGATCCTCTTGGTGAGGTACTTTTGGGGTCTTTCCAGTTGCTGCAGGTGTCTGGTAAGGTACATTCCAAAAGGGGCATTGTACTCAATTATGGGCCTGATGAGGGATGAGTAAAGAGGCACGATGACCTCCCCTGATCTAGATGTGAATCCCTTCATGATTAGGTGGGCTATATAAAATGTTTTTCTAACCACTTTGGCCACGTGGTTGTCAAATGAGAGATTGCTATCAACTTGGGTACCCAGGTCCCTAATTACTTCTTCCGTACTTAATGGATTACCACCTATGTGGTAATTTGTGGGCACTTTGTTTTTGCCAAAGGGGATGACTATACACTTTTTTGCGTTTAGCTTGAGGCCATGGCTCTGGCACCAGTTGCCTGTTTCTATGAGGCCCTTTTGGAGGATTCTTGTGTCGGCTGAAGAGTCGATTATGGCACCCAGTTTGCAGTCATCTGTGAACTTGGTCAGCCACAGTCCTTCTGTGTTGGCCTGTACCTCTGAAAAATATATACCAAACAAGAGAGGTCCCAGGACTGAGCCTTGTGGGACGCCACTTGTAACTGGTTTGGAGTCTGACATGGCTCCAGCAATTCTAACCATGTGGGTTCTGTCCTTGAGCCAGTTTGCAACCCATCTAGTGACATAGGGGTTTATATTTAAGCTGGTGAGCTTATCTATAATGCACAAGTGGGGTATTGTATCGAAGGCTTTTGCAAGGTCCAGGTAGGCTGTGTAGACCACCTTCCCCTCATCAATGGCCTTGGTGACTGTTTCAAAGAAATCAATCAGGTTTAAGAGGCAGAATCTGCCCTTAACAAAGCCGAACTGGGTAGGATCCAGTGTCTGTAGGTCCCCAATATCTTTATTTATGAGGTCCATGATGATCCTTTCCATAGCTTTGCAGACCAAGCTAGTCAGGCTTATGGGGCGATAGTTTCCAGGATCTGTTGAGGCACCACATTTGTGGAGAGGGACCACTGTTGCTGTACGCCACTCTTTAGGTACATATCCAGTAGTAAGGCTGAGATTGAACAGTAGTTTTATGTTTGGGTTTAGTTCTTCTTGGAGTTCATGTAGGACACAGCCCGGGACACCGTCTGGTCCCATTGATGCTGTGTTTTTTGCTTTGGAAAGGGCGGCTCTTACCTGAACATCTGAGATGTCAGGGGGGCATCACTCTGCTGGGATATATATTTGCCGTTTTGATGGGGAAGGGGGGGAGAAGTTTGCACTGAACCTGTCAGCTAGGATGTTGGCAATGTCTGTGGGTTCGGTGTATTTTTTATCATTTTGGACTAATTCTGAGCATATCTGGGAATTCCCACCCAGGTTCCTAACATAACTAAAGAAAGTCTTGTGATTATCCTTAGTGTCCTGTGCAATTTTTCTCTCGAAGCTGGCCTTAGACGATTTTATGAGTCCGTGTAGTTTTTTGCTAATACTGATCAGAGATGCCTTCCCTTTTTGGGATTTTGCTCTATCATGTAGTAGCTTCCTCTTTCTATTGTATAGTTTGTTTATGGCTGGGGTCCACCAGACAGGACGCCTAACCTTGGAGGATTGGGTCTTGGTTTTATTTGGGATTGCATGATCCATGCATTCCTGAAGGTGTTCATAGAATGCATTTATAAAGGATTCTGCGGTCTGGGCCATATTTTCCACAGGCCCAGGGGGCTTTGAAGGATTTGACCTCGGTTTTGAGGAGTGTGAAATTTGCTTTAGAGAAGTTTTTCACTGTGGTTTTCTGGGCAGGGGCTGGGGTCAGGATGTGAATATCTAGTGAGATTAGTTTATGGTCTGATCTTACCAGTGAGGGATACACTTCTGGTCTGGAGCATAGAGTCCCCATGTTGGTGATGATCAGGTCCAGTATGTTTTCCGCTCTTGTGGGAGTGGCAACAAGTTGTTCCATAGCATTTGAGTTTATAAATTCTAAGAACCTTTGGGCTAGGGTGTTGGAGCTAGAGTAATGCTCCCAGTCTATGTTAGGGTATTTGAAGTCGCCCAATATAATGGTGTTTGTAGAGACCTTCATATTTTCCAGTGTTCTCAGGAAGGCCAAGTGGGGTTCTTGGGTTTGGGAGGGTGGTCTGTAGCAGGCTATAAACTGGAAGGCAGTTTTACCCACTGTTAGTTCCACATGGATAGTCTCTGATGCTTCGTGCTTTGTCCACCAAGCTGGAGGTGTGGGTATCTTTGATGAATATTGATAATCCCCCTCCTTTTGTGGTTCGGTCCAAATTTTGGGGCCGAAAAACATGGTATGAGGTATACCTGGTAGTGCTGGGGTGCTCTTGGGAGCCTTGTACCAGGTTTCTGTTACTGCAAAGATATCGATGTTCTCCATGCTAAGGAGAGTTTCGAGTGTGTGCATCTTGAGGTTTAGATTTCTGGCGTTGAGTAGCATTACTCTTAGTTTCTTATCCCTTGTGATACCTATGGAGGTGGGTATGTCTTTTGAGCTTTGCCTAAAAAAGGCACTATGGGGCTGGCAAGAGCCTTTGCCAATATCCGAAAGCCCAGGGGTGACAGGTGCAAGCCATCCCTAGCGAAGCATCGTGGCTTGTCGAGCATGTCATCCCAGGCAGACAGGCATTGGATCCCCTTTGAATGACACCAATACTTAAGCCAATTGTTGAAATTGATCATCTTGTCTTCATATTGTGGCATCATTCTTGGTGAGGGTAAGATGCTACTCAAGGTCAGGGTCATACCGGCCTGGGCTACATGCTCAGAGAGCTCCTCTATGTCTCTTTTCATGTTGTCTAGGGAGGTACGTCTCATGTCATTCACACCAGCATGGACGATGACTGAGTCATATTTGTTCTTACCTTGGAGTGACCTGAGTGCTTGTGTTATGTGGCGGATCCTAGCACCCGACAGGCAGCTCACCATGACCTTCTCCTTGTTCAGCCTGGTGAGTGGGACGTCAGTGTGCCTGACGATACAGTCACCTATTACAAGTGTATCAGGTGTGTTGTTTAGCCTTAAGGGCTGTGACTGTTCGGCACACTAGCTTTGTGAGCTATGTGTTGCACGTGTTTTGTTTTGGGGTAGCGGTTGCTTGGGTATCTGCTTTGGAGGTCTCTGCTGCTTAGGCAGATTTTTATTTAGAGCCTCCGAGTATGTTTTTGTGTGTTTATGTGTTTGGTTTGCTGTTGTGGTAGGTCTTTGTGACACTGGAATTGTAGTGAGTGTGGTTTCCTTCTCCTGCTGACTGGTTATGCCAGTACTGAGTTGATAGAGCTTATCCTCCAATTTGGCTATATGGTTGCATCTCTCACATGTGTTGGAATTTGTTGGGAGGAGGAGAGGGTTGTCTGTGTACATGAGGCAGTTATAACATTGCCTCAAGATTCCCAGATTCACCAGCTGGACCGGAGAGGAGATTGACAACTGACCTTTGGACTTGCTAGAATAGTATTGGGAATTCCTTTATAATTGAAAAAAAGGGCCAATGGAGAACACAGTACTTAAGGGGAGTTTGTGAGAGTGTAGTGCTTTTAATTTTTTAGTGCTAACTTATATAATTGCTTTATGAGCAAGTGCCAGGCTTTAGAGTGGGAATAGGTTGTTTATTATGAGAACTAGATCAGTTGTAAGGGAAAAAGTGAAGAGCAGACTTTGTGTAGCAGAGAATGGTTTAAACCCAATGATGCTGCACTATGCGCAAAATCGCGCAAAGCCACGCTAAAACAGGTTTTATACAGGGGGACTTGAAAGAGCTAGAAAATGGCCCAAAACGGCCAATAGACTACCAGATTCTTGTGCTGGGAACACTCCTCCAGGGATAGATAGGCTGCTCCAAGCTCCCCACTGCCACTGGTGAACAAAGAAGCCTTCCTTTATCCAAGAAAGGAAATGGGCAACACAGGAACTTTCCAAAAGTCCAGAATACAGCAAAGCCTGTATTTGGACTACTCTAGGTCAGGAAAGATGGGAAACAAGGATAATGTGTCTGTTAACGTGTATTTGATGGTATGTCACACATAACACAAGCACTCAGGTCACTCCAAGGCAAGTACAAATATGACTCAGTCATTGTCCATGCTGGTGTGAATGACCTGAGATGTACCTCCCTGGACTACATGAAAAGAGACATAGAGGAGCTCTCTGAGCATGTAGCCCAGGCCGGTATGACCCTGACCTTGAGTAGCATCTTACCCTCACCAAGAATGATGCCACAGTATGAAGACAAGATGATCAATTTCAACAATTGGCTTAAGTACTGGTGTCATTCAAAGGGAATCCAATGCCTGTTAGCTTGGGATGATATGCTCGACAAGCCACGATGCTTCGCTAGGGACGGCTTGCACCTGTCACCCCTGGGCTTTCGGATATTGGCAAAGGCTCTTGTTACCCCATAGTGCCTTTTTAGGCAAGGCTCAAAAGACAAACCCACCTCCATAGGTATCACAAGGGATAAGAAACTAAGAGAAATGCTACTCAACGCCAGAAGTCTAAACCTCAAGATGCACGCACTCGAAACTCTCCTTAGCGTGGAGAACATCAATATCTGTGCAGTAACAGAAACCTGGTTCAGGGCCCCAGAGCACCTCAGCACTACCAGGTTATACCTCATACCATACTTTTCGCCCCAAAACTTGGACCG
This sequence comes from Protopterus annectens, assembly GCF_019279795.1. Taxonomy (NCBI): domain Eukaryota; kingdom Metazoa; phylum Chordata; order Ceratodontiformes; family Protopteridae; genus Protopterus; species Protopterus annectens. Next base: position 1,870,748,594 of record NC_056739.1, read on the forward strand.
AACACAAAAGGAGGGGAGTATCGATATTCATCAAAGATACCCACACCTCCAGGTTGGTGGCTAAGCACCTAGCATCAGAGACTATCCAAGTGCAACTAACAGTGGGTAAAACTGCCTTCCAGTTTATAGCCTGCTACAGACCACCATCCCAAACCCAGGAACCCCACTCGGCCTTCCTGAGAACACTGGAAAATATGATGGTCTCTCCAAACACCATTATATTGGGCGACTTCAACTACCCAAACATAGACTGGGAGCATTACTCTAGCTCCAACACCCTAGCCCAAAGGTTCCTAGAATTTATAAACTCAAATGCTATGGAACAACTTGTTACCACTCCCACAAGAGGGGAACACATACTGGACTTGATCATCACCAACATGGGGACTCTATGCTCCAGACCAGAAGTGTATCCCTCACTGGTAAGATCAGACCATAAACTAATCTCACTGGATATTCACATCCCGACCCACCCCTGCCCAGAAAACCACAGTGAAAAACTTCTAAAGCAAATTTCACACTCCACAAAACCGAGGTGGAATCCTTCAAAGCCCCCGGGCCTGTGGAAAATATGGCCCAGACCGCAGAATCCTTTATAAACGCATTCTATGAACACCTTCAGGAATGCATGGATCATGCGATCCCAAATAAAACCAAGACCCAATCCTCCAAAGGCAGACGTCCTGTCTGGTGGACCCCAGCCATAAACAAACTATACAATAGAAGGAGGAAGCTACTAAATGATAGAGCAAAATCCCTTAAAGGGAAGGCATCACTGATCAGTAATAGCAAAAAACTACGGGCACTCATAAAATTGTCTAAGGCCAGTTTTGAGAGAAAAATTGCACAGGACACTAAGGATAATCACAAGGCTTTCTTTAGTTATGTTAGGAACCTGGGTGGTAATTCCCAGATATGCACAGAATTAGTCCAAAATGACAAAAATACACAGAACCCACAGACATTGCCAACATCCTAGCTGACAGGTTCAGCACATACTTCTCCCCCCCCCACCAAAAGGGCAAATATCTATCCCAGCAGAGTGCTGCCCCCCTGACATCTCAGATGCTCAGGTAAGAGCCGCCCTCTCCAAAGCAAAAAAACGCAGCATCAATGGGACCATACGGTCTCCTGGGCTGCGTCCTATATGAACTCCAAGAAGAGCTAAACCCAAACATAAAACTACTGTTCAATCTCAGCCTTACTACAGGATATGTGCCCAAAGAGTGGCGTACAGCAACAGTGGTCCCTCTCCATAAAGGTGGTGCCTCAACGGATCCTGGAAACTATCGCCCCATAAGCCTGACTAGCTTGGTCTGCAAAGCTATGGAAAGGATCATCATGGACCTCATAAATAAAGATAGTGGGGACCTACAGACACTGGATCCTACCCAGTTTGGCTTTGTTAAGGGCAGATCCTGCCTCTTAAACCTGGTTGATTTCTTTGAAACAGTCACCAAGGCCATTGACGAGGGGAAGGTGGTCCACACAGCCTACCTGGACCTCGCAAAAGCCTTCGATACAATACCCCACTCGGGCATTATAGATAAGCTCGCCAGCTTAAATATAAACCCCTATGTCACTAGATGGATTTCAAACTGGCTCAAGGACAGAACCCACATGGTTAGAATTGCTGGAGCCACGTCAGACTCCAAACCAGTTACAAGTGGTGTCCCACAAGGCTCAGTCCTGGGACCTCTCTTGTTTGGTATATATTTCTCGGAGGTACAGGCCAACACGGAAGGACTGTGGCTGACCAAGTTCGCAGATGACTGCAAAGTGGGCACCATAATCGACTCTCAAGCCAACACAAGCATCCTCCAAAAGGGCCTCATAGAAACGACCACTGGTGCCAGAGCCATGCCCTCAAGCTAAATGCCAAAAAGTGTATAGTCATCCCCTTTGGCAAAAACAAAGTGCCCACAAATTACCACATAGGTGGTAATCCATTAAGTACAGAAGAAGTAATTAGAGACCTGGGGACCCAAGTTGATAGCAATCTCTCATTTGACAACCATGTGGCCAAAGTGGTTAGAAAAACATTTTATATAGCCCACCTAATACATGAAGGGATTCACATCTAGATCAGGGGAGGTCATCGTGCCTCTTTACTCATCCCTCATCAGGCCCATAATTGAGTACAATGCCCCCTTGGGATGTACCTTACCAGACACCTGCAGCAACTGGAAAGACCCCAAAAGTACCTCACCAAGAGGATCAAAGGGCTCAAACAGATGCCATATGCTGCCCAGTTAAGGAAACTCCAGATCTACTCAGTGGCATACCGCCTGTTCAGAGGCAATCTGTGCCTGACATATAAAGCCATGTCCAACCCGGAATTAATGGACATGCTGCACCAGAAAATCCAAATCCCATTGAGCTACGCTCGAGACTTTGAACCTCAGCACTGAAATAAATAGGACATGCTGGAGGGACAGATTCATAACCCAGAGGCTCCCATCACTCTGGAATAAAATCCCAGGCCAGGTTAGGCAGAGTCCCTCATTGACTCTCTTCAAGAGGAATCTTGATGAGTGGATGGGAGATCGTAGGTTTACCCTGGGTATCACTTCTGTGTCACTGTTAGACAGAGGCACAGTATACTAACTTTGAAAAAGGGCATAGCAAAATAAATTTAAAATGGGTGGCGAAAGCCAAACACATTTTGTCTAGGCTTATAAATGCCCTAGGGCAGATAGCCTAGTATGAACCTATGAACCTATGAACCTATGTATTGTCCATATACAACCATTATATCTCCCATTACCATACTGTACATGTCTGGGGATGTTCTGCATGTAACATGTAACCTGGAACACACCTCACCCTGAACGCTGTGTGGTGTGTGCAATGAAAGCCACAAACTTCAGTATCACTACATACCTAGGTAGGCTTCTAGTCCCAGTGTTGTCAATTAAGAGTGTGCGTGTTTGTGGGTGGGTCTACATCAGGTTGCTGATTATACATGTCCCAGTGGGTCACCTGTCCATGTGGCACAGGCAATAACTGTTATACAAACCTGTGACATGCATTCAACTGTACCCCGGATATGTCACAGTCATGGTGTCACCACAGTGCCATACCCCTTGTGGAATATGAATGCAGACCATCCTCCTGCTGACACATGTACACCTATGACACAAATAGATAATGTTATGGAGACCACAATCACCCAGTCTTACTAACAGCAATAATGCATCATTGCTGGATAGCTACACTACCGGACATGTATGCATTAAATATTACTCCTGAAGGCATGTTACACTGCAGTACATTGGTACACTGTAGTACAGTCATCATGTGCATCAGAACCATATTAGCTTGTCCCTGCATTGATGTTATGGATGACAGGAATGTGGCACAGGTATCATCATATGCACAGGGTGTGTTGTTGGTTTGCCAGAGACCGAGGGTGGGCCATACATTTCACAGCATGTGTGTGGGTGAGGGGTGTAATTAGTTGAAATGGGCATGATGATGTGGTGTGTGTAGGTATGGGGTTGCGCTAGGTGTGTTCGTATAGTGTGTGGGTGTGCATGCACACAGTTCTGGCATGTGGCTGCCCTATACAGGTGTTTTTTGGACAGCTGCAGACTGTACCTAGCAGGGTGTGCAGTTCATCGCCTCCAGCCATGGACATATGGACTGTGTCTGCCAGGGGTTCCATGAGCATGTCCAGGTACAGGTCTCAATGTGCTACTCTCCCCTGATGATGACAGATGTCCGCTGGAGCCAGGTCCCTCCTGGGACTGACCAGGGCTACATACACATGGACTGCTGTTGTGTGAACAGTGTCCACCCTGCAGTGCTGAGGCTGGTACTGTCACTACTGGAGCACCTTGGTGTCCTAGCACGTCCACATTGACCACCAGCTGTTGGTGTTGCTGGCCTACATCCATACTGTCGCCGTACTCCCACCACTTTTTCAAGCACGGGCAAACCACGGTCGATGAGGCCCACCATCTCACCCAGCTATCTATACTTGACTTTGGTATAATCACGGAGGGCACCAGACAGTTCATGGAAGTTGTCACCTGCAGATGTGAGAGCATCCCTCTGCAGCCTCTTGCCCTGTCTGGTGTACAGTTCCATATGTACCTGCGCCCCCATGAAAGTCTGAAACATGCACCTGGTGGTATCAGTTGTGGCGTTTCTGCCAGGGGCATGATGACCAGTGGCCCTATATTGGCTTACATCTTGTCTGTTGGTGCTGCTCTGCACAGTTGATGGGTATGGCCCACTGCCCACAGGGACAGACTCTAATGTCCCTAGCAGTTGTTCGGCTGAAGATCATTACAACTGCAACACCTGATGGCACATGTATATCATTCCACATCATCTACCCCAGTATTATGTACCAAGTACTACAGTCAATTACATGCATATATACTGCATATACCTGTGGTGGGAATGAGGTTCTGTTGTGGATAGTGTCCTTGTAGGAGGGATTTTTTATCTCCTTAGCTATGGTCTTAGCCTAATTCCTTTGTATCAGTTTTTGGTTTGTTGTGGTTCTGGTTTTGGTTCTGGATCTGTTTTCTGTTTTCTCTTTCTTTCTCTCTCTGTCTCTCTCTCTCTCTCTCTCTCTCTCTCTCTCTCTCTCTCTCTCTCTCTCTCTCTCTCCAGTAAATTGATTGAGCTGCTAGGAATAGATTGCAGCATAGCTTTTGTGGGTGATGCACATGTTCAGGTGATGGCTTCGCCACCAATCAGTGTCCTCCACTTGCTACCTGCCTGCAGCATGCTATGTAGTACTTCCAATTACCACTGTCATGGCAACCCACTACTATAAATCCCTTCATCATGTGGGCGTGGTCCCTTTACCTTTCCTGTATGGTAGACATCCTTCCTGTGTGTGGGCAGCAGTGTTACAGACAGCAGGTAGCAATACCTTTTACAAGAGAACTTCCACACTCAGGCCAGCTACATATTTGTATGAGGTTTCAGAACTACAAACAGAGTGTGAGTACTGTTGTTGTATGCATTGTATAGCACCAGTGTTACAGGGTTTGTGTGTACATACTAGTTTAACATGGACTGCAGTCCAACTGCATAGCTCTTAACTGTGTGCCTATCCACTTGATGGCCAGAGGTGTGCGTGTTATGTTTTGCCTGTCCACCACACAGGTCATGTGTCAGATATATCACTGGCTGGGTGTGAGTTGAGTGCTATTAGTACATGGCTACATCCATTTGTGTTTCTGACTTCATATTCCTGACTAAGGGTATGTTGCAGACTATCTTGTAACACCAGTGACTTGCTTAGTGTATGACAATACTATTTCACATATGGGCCTGTGATCCAGCCTCTGTCCTCCACCACATCCATATGACATGCTGTCTGGGGTTGTTATGTAGTGGTCTGTGAGTATGTCATACTGCCATTCCTGCCATCATTCCACTGTTGTTGTGGCACCCACACATATTGTGGGGTTGGGTCCATATATGTGTGCGCTTCATCTGCACAATACATGTGTGTCCTTATGCAGTTCAGAGGTCAGGGTATGTAACAGTGGCATATGCCCCTGTATGTCAGTCTATGGGGGATGCACCATAACTAAACTAGGCTGTTACAACATGTGAGGGGTATCAGGGGTATGCTGCCTTAAGGAATCTGGATGTATATTACCATACAATTCACCTTGGGTAAATGCAGGCCTACTGCTTCCTGCCATACAGACTGTTCTGTTTCTCAGTGTTATTGCGATGGTTTCAGTTATGCCTTGTTATGTAACACATACATCCCCATTGTGTCAACTGAAGTCTTTACCCCTTAGGGATTGTGTACAGAAGGTAGACAGAGGCTACTGGACTATACATCTGCATTACTTACTTTTGATTGATTGTTATCCCGTGGCCCAGTCTGTCTTTACAGTTGTACTGCTTGAAGCCCTTGGCCTGAACAGCAACGTATGTAATGCTTTCCGGAATACTGTATTAATTGATCTGTCTGAGAGTTGCATTAGTCTGTTTATATGTATTTCAGAGTCTAAACGGCTATATGACATGGCATATACAACTGTAATAGTACAAAAATAAACCTTTCTCATGTATGCAAACCTGTGTGTGGTGTTATATCTTTTGACTTCTCTGTGGGTATATGTTTCAAGCAACAATTGTCTTTTGTATGGTTGACTCATACAGTGTCCAGTTGGTAAGGTGGCAACTGTAGGTATACTGGCTGTTCCATATGGTGTGCACCCTCTAAATATGTATTTTCCTATACATATCTCTGTGCGTGTATGTGTAGTTACACACACACACACACACACACACACACACACACACACATATATATATATATATATATATATATATATATATATATATATATATATATATATATATATATAAGTATCTGGATATATGTGTGTGTGTATATGTATCTTAGGATTGTTTATTATTTCCACATTGTATGTTCCCTATGGTAGCCAGACTGTATTGCATGATATTTTAATTTTATTAATACCAGCCTGACATCATACAGGTGGGATGGATTACTGTTAACATCTTGTGCCCTGCCCATGTTGTGTCGGGTCCTGGTTATGGGACTTGCAACAGCTGGTACTGTATTGCAGGGCAGACCTGTTTGGCTGTGGGGTAATATCAATACATACAAGACATATATAGCTTGGGCCCCTCATCCCCATTAACGGTGCCTGTGGTTTTATATATATATATATATATATATATATATATATATATATATATATATATATATATATGTATATATATATATATATATATATATATATATATACATATATATATATATATATATATATATATATATATATATATATATATATATCGTTTGTTATGTTCTCTTTTACATATATATATATATATATATGTATACATATCTATACATATATATATATATATATATATATATATATACATACATGTATATGTATGCATATATATCTATAGATGTATGCATATATGTCTATATATATATATATATATATATATATATATATATATATATATATATATATATATATATATATATATATATATGAATATACATGCACACACACATACATCTACATGTTTAAATACATGTCCTGTACTGTTGAATCCCTGTGCTCAATGATATGTTTGTAAAAACATCAGGGCTGTATAAATCTGACATGTCTTAGTGATAAATCACTTTGGCAATAGTCTGCATTGTACTGGGACCAAGCCTTACACAGGCTTTTTATTTTGTTGCTGGGCAGAACAAGGGCCGTTGGACACAGAGTGGTTAAGGCACTTTTAAGCAGTTGTAAACGGGTTTGCGTGGGGTGGCATGGAAGTAAGCAATGCTAACTTCCGTTTACAGTTTCTTATACTCATTTAGCTTCTAAATTGCTTAACCTGTGTAGTCATTGCTTACCCCCATGCAAACAAGCTTAAACACACTTACTGCTGCTTAAAAGTGCTTACTCCCACTTACCCCTGTGCTAATTTCTTTAAAAGAAATGAAAAAGGGTTGATAGGAATGTGGTGAAAAAGGGGCACAAAGAGGGAAAGACAGTAGGGAAAATAGCTAGGGATGTTCAGGAAGGGTATATTGAAGGTCCATAGCTGCCCATTTCTTCTACAGCAACAACTGTGCATATACACTGAATTTGGAGTTAGATTTGGACACTCATACCCCTGAGAGAAGGGTGAGGACAACAATAATATATTGTTAAGCCAATTAGACCAGATTACATGTGTCTAGTTTACACGTGTGCAAAATGGACAGCTATGTATGGGGCGAGATTTATTTTGGGGTAAAGATTGCCCTTTTTTTTTCAGGTGAGAGTGGGATGTTGGGGAGGGAGAGTAGGTATATTTGGGGAGGTAGGTTGGGTAGGTTAACAGACAAGACAAACAAGACGCATACAGGGGTGGTATATGACACATGTGGGGGGTAAACACCTTGATGGGGAGGAGTGTTGGGAAATCAGAAGCCCATGAGCCCCCCAGTGGAAACAATGGGACTGAGGTCCCCACCCATGGGCAGTCACCCCTGCACCTTCACAGCCCCAAAGGTGACTGTGCTGGGGGTAGAGTAGGAGTGCCAGGCTGACCCTCTAGTCACGACATGTCCCTCAAGCTGGTTTAGCTCTCTGACCTCCCTGCAGAGCTCGCTACATTCCACGACCTGGACTTGGTGACAGGTGACAGGTTCTTGTCCATGCCCACTCCCAGGGGGGGCAAGCCCCATTCCTTGAGGTGATTCCACCCGAAGGTGATGCAGGAGCAATGGAGGAGATGGTCCCGGGTTGGGCCCCAGATGTGCTGGTGCCCGGTGCCATGGCCAGCTGAAGTGAGACAGGTGGGTTTGCTGGAACCCGCATTCCCATACGTGCTATGGTGTTTAAGTTTTATCAACATATGTGGGTTAGTAATAGTCAACACATTCCAGGATTAGGTATAACAGCATGCATAGATTTTCCCATTAACCCAAACACCAGATATGGAACAGTTGCATAGCAAACAGAACACATGCATATATGGGACCACAGTGGTAATTACAACAGCATGCAGGTACATTAATGGCACCATGCCACCAATGCGGGAGTATTTCAACATAGCCCATGCATAGAAACAGATTTAAATAATTATCAAACAATAGGACATATGTCCCAACATTAGAGTTAAGTCAGCACATCCCAATTGAGTTGTGTATTTAGTTTATTGTTGCAGATATGGTCTGGGGGGGGAAAGATGTCAATTAAAAACTAGTATATTCCTGTAGTTCGCAGTACTTTCCTAGTCAGTGCTGTTATCTGTACCTTACAAGTATTAGTACAGGTGGTGCTGCGGTAGCGTTATCACCTCACAGTAAGACGTTGTCCTGTTCGATTCTCAGCTAAAGCATCTTCTGTGTGGAGACATGCGTGAATGGGCATAACTTCGTTGAAGGTTGTGCATCAGAGCTGGCAACTCGGTACGTAAAAATCTACTTCCAATCATTAGCGGACCGGAGTTCCGCTGTGGCGACCCCTAACCGGGAAAAGCCGAAAGGTACAACAACCCTATTGCCTTAGTTTGGACAATGGTATGGCTGGTGACAACTATATACATGAGCTGGTTTTACCTGCAGTATACACCTCTTACTTGGTATACCTGTGGAGGAATTGTTTGTTAACACTAATTAACTGTTTCTACCCATACTCCCAGATTCCAGGTTGATGTTATGCACATACCTGTCCATCTCTTTTTGCACACATTCTTGGCATGTCTTGACAACATGCAGGTGAACCGGGACATATTTCGACTATTTCCCTCTTAAACCTTTAGTGAATTGTACAATGACAGGTTTGTTTTTATTGACATTTTTGAAATATGTACAGGCCTGATAGTCAGTTATATGACATAAAATGCTGCCTACATGTTAGAGATTAGCACACTGATATGCCAAGGGGACAGGGTGACAGAAAATATGGTCCAATTAACTGGACATTCTAGACATTTCTGTACACTTGTGGGATATGATTCTGCATACAGCTTATTACCACTCCCAGGATTTGGACCATGGCTATGTCTGCTAAAAATAAAACACTGTCTATCACAGTTGTGTGTGTTATATAGATATTGCTGTGTATCTGTTATCTAATTTCTGTCTATAATTCTCCTGTGGTTTTACATTCTGACCTTGTATTACAACACTCTTATACAGGATTTCCTAGACAGTTATATTATGTAGCACAGTGTGGGTGACAGTGATGAGTGATACCTTATTATTCAGAGCAACTGCAACACTAACAGTGCCATACAATACCAGAGTAAACACTACCTGTACAGGATATCAATCTTTTATTTCTAGGCACAGTGTTCATATCTAGCAGACCTGTGGGAGCAATGTTTGTTAGCACTACTTGAATGTTGCCACACAAATTACCAGATTCCACATTAGTATTATGCACTTACATCTCACTCTGTTACTGTACACACTCTGGTCACAGCTTGACAACATGGGGGTGCAGATGGGACATAGTTAGCTTATTACTCTCATAACATTTTGGGGAGTTGCTAGAGTGACAGGTTTGTTCTTATAGATGTCTGACAATCAGTTGTATTTCTTGTTTGCTGCCTAAATGTCTGGGATCATCCCACTGATTTCCCATGGGGGACAGGGTGACAGGCAGCAGATATGGGCTGATTTACTGGACATTCCGGACATATCTGTACAGTTGTGGGGTATGATTCTGTATGCAGCCTACTACCACTCCCAGGATTCGAACCATGGCTGTGTGTGCTAAAAATACAACAGTTGACGTCTCAACTGAGTGTGCTATATAGATTTTGTTGGCCTTTTCCCTGTTTTCTATCAAAGTCTCTCTAACTTGTACTATATGACCTCTTGGGATTACACCAGTCATATATAGATGAAACAACATAAAACAAAACACGCGCAACACATAGCTCACAAAGCCAGTGTGCCGAACAGTCACAGCCCTTAAGGCTAAACAACACACCTGATACACTTGTAATAGGTGACTCTATCATCAGGCACACTGACGTCCCGCTCACCAGGCTGAACAAGGAGAAGGTCACGGTGAGCTGCCTGGTGGGCACTAGGATCCGCCACATAACACAAGCACTCAGGTCACTCCAAGGCAAGTACAAATATGACTCAGTCATTGTCCATGCTGGTGTGAATGACCTGAGATGTACCTCCCTGGACTACATGAAAAGAGACATAGAGGAGCTCTTTGAGCATGTAGCCCAGGCCGGTATGACCCTGACCTTGAGTAGCATCTTACCCTCACCAAGAATGATGCCACAATATGAAGACAAGATGATCAATTTCAACAATTGGCTTATGTATTGGTGTCATTCAAAGGGGAGCCAATGCCTGTCAGCCTGGGATGACATGCTCGACAAGCCACTATGCTTCGCTATGGACGGCTTGCACCTGTCACCCCTGGGCTTTCGGATATTGGCAAAGGCTCTTGCTACCCCCATAGTGCCTTTTTTAGGCAAGGCTCAAAAGACAAACCCACCACCATAAGTATCACAAGGGATAAGAAACTAAGAGTAATGCTACTCAACGCCAGAAGTCTAAACCTCAAGATGCACACACTCAAAACTTTCCTTAGCATGGAGAACATCGATATCTGTGCAGTAACAGAAACCTGGTTCAAGGCTCCCGAGAGCACCCCAGCACTGCCAGGTTATACCTCATACCATGCTTTCCGGCCCCAAAACTTGGACAGAACCACAAAAGGAGGGGGAGTATCAATATTCGTCAAAGATACCCACACCTCCAGGTTGGTGGCACAGTACGAAGCATCAGAGACTATCTATGTGCAACTAACAGTGGGTAAAACTGCCTTCCAGTTTATAGCCTGCTACAGACCACCCTCCCAAACCCAGGAACCCCATTCGGCCTTCCTGAGAACACTGGAAAATATGAAGGTCTCTCCAAACACCATTATATTGGGTGACTTCAACTACCCAAACATAGACTGGGAGCATTACTCTAGCTCCAACACCCTAGCCCAAAGGTTCCTAGAATTTATAAACTCAAATGCTATGGAACAACTTGATACCACTCCCACAAGAGGGCAAAACATACTGGACCTGATCATCACCAACATGGGGACTCTATGCTCCAGACCAGAAGTGTATCCCTCACTGGTAAGATCAGACCATAAACTAATCTCACTGGATATTCACATCCCGACCCCACCCCCTGCCCAGAAAACCACAGTGAAAAACTTCTAAAGAGAGTTTCACACCTCAAAACCGAGGTGGAATCCTTCAAAGCCCCCGGGCCTGTGGAAAATATGGCCCAGACCATAGAATCCTTTATAAACGCATTCTATGAACACCTTCAGGAATGCATGGATCATGCAAGCCCAAATAAAACCAAGACCCAATCCTCCAAAGGCAGACGTCCTGTCTGGTGGACCCCAGCCATAAACAAACTATACAATAGAAGGAGGAAGCTACTACATGATAGAGCAACATCCCAAAAAGGGAAGGCATCTCTGATCAGTACTAGCAAAAAACTACGGGCACTCATAAAATCATCTAAGGCCAGCTTCGAGAGAAAAATTGCACAGGACACTAAGGATAATCACAAGGCTTTCTTTAGTTATGTTAGGAACCTGGGTGGGAATGCCCAGATATGCTCAGAATTCATACAAAATGACAAAAAATACACCGAACCCAGAGACATTGCCAACATCCTAGCTGACAGGTTCAGTGCAAACTCCCCCCCCCCTCCCCACCAAAAGGGCAAATATCTATCCCAGCAGAGTGCTGCCCCCCTGACATCTCAGATGCTCAGGTAAGAGCCGCCCTCTCCAAAGCAAAAACACAGCATCAATGGGACCAGACGGTGTCCCAGGCTGCGTCCTACATGAACTCCAAGAAGAGCTAAACCCAAACATAAAACTACTGTTCAATCTCAGCCTTACTACAGGATATGTACCCAAAGAGTGGCGTGCAGCAACAGTGGTCCCTCTCCACAAAGGTGGTGACTCAACGGATCCTGGAAACTATCGCCCCATAAGCCTGACTAGCTTGGTCTGCAAAGCTATGGAAAGGATCATCATGGACCTCATAAATAAAGATATTGGGGACCTACAGACACTGGATCCTACCCAGTTCGGCTTTGTTAAGGGCAGATCCTGCCTCTTAAACCTGGTCGATTTCTTTGAAACAGTCACCAAGGCCATTGACGAAGGGAAGGTGGTCCACACAGCCTACCTGGACCTCGCAAAAGTCTTCAATACAATACCCCACTCGGGCATTATAAATAAGCTCACCAGCTTAAATATAAACCCCTATGTCATTAAATGGGTTGCAAACTGACTCAAGGATAGAACCCACATGGTTAGAATTGCTGGAGCCATGTCAGACTCCAAACCAGTTACAAGTGGCATCCCACAAGGCTCAGTCCTGACACCTCTCTTGTTTGGTATATATTTCTCAGAGGTACAGGCCAACACGGAAGGACTGTGGCTGACCAAGTTCACAGATGACTGCAAACTGGGCGCCATAATCGACTCTCCAGCCGACACAAGAATCCGCCAAAAGGGCCTCATAGAAACAGACAACTGGTGCCAGAGCCATGGCCTCAAGCTAAACGCAAAAAAGTGTATAGTCATCCCCTTTGGCAAAACAGTGCCCACAAATTACCACATAGGTGGTAATCCATTAAGTACAGAAGAAGTAATTAGGGACCTGGGGACTCAAGTTGATAGCAATCTCTCATTTGACAACCACATGGCCAAAGTGGTTAGAAAAACATTTTACATAGCCCACCTAATCATGAAGGGATTCACATCTAGATCAGGGGAGGTCATCGTGCCTCTTTACTCATCCCTCATCAGGCCCATAATTGAGTACAATGCCCCTTTGGAATGTACCTTACCAGACACCTGCAGCAACTGGAAAGACCCCAAAAGTACCTCACCAAGAGGATCAAAGGGCTCAAACAGATGCCATATGCTGCCCGGTTAAAGAAACTCCAGCTCTACTCAGTGGCATACCGCCTGCTCAGAGGCGATCTGTGCCTGACGTATAAAGCCATGTCCAACCCGGAATTAATGGACATGCTGCACCTCAGAAAATCCAAATCCCATCATGCTATGCGCTCGAGAGACTTGAACCTCAGCACTGAAATAAATAGGATATGTTGGAGGGACAGATTCATAACCCAGAGGCTCCCTTCACTCTGGAATAAAATCCCAGTCCAGGTTAGGCAGAGTCCCTCATTGACTCTCTTCAAGAGGAATTTTGATGAGTGGATGGGATATCGTAGGTTTACCCTGGGTATCACTTCTGTGTCACTGTTAGACAGAGGCACAGTATACTAACCTCAAAAAAGGGCATAGCAAAATTAATTTAAAATGGGTGGCAAAAGCCAAACACACTCTGGCTAGGCTTATAAATGCCCTAGGGCAGATAGCCTAGTATGAACCTATGAACCTATGAACCTATATAGACATTCTACACATTTTATTTATGTAGCACAGTGTGGGTAACAGTGCTTAATACAACATTACTATTAAGTGATTGCAAATCTACATTACCATATGATACCAGAGTAAACACATGCAGTCCAGCAGTTAGACCTTTATTTTCAGGATATTATGCTTTTATTTACATACAACGTACATGAGACTCTTTCTGCCATATTCTCTGGTATATGCAGTACATGCCTTAAACAATACAGGTTTTATACAGGCAATTAACTTACTACTACTTTTAGATTTATTTCCTATTTCAGTACATGCAAGAATATTACTAACCTGCCTCGCATTGCAACCACTCCAATCTACATCCATGGGCCTCCTGGTTCATAGCCTGCTCACTTGCCACTGAGAAAGACATAAGATGAATATTTAGCCATATCTATCCATAATATACATGACCTGGCAATTATTAAAAAGGTAGTTGACTGATACTTACACACAACTGGGACTTCCCCTGTTCTCCTAGCCTCTTGGATCCACTGATCCAAGAGATCCCATTTTCACCACTTCAGGTCGTATAGTAATGCCTGACCTGCTCATCAGTTCGGGGTATGCCAGTGGCACTGGTGAGGTCATGGGTGAGACGGTCCCAGGCTTCCACTTTGTACTGGGAACCCTGCTACTGGCCCTGCAGCAGTCTCATGTCATGGTCTTTCGCAAGGAGTCCTGCCATGACTTTGGACTCCTGGATGCCCCAGCACTGTGCCTGAAAGCGCACACCCTCTCCCATTCCAGACATAGTGCCTACAAGGAGAAGCTACAACTAGTTATGAGATGTATTCCCACCTGTTGGGTTTAAATAGGGCCAGTTTCCCACACATTGCAATGATTGGACAGCTTTGAAAAGGCTAAGCTATGGTCAAACCTGCTTACCTAAGGTTGGCATTGCTTAAAGGAGTATACCAATGGGCAGATTGAGTTAGCTGGCCTACATATTGCTTACACCTACTAAGCTGGGCTGTGCAATGCTTAGTGTTACTTAATATTTAAGTTGTATTATATTTGCATTGTGGCATTGATTTAATACTCATTACATGTTATACATGTGTTTGGTATCCATGATTCATGTGTACGTACACTGTATGGGGTCCTTGTGTTTATTAGGGGATTTCACCACTTTATTATATTGACATCACACATATGGGCTTAATGCAGTACTCCAGTTCACATATTTATGTCCTGTAGTTGGTTATACAATATAAAACTGTATATAGATTCCTTTCACATGTTCAGTTTGTATTTCCTATGGTGAGGATCTCTTTGGTGATACCTCAATTTTATGCATTGCTGTGATGGCTTAGTGGTAAACTACTGTGACTATAGTGTACAGGGTTCTTGGTTCAAAATCTGCAAGGGCTGTTTATTTTGTTTCTTGCCAGAACAGCAGCTGTGGCATACAGAGTGATTAAGGCATTATTAAGCAATTGTAAGTGGGCTTTCATGGGTTTGCACAAAGGTAAGCAATGCTAACCTCCAGTTAAATATGCTTACAGAGAGTTAGCTTCAATATTGCTTAACCTGTGTGCGCATTGCTTACCCCCATGGAAATGGGTTTAAACCCACTTACTACTGCTTAAATATGCTTACTCTTGCTTACTAGTGCTTATAGCCGCTTACCACCACACTCATTTAGACAGTCATTTCTAATGGTTCTTGGGAAGGTGGTGGATTTGGAAACTGTATGGATTTATCATTCATTACACATTTTATCTTCTATTTGTATCCCTGATTCCTGTGTACATATACTGTATGGGGCACTTGTGATTCTCTGTGGACTTTGCAACATTATGACAATGACACCTCACATCTGCATTTAATGCAGTGCTTCAGTTCACAAATATATGTTATGTCGTAGGTTATGCAACAAAATAAATTGATCATAAAGTGATTTGACATGGAAAATGGATTGTATTGGAGTGGGACTCGAACTGAGAATGACTGCTCATAAGGCAAATGCTCTTCCCACTATACTATTGCTGTACTGCTTTATTTGCATATATCTTGCTTTTTTTTAAGCTGCATTAACCCTAGCGCTGCGATAGGCAAACCCGCACAACTGGGGTTAAATTTAATCTGTTTTATAAAAAAAAAAAAAAAACTTCATTAACTCTACTGTTTTAAATAGTGCTCTTGTAAACTTGGCAGGATATTGCTGGGAGTATGCAAACCTATGAGCTGTCTCGCTATTCTTATTCATACTCTGCTGTTCTTCATTGCAGGGTCATGTATATTCTGAAAGCTCTGCTCTCAGACATGCCCCCTGGACTCGTACACCCTCCGTGTCCATTTAGGAGCTCAGGCAGCATGCCTTCATTAATATGCATGGCATGCTGCCATCCTGCTCCTAAATGGTCACTTCAGTGCAGGACTAAGTTAGTCCTGCACAGAAGGATAGTGAATCCGGGGGTAAATATGTACTTAAAAATATAGTGATAAACGTAATAAAATGATAAAAGTATCTCTAGCTTTTTAGACATTTTAGAAAAATTCTATAATTGCCAGGCCTCATAAAGTTGTGAATTGCAATTAGCACTTGGGTTATGGTTATGAAGGTGGTTTGTTTTATGGAGATGGAAGTGGTGTACCCAAAGTAATTAGTAGGACAATTTGGATAGATTTTGAAGTGGTGTCCTTTTTGGGTAGGGGCTGCATATTTTATTGCAAAGATATTCAGAAAAATAACTGAGCACAATTAAAAAAAATAAAACACTGATGTAAATAGAATCATTAAGTGTATTTTTATTTATTTACTTATGAGTATTTGTATATAGGTATATATGAATTTACCTATTTAATTAATCTTTTGATTTTCAAGCGGTCCAATGTGGCAAGGACCACATTTGTTAGACACTTGGGAAGAAAATATCCAATAAGAATAACAAAGAGCAGTATGCTGGCACACTATTTTGATAAAGGTAATGTTAAAAGTAAAATAAATGCAGATTTATTTTATTTATTTACGGAGATTAATTTACCAAGAAGGCTCAACTGGACACAGGTGCCCTTTTTCAGTGGACCCCTAGGAGAAAACCTTTAAGTTATATTTAATGCAATCATTATTTACAATAACAAACTTTATAATGCAGTTTAAGAGAATACATATCATAATAGTTAGTATAATAACATTTTTATACATATTCACAAACATTAAATTTACAAGCCTTTTACTGAGTCTTTACAGATAGAAGAGTGATGTATAAGATAGATAGGAGTAATTTAAGATATATAATAGATTGAGGTATTAGAGGAGATAAGCAAGTTTGAGTGTTAACAGAGAAGTAGTGGTGTAATTCTAATTTGATTGTGCTAATTAGAAGTCGGTATAGTAGCTCAAGAAGTACAAGAAAGTGAGGTATTAGAAGGGGATAAGCAGGTTAAGTTATTTAGTGATTTAAAGGGAGGTATATGAAAGGTGATAAAGGCTGTTAGAGAGCTATGTCACAGATGAGGAACAGGGACAAAGCCAGAAGGCAGAGAGGAAGTCTTTTTGTAATAGTTTGAAAATATGAATGTGAGTGATAGACCTGATTGATATAGGAATTGTATTCCTAGTTCTAGCTACACTATTGGAAAAGAGACTGACCCAAGCAGCCCTTTGTGGTTTGTAGATGGTATTCTACTGGGAGATTATCTACTGAAGGTGAACAGGGTTTCAGTTTAAGAAGTAATGTCATGTAGGAAGTTAGGATGGGTTCTAGGATGAAATGGAAGGTGCTTGTTGTCAAAGGAGAGAGCATGTCAGGATTGTTGGGAAGAAAATCTTTAGTAAAGGTGTTAATGCTTTCTATAAAATGTCTGTTAAATTGAGCAGCTATTTCATAGGGAGTGTTATTTGTGGCAGGATTAAGAGTGGTGGATGTTCCGGGGTGGAGACTATTATTAACAGAAGACCAGAATTTTTTATGGTTGGAAAACTAATTTGGTAAGGGGTTACTGAAGTAACACAGTTCTTTAAAGTGTTGTAGATGTTGGGAGATCTATTTTTTCACCATTCTTTACAAATTCTGTTTCTTTCATACTTCAGGTGCCTGCTTTGAGTGGATAACCAAGGAGTATGGTTATTCTGATTCTTTTTATTCTAGCTGGAGCCAGACTATTTAGTGTTTTCAAGAAAAATTAGTTAAATTTGTGTACAACTTTGAGTGGCATATCTTTCAGGATAGACCAGTTAATGGAACTTAGAATTCTTTTAAATGTATCAGGATTAAAATTAGTGAGGTTGCGGGAAGTTCTAAGCAAGTGTTTGACATGATGGGAACCGAGTCTGTTCACATATACAGGGAGGTGATCACTGAGGGAATCAGAGAGGGTGCCACTGGAGATATACACAGTGGAATTGGACATCAATATCCAGTTGAGAACTGAGACATTGTTTATGGATTAGTTATAACGTGGGGATTGAATGAGCTGAGTGAATTCAAATGGGTTTAGGCTAGTTGATGGATATTTTGTGGAGTAATCTGTCAATCAAAATTAATGGTGCCTAGGATTATCTTTTCATTAGAAGTTATATGTGATATCCAGTTTAGGATGTTTTCTTGGGTTGTAGCATTATTAACTGGAGGAATATAAAGTACTAAAATACATAGCTGCTTATGGTTATTTAGTTTATGATGGGAGATGAGGAGTTCAGTGTTATGGAATTTGGGAATAGGTTTACTGTATGGTAGGATTTCAAGATAGTCAGGGATATAGTAAAGCTACTCTGCCACCTTTTCTTCTTGAGTTCTATCAGTCCTGATGATATTATAGCCAGGAAGTAAAATTTCAGAGTCATGTATATGGGGTTTTAGCCTTATTTCAGTTATGGCAAGAATATCTGCTGTATTGTTGGAGATCAAATCATGGAGTTCTAAAATTTTATTATAAATGCTATGAGTACTTAAAGAAATTATTTTAAGCTGCTTGTTGGAGTTTAAGATGAGTGGATTGGATTTTGATGGCTCTGGTCTTGGTGGTGTGGTTCTTGTTTCGGAAGGAGATGGATGGGCTAAGTAGGAGGGAAGGCTGGCTACAGATTAGTTTTGGAGGCTATCAGAGAGGCAGAATGGGAGGAGGGTCCAGGGGTGGGATGAATATCATCCCCACAGAGTAGGAAAAAACACGAACCAAAACCAAGTAAAAACTGATAAATGGAAGGAGTCACCAAAGGAGCACTACAACACTAAATCAAGAAATAATTTATTAAAGTTAAGTGTTTTCATCAAAATCTACTAGGTTCTGGTGAAGTCTAGTACATTTTGATGAAAGCGCTTAACTTTAATAAATTATTTCTTGATTTAGTGCTGTAGTGCTCCGTTGGTGACTCATTCCATTTATCAATCCCCACAGAGTGGTACAAGAGAGAGAAACATGGATATGTTTGGTTTAACTATAGCTGTTAGTTTTATTTTGGTGATGTAGGTGAGAAGGTTTAGTAATTTGAATTTGAAGTAAAGATTGGATGGGTCTTTGTATATACTAGAAACTATTAGTAATGAAGTGATGTAATTTTAATGGTTAGAGGTGAAGCAATAGTGGGAGAAATGTGTGCAAGGTTGAATGGTAAGTTGTAAGGTGGAAAAACAGGAAGAGTAAGGATGCAGGAATATTTAAGAGGAGCATGATATGTAGCTTTGTAGAGAGATATATCAGAGAAAGAGGAACTAGAACACTGGTGTATGAATATAGGAGGGGAAGGAGCTAGATCATGAGGGTATGAATATAAGAGGGGTAGGATTAGATAGCTGTGTAAGGTGGATGGTATAAGTTATGATCACCATGGTTAGTTAGTAAATATAAGAGAGGAAATAAAGTTAAAGTGCTTAAATACAGATTGTGTGACTGGGTGTGTGCATTCTTGTACCCAGGGTATGTCTATATTAATGTGTAATCTTTTTAAGATTGGTAGGAAGTAGGGGGAGTTCTGGGTGGAGAATAGGTCCTATAAATGTAATTCCATGAGGAGTGGCTAGAATCACAGGTAGGAAGGGAGTGTATCAGGAAACAGCTCCAACACCAGAAGGAGGAGTCTGTATCTGTTATGCGGTCAGTGGAACTATTTTGTTAAACTGAAGCATTAGTCTAACACCTGCTTTGGAAGCACAAGGAATATGCTACCCAAGACTGCACTTACAGTAGAGCTGTTTAGGAGGAGTAAAGTACAGCAAAATGCCTTGAATCTACAAGTGAGTTTTCCTCAGACAGTTACAGTTTCTCAGCAAACAAACTTGAGTGCAAGAAAGTTTGCAGAGGGGAGTGGAGCAAACTTAATTTGACTGAGACAGCAGCAGCAAGAGTTTAACCAATTACCTGAAAGAAAAAAAGGCCACCATCAATTTAATTAATATTGTTTAAGGCTGTAAGCATGTGGTAAGGTGCTGTGTTCTTGCTATTATTAATAAAACAACAGACAATAATAAGTAGAACAGATATAAATATTTTGCTACAAAAACAAGGGAAATGAACACGGATGAGGCAGTAAAAATACACAAAGTGTTAAAAATAAGTAATTAAGTACACATGCTAGTTAGGTGAGCCAAAGTGAAATGAAGCAAGATAAAGTATCAAATAATAAAGAAGCAACAATATTGGCAATGCAGTAGATGATAGATAACATTAAGTATATACAACACTGTAAATGCAACTGGTGATTCATAATGTATATTTGAATTAAGATATATTGGTCTGGAACAATTCATAATTGAAGGAGATAAATATCTAGGCCAGTGGCAGATACTGTAGATCTGAGACAATATGGCTGTTTTATGCAGTAGTGACACTCCAGGATCTTTTTAAAATAAAATATTAATAGAAATGGATGGACTGTGTAGCAATGTAATAGATGTCAGAATTATAGCACTAAAGGAAAAAATGAAGAAAACTGAGGAAAAAAAATAATACAGTTTTAAATGCTCCCCCTCTGAATGACTGATTCATGATTCCCTGAAACCGTTAACCTACTGGTCACCCCATGCAATGCAATGTGGCCACAGGTAAGGTAACTATTGTTATTATTATTATTATTATTATTATTATTAGTGTTATTATTATTATACTAGCTATAATTTGTAGTCAGGGAATGGAGGTTGTCTGCAGATGAAAAAATGGCTGGCTTTGCAGGACTAAAGTAATGAATGTGAAGTAAGTTGAAAAGAATCATTTACTAAGGGGGCTACTGATTATGTGAAACAAAGCTGATGTGGCCATTTTTATCACGATCAGATGTCTGCAGTGTAAACTCTCAGCTTGTTGTTAGTTCAGTTTATATAGTATAGGTTTACAAAACCAATGTGAGTTTCTGTGAAGTAAGCTGGAATACTTTACTTTCTGGCTATTTTATATGTGAAGCAAAGTTGAAACAGTTCTGAATATCACAGATTGTGCATGATTTTCCTTATATGTTTGGTCAATTCCTAAAAAAATAAGTGGCTTTCTGGAAAATTATACTGAATTATACTGAGGTTTGCAGTCAATATGTAAGGGCAGATATTTGCATTGTATGCTTCATAACCTTCATAAAAAGCATACTAATGCAAAATTTGTTAGTCTGGCAGCATCCTTAGTATATAAGATCGATGTTTAAAATCTCGCCCTGATTCTTAGCCTTTATCTCTAATTCACCGCTTTCGGCTTTGTTTCAAATTAGTATGCTAAGAGGTAGAGAGGTCTTATTTTAGTCACAAGCAGATTAGATGTACAAAAAAATATAATATAGCAGCTGGTAGAGTGCCGGGTCCATCTTTGAATGAAAACAACTTACTCTCTTGTCATTTGTTCTGTTTAAAAAGTCTTTCTGAGCAGGAATAATGGATATATTTGAGATAATGTGCCTGTGTTGAACAAACTTGAAATACATTACTGTATAGTATTCTTGCTTATTTTTACAACAGACAGACAACTGTGGTGAAAACAGTAAAAATGGGGCTACAATTGTTGGGTACAGATCCTACCTGTTGATTACAAAGCCTGACCTTGGTGTTAAGATCAAGCTATGAAGTTATTAGTCTGAATATACAGGATTAGTGCTTTTGAATATAGAGCAAGTTGGAATACTTTACTGTGGCCATGTTTATCAAAATTGGACATTTCAGGTGTAAATAGGTGCATTGGTATGGATGTTGGTGGATTATAATGACAGAATTTCAATTGTTGTACGGTTGAGGTATTCTGAAATTGGTCATTTTTATATTACTGATTTATAGACTTTCACTTCTTGCTGGAAAAAAATCTTCAAGATTATAAACCGTAAACACATTTACAAAAATGTTGTGTTATTTTGCAATGAATATAATTTAAAACAATATGGTAGGCAAGTACATGTGTAAAACAATCAGGAAGATAAATCCAAAAGAATATGTGCATTATGTATGTTTCATAAATATAATTAACGTGTGAGGGGCTAATGGATTGAAAACTACCCAGGACCAAGATGCACTTCTTTTGACACTGGTCATGACTTCACTGCTATCAGTTTCTTTTGTTCATACTATTGTCTCTCTTCTGTTTGGCATGAGATCAGATTGCTGCTAGCACCATGCTGGCACCTTTTGTTCAATGTGTGCAGTTTATTTAACATTTACAGATACAAAAGCAGATACTTTTCAGAGTATTGTGCAGTTAGACCAAATGAAATGTTCCCAAAAGGGGGAGATGATGGTATAGGTAGCTTTTTCATCCTGTTATAATGGGTGTCTATATTGGTTTACATAAATGTCACAAATATGCTGCATTCTTAGCAATTCTTCTACAATTATGTAATGCTGTTTTACAGGCTGATTACTTTGTACTATACATAGTTTCTGTTATATATGTGGATAAACCTTAACAAGAAATTCCTGCATGAATGCTATAAAGGAGGAGGAAGGCTGTATATTATGTTTGATGATGTTTGATGAGACAGGGAATGCTCTTTAGGTATCAGTGAGGGAGAGGTGATGGAAAATGATGTTTACAGATGGGATCATTTCATTGTGTATATTCCCAGGTGAGCAGATTAGTAACTGTATCGTGACCCTTAAGATTCGGTTGAGTTAAGGTTTTACAGTCTGTATTGGCTTTGCATTGTGCAGCCAATGATGAACTTTTATATTATATACAAGTGTGAACTAATTTAACTGGAATTTAGGAAGGAGAGATTAGAAGTAAAAAGATATTAAATCACAGAAAACAGGAATATGTCTTGTAACTTGCAGGCTACAGTACAAAAAAACTGAGAAAGGGGGATTATATACTGTTTAGACACATTAGCCATGGGAATATTTTCCTGGTAAGTAATATCAGTGTAGAAATGTTCTATTTTTGTGACCAACACAAATTGCAAAGCTTCATAAGAGTAGTGGATAGCCAGTAAGATATGAAACAAGGGAAGGTGATTGTAGGACAACTGATCAAAAGCTGACTGGGATGGTAAGGTGGTAGACAATCATTGAACTGAAATGCAAGATGCTGCAATGGTTTTCTTATGCAAAGAAGCATGACAGAACAGTAAGACTGGGGTGTTACAGAGGGTTGATAGCTATGGAAGTTTGTGTGGACAATAATTTCCTGTAAATCTGGGTTTTGTTCTTACAGTCTTCATGTTCTTACTGTGTGATTCTGAGTATGTCACTTAACAAGCAGTGCTTTTGAGTTATTCCCCCAATAAAAGTGCCAGTAATGCCCAGTGGATTTATCCAGATAACAAGTAAACTTAAAAAAGAAATAAAAGGAGAAGAAGATAAAAGTGTTGGCCACATGAAGGGAAGTAAAGTGCCAAGAAGTTGGACGTGGGTTTCTGTTCATTCTTCCTATTTTAAGTTAGGAAGACAGGATATGGGAGAGTTTTGGTTGCCAAATATGTTGTGATAAGAAGATAGAGAGACTGAAAGAGGGCTTTTGTATCTAGTGGAAGGGAACTGATGGGAATGGACCACAGGAGTACATTGGGATGGTGGTAATGAAGCAATGAGAGTGATAGTAGAGATACAAGTATACATTAGAGGAAGTGTAGCTAGACGGGACTGAAAGCCCAAGGAAAGTACCCCCTGGATGGATAAGAAGAATGCTTCTCAGGAATATAACTGGCTAGCTGTTGTGGAATGACTGATGTCCTTAAAAATAAGTATGAGTCATTAAGCCATATCTTATTACAATGAGCCAAGAGGATAAGATGAGAGACAGAGAGAGAGAGAGAGAGAGAGAGAGAGAAAGAAGGGAAAGGAGCAGATGGGGGTTGTACTACTCATTTGGAATGTGGGTTGGCAATATCATTGATGTAAAAGGAGTAGAAGGGCAGGACAACTACTACATAAAAAATAGATCATGGGCATTGTGATGAGCCCTCCTTACACCAGGGCAGTAGCTAAGGAGCCTCAGTCCTCACCACTGTCTCCAATAAGTATGTGTCACCACAATCAGAGATAGAAATTCACAATTTCTCCTAAGAGTACACCAGGAACAGGATCTAAACCTGGGACTAGACTATATGTTTCACTCCAGTATCCAAATGAGTCTTCATACTTACAACTGCAATGCACTGTGTCCCAGTTCTACCTATCTCACACACTCACTATTAAATGTCTGATATTCACACATACATGTACTCTTAGAAAAGATTGACGCAGATTTACCTGCTGTCTTCCTTTGAGTTCCCACCAGTCAGATAGCACAATACCCTTCAAAATGGGTGTTCCATTATATTGGGCAAAATAGTTGTTGATACAAATGGTAGCATGTAACCCAAGCAGTAAGGGTTTTTGGAGTAGCCCTGGTGTTATCACAATAAACATAAGCACTCTCAAGTTAATAAAAATATTTAAAACATGTAAATCCTATATAACTGATTCCAATAAATAACAGAGTTTCACACACAAGAAATATGAAAATAATACAGTAGGATAGATCTCATACTGATTTTAGAAAACCTCTAACTAACTAGCTGTTGTTCCCTGAATAACTGAAGATTAACTGTCCTTATCTAATCTAAATAACTCGGCAAGGCAATATTCTACTGTTACTTCTGCAAGGCAAGATGAGAAATTATGCGTATAATCCAGGCTGTTGTCTGTCCTCAGCAACTGAAACAGCTACTCTGGAAGCAACTGAATAACTCTGGAAACAACTGAACTATTACTACTACTACTACTACTACTACTACACAGCTCTGGAAACAACTGAATAACTGAACAACTGCCCATTAACTGACACAGAACCTGCTTTTATAGCATATTTTTAAAAGTAACAGGAACCTGTTATGACAATGCTATTCTTTCATATCAGACTTTGAAAAGTAAACAAACAGCTGCTGTTAAGATTCTATTCTGTCAGCTCTGACACACAATGACATCACATCTAGGCCAGCTGACTCTCACATAACATACATTCAAAATTCTCTTTACAAAGAACATGTACATTTGGTCATCCAAAAGAACACTGTTTGACATATAAACATATTGCATAAATCAGAGTGATAATCAAAAGACATAAACCTATTTACAAATGTATAGCTAGTCATGCTGGCATATGTAAAACAGAGTAATTTATGATTATTTACAAAACGTTAGTCAGTCAGTTAGTCATGCTAGTACAGATAATATCATATATCCTCACAGGAGTAAGGCATTTAGAGCATATAGAAAGAATATTTATAATAGGCAGGATATTTGTGTAAATATGGGAAAGAAAAAGGTACAGTGGCGTTAATTAACAGATGGCTGTACAGGAAGAACAATGCATATTAGGGTGAGATGATCTTTTTTCCCTGAGAAAATGCAGGCACGTAGTGAGTGGTTACAGCTGGTTCTGTTTTTATCACCAAAACTGATAACAGAGATTTCATTCTGCATTTCCTTTGGTCATTGTGGGGGTAGACGTGAGAAAAGAGAAACTTATAATGGGAGATGACTATAGTATAAAGGACCTTTAGATTGACAGGCATCAGTGTGTTGCAGTTTCATAGATACTGTTCAAGGACACTAAGGGAGGGAATGGAGCTGGTGAATTTGTGGTGGGAGAAGTGGGGCACAAATGGTGAACATAAGGATCTGGAAAGAAATACTAATAGAAGGAGAAAGAGAAGCACAGGAGTTAAAGGCTGAATAATTGAAAGAAAAGCAGCAGAAAAAACACTTTTCTGATATTTAAAAAAGTTCATTTACAGGCTTGCTGTTCTTGAACTGTTTGTAAGTTTCTGTGAGGCCATTTTTTGCTTGGGCTAAAGGAAAGTCTCTCTGTTGATCAGTGGCAGTGAAAAACATTGAGCAGCCTGTCTGCCCCCGTGGGAGTGGTTACTGACTTGAAACTGTAGTTTTATTGGCCATTCTGGGTCAATTCCAAAACTCCTTCATCTTCCTCTCTTAAAACCTGGTTGCCTCGTGGTTTTGGCGTCTTTTCAGGCTTGTTGGCTGTTGGTGAAGCACCCACCAAGAGGAGAAAACGCTGAGAGAAGAAAGGAGCCACTTTTGAGACTTTAAGTATTTTTCCTCTGTTTATTTGCTAAGTTTTTCTGCATAGCCTATTTTGAGCATTTTCTGGCTTGTTAAATTTGATTTCTGCATTAGTAACTGTATTTAGAGCACAACCTAGAGCTGTTTACTGAATTTCCTGTTTGCACTTATTTTTAAAATCGTTTTTTCTCAAAACTTGCATTTTATCTGTCTTTGGCCTAGCACTCTTGTGTGGGGTCATTTACTGCACTGTTATAACTTGCTGATACTTGTTAACCTCTGCTATCTCTGAAAAACAAAACAAAAAAAATCTTGCTTTTTCCCACTTTTCTGAGATTTAAAAAGTTCATTTACAGGCTTGCTGTTCTTGAACTGTTTGTAAGTTTCTGTGAGGCCATTTTTTGCTTGGGCTAAAGGAAAGTCTCTCTGTTGATCAGTGGCAGGGAAAAACATTGAGCAGCCTGTCTGCCCCTGTGGGAGTGGTTACTGACTTGAAACTGTAGTTTTATTGGCCATTCTGGGTCAATTCCAAAACTCCTTCATCTTCCTCTCTTAAAACCCTCTTTTGCACGTTTTTGCGCGTTTTTGAGCATAGCGCAACAACGGGCAGCGCCGCCTAATTGGGTTTAAACTATTCCTGGCTCCACAAAGTCTGCTCTTCACTTTTTCCCTTAGAACTGCTCTACCTCTCAATTTAAACACCATATTCTCATTCTAAGGCCCTTCACTGGTCCAATTAAGTAATCCTACAAGTTAGCACTATTAAACCATAAGCACTACTTACCCTTATAATCTCTACGACCACCCTGTCCTCTATTGGTCCATCTTAAATTCAGTTTCCCTATTACTCTAGCATGTCCAAAGGTCAGTCAATGGTTTCCTCTCCAGTCCAGCTGTTGAATCTGGGAATTTTGAGGCAATGTTACAACTGTCTCATGTACACGGACAACCCTCTCCTCCTCCAAACAGGTTCAAATATATGTGAGAGATGCGACTATTTAGCCAAACTGGAGGCTGAGCTCTCTCATCTCAAAACTGGTGTAACCAGTCAGGAGGAGAAGGTAACCTCACACAACACAATTCCAATATCACATAGTCCCACCACATCAGCGAACCAAACACATAAATACACAAAAACATACTCGGAGGCTCTAAATAAAAATCTACCTAAGCAACAGAGACCTCCAAAGCAGACATCCAAGCAAACGCTACCTCAAAACAAAACACACACAACACATAACCCACAAAGTCAGTGTGCCAAGAAGCCACAGCCCTTAAGGCTGAATAACACACCTGATACTCTTGTTATAGGTGACTCTATTGTCAGACACACTGACGTCCCGCTCACCAGGCTGAATAAAGAGAAGGTCACAGTGAGCTGCCTGTCGAGCGCTAGGATCCGCCACATAACGCAAGCACTCAGGTCATTCCAAAGCAAATACAAATATGACTCAGTCATTGTACATGCTGGTGTGAATGACCTGAGGCACCTCCCTGGACTACATGAAAAGGGACATAGAGGAGCTCTCTGATCATGTAGCCCAGGCTGGTATGACCCTGACCTTGAGCAGCATCTTACCCTCACCTAGAATGATGCCACAGTACAAAGACAAAATTATCAATTTTAACAATTGGCTAAAATTTTGGTGTCATTCAAAGGGGATCCAGTGTCTGTCAGCCTGGGATGACATGCTCGACAAGCCACGTTGCTTCGCTAGGGACGGCTTGCACCTGTCACCACTGGGCTTCTGGATATTGGCAAAGGCTCTTGCCACCCCATAGTGCCTTTTTAGGCAAGGCTCAAAAGTCAAACCCACCCCATAGAGAGCACAAGGAACAAGAAACTAAGGGTAATGCTGCTAAACGCCAGAAGTCTTAACCTCAAGATGCACGCACTCAAGCTCTCCTCAGTATGGAGAACATCGATATCTGTGCAGTGACAGAAACCTGGTTCAAGGCTCCAGAGAGCACCCCAGCACTACCAGGCTATACCTCATATCATGCTTTTCGCCCCAAAACCCGGACCGAACCACAAAAGGAGGGGAGTTTCCATATTTATCAAGGATATCCACACCTCCAGGTTAGTGGCATTGCACGGTATCGGAGACCATCCATGTGCAACTCACAGTGGGCAAGACTGCTTTTAGTTTATAGCATCCTACAGACCACCCTCTCAAAGTCAGGAATCCCATTCGGCTTTCCTGAAAACATTGGAGAACATGAAGATCTCTCCAAACACCATTATATTGGGCGACTTCAACTACCCAAACATTGACTGGAAGCACTACTCAAGCCCCAGCACCTTAGCCCAAAGATTCCTGGAAATTATAAACTCAAATGCTATGGAACAACTAGTCACCACTCCCACAAGAGGGACAACATACTAGACCTGATCATTACCAACATGGGGACTCTATGCTCCACACCAGAAGTATATCCCTCATTGGTAAGATCAGACCATAAATTAATTTCACTGGATGTCCACATCCGACCCCACCCCAGCCCAGAAAACCACAGTGAAAAACTTCTCAAAAGCGAACTTCTCACTTCTCAAAACCGAAGTGGAATCCTTCAAGGCCACAGGGCCAGTGGAAACTACAGCCCAAACTGCAGAATCCTATATAAATGCATTCTACAGACATCTCCAGGAATGCATGGATCATGCTATCCCAAACAAAACCAAGACCCAATCATCCAAAGGCAGGCGTCCAGTCTGGTGGACCCCTGCCATAAATAAACTGTACAACAGAAGGAGGAAGCTACTACATGATAGAGCAAAATCCCTAATAGGGAAGGCATCTCTGATCAGTACTAGCAAAAAATTACAATCCCTCATAAAATCCTCCAAGGCCAGCTTCGAGAGAAAAATTGCACAGGACACCAAAGACAATCATAAGGCTTTTTTCAGTTATGTTAGAAACTTGGGATGCAACTCCCAGACTTGTTCTGAGTTGATTCTAAACGACAAAAAGTACACTGAACCCACAGACATCGCCAATATCCTGGCAGACAGGTTCAGTGCGAACTTCTCCCCCCCCTCCCCCCCAAAAGAGCAAATATGTATCACGGCAGAGGGCTGCCTCCCAAACATCTCAGATGCTCAGGTGAAGGCTGCCCTCTCCAAAGCAAAAAACACTGCTTCCATGGGACCAGATGGCGTCCCAGGTTGCATCCTACATGAACTACAAGAGGAACTAATCCCTCAAATAAAACAGCTATACAATCTCAGCCTCACTACAGGATATGTGCCCACAGAATGGCGTACAGCAACAGTGGTCCCACTCCACAAAGTGGAGCATCTACGGACCCTGGAAACTATCGCCCCATAAGCCTGACTAGCTTAGTTTGCAAGGCTATGGAGAGGATCATCATGGAGCTCATAAACAAAGACATTGGGGACCTACAGACACTAGATCCTACCCAGTTCGGCTTTGTCAAGGGCAGATCCTGCCTTTTGAACCTGGTTGACTTCTTTGAAACAGTCACCAAAGCCATAGATGAAGGAAAGGTAGTCCACACAGCCTATCTGGACCTTGCAAAGGCATTTGACACAATACCCCACTCGGGCATCATAGATAAGCTATCCAGCTTAAATATAAACCCCTATGTCACAAGATGGGTCGCAAACTGGCTCAAAGACAGAACCCACAGAGTGAGAGTTGCTGGAGCCATGTCAGACTCAAAACCGGTCACAAGTGGCGTCCCACAGGGTTCTGTCCTGGGACCACTCTTGTTCGGTATATACTTTTCCGAGGTACAGGCAAACGTGGGAGGACTATGGCTCACCAAGTTCGCAGACGACTGCAAACTGGGTGCCATAATCAACTCTCCAGCTGACACAAACATCCTTCAAAAAGGTCTCACAGAAACAGATAACTGGTGCCAGCGCCATGGTTTAAAGCTAAATGCCAAAAATGTATAATCATACCCTTTGGCAAAACAATGCGCCCACAAATTACCACATAGGCGGAAACCCATTAAGTACAGAGAAAGTTATTAGAGACCTGGGGACCCAAGTTGATAGCAATCTCTCCTTTGAAAACCACATTTCCAAAGTGGTTAGAAAGACCTTCTACATAGCCCACCTCATCACGAAGGGTTTCACATCTAGATCAAGAGAGGTAATCGTGCCTTTATTCATCCCTCATCAGGCCCATCATAGAATACAATGCCCCTTTTGGGATGTACCTTACCCGACACCTGCAGCAATTAAAGACCCCAAATGTATCTCACCAAGAGGATCAAGGGTCTCAAACAGATGCCATATACTGCTCGGTTAAAAACTCCAGCTCTACTCAGTTGCATACCGCCTACTGAGGCGATCTATGCCTGACATACAAAGCTATGTCAAATCCAGAATTAATGGACATGCTCCACCTCAGTAAATCTAAATCCCTTAGAGCCACACGCTCGAGGGACTTGAACCTCAGCACAGAAATAAATAGAACTTGCTGGAGGGACAGGTTCATAACCCAGAGGCTCCCTTCGCTCTGGAATAGAATTCCAGTTCATGTGAGGCAGAGCACCTCACTGAATCTCTTCAAGAAGAATCTCGATAAGTGGATGGGGAATCGTAGGTTTGTCCCAGGGATTACTCCTGTGTCACTATTAGACAGAGGCACAGTAAACTAAACCTTAAAAAAGGGCACAGTATACTCAAATCAAGGGGTGGCGTAAGCCATACAGAATCGGGCTAGGCTTATAATTGCCCCAGGGCAGATAGCCTAGTATGAACCTATGAACCTAAGAATCTGGAAAACCAAACAAACAAATGTCTCTGGAAGTGGAAAGGCAGGGGAGGTATTTCCTGCCAGAAATGGATGGTGAAACAGAAAGTAGCATAAAAGAATGGAACAGTGAATTTGGGGGATGATGGGATAAACAAATAATGTCTTAGAATTATATGTTTGTGACTAAGACAGGAGTGTGCAATCAATTAAGGAAAAAAATTCATAGAGATTTCATCGTGAATTATTATAGTTTTAAAGTCAGGTGGGGAATGAGGAAAACCAGGTATATCAGAGGTAGGATGGAAGAAATGCACAATATGATGCAAAGAGTAGAGGAGGACCTGATGGAGACTGAGTTGGGGAGATGGGTTCAAATGTATGTGAAAAACGAGGATGTTGAAGCTAAGTTGTTGTGATACGATTGAAAGATCTAAAAAAATGAGTACATTTCATATCCATCTCACCCATTTCCAGTCATGTGGATATGTTGCATTACATACCCTTGTTAAGAAACAAATAAGCAAACAATCAAACAACAAATGATCAAGTAATTCTGAACCTTTTGACATAATCAAGTTAAAAACACATAGCATAAATTAATGCTCATGTCTTATTAAGTGTTACCAAGTAAAAGTAAACAGCAGAATTGTTTAGTTGATGCCACTTTAAAATGTTAACCTTCTTTAGATCTCAAGTTTTCAATATATGCATTATTGTCTGATCAGCCATTTTATATTTTTCAGTGTTGTGGGGAGGCAGAGACTATGTTGGTATCCAATGACAGCAAAGCAGAAAAACTGATCTCAGATGTAACACCAATCTTTTGTCATACATTCATGCACACACACACACACACACACGCTTTACATAGCTACAATCAATGTGTCAGATGACCATTTTAACTATAGCATGTGTTTGGAATGGAGAGGACTGATTATAGGAAGGACATCCAAATTCCACATATATGACACTGCACCCAAAACCCAAATTGGATATCCAAGCTCCAAGAGCAGCAGCAATAACTGTGTACCAATCTGACAATCTCTTAAGTTTAATGCTGTCTTTTAGAAATCAGAAAACATGCAATAAAAGAGCCCCCTGTTGAAACAATAATGCCTGAAATGCCAAGTGCCTACAAACTGAAAAAAAGGACAGAAAAGACAGGAGAACAAATCTTCTCCTTAAAAGTTCTTATTGCAAGGGGAGCAACTAACCCCCCCCACCCCTTGAACTTGCATATACCAACTCCAAGATCACTATACCTTGCAGAAAAGGGACTATTCTGAAAAATGGCACTCGGACTTAGTATATTTCAGTCCATTCTTTCAGCCATTCAGTCTCCACATTTTAGAACTCACTCTAGCTGGTCCCATCATTTCAGATGGTTACCTAATACAAGTTACTTTTTAATATTTAGTAAACAACTTACGGTATGTCAATAAGTTTTCAAGCTAGCCACACATTACCAGCAGCATTTTTGTTAATTAATTATTTGCTTTTATATCAAGCCTGGCAATTCTATTTATGCAATCTGGCTGATGAGATATGCAACATTATGATAATTTGCACAATACATATATCAACATGATTCCACATCCCTTTATCTGAGCTGCAGGGAGGTCAGGTATCATTGGGAATTGTGCTGCCTATGATGTAAGATTTAAAGTAATACAGACATAAAAACATGTAATAGATGCCGCCTACAGACATCAACCTACTCATCCTAGAAAAAATGCCTGGAGGGCAAAGCCACTTATGAGTGATATGATGTTACCTGTAGGTTTTGGTTTCAAGAGAAGTTATTCAGAAATGGAGAGAAATATCCTGATTAAGTCTGTAGCGAGCATTTAACTTGAGTTTACCTGATTCCATATTATGATATATAATATCTGCTTTAGATATCTGTGAGTTAAGTAGCTAACTGTACTGTAATCTTTTAGAAAACACATACTCAGTGTCTTTAATGTTAATATGTATAGCTAGGTATTTTTTAAGTTAAGTAGAAACCACTTCCTAAGAATTTTTTTCCAAGGATGTAAGGGGATATATATGAGATGAGGAAGAGTTTATGGATCAAAGTTGTGAGCCCCAGGATAGATGGATTGATAGATAAATACATAGGCAGACAGATAGATGGAAAGAACATCTTCAACACATTTAGACCAGCTACTAAGGAGGGAGGGAAGAAAGGTGGAGGTGTCTTAATTTGTATCCAGAAGAAATTTACATTAAAGCTGTTAACGAAGCATGATTACCTAGAGCTTATTCATGTCCATCTCACCATCAGCAAAGTCCTTTACCATATTCTATCTACATAATGCCCTCTATATGGCCTACAAATGTCATAGCACCTACTTGTACAGACTAGAATTACTCAGCATTAAACTCAATATAATCTTTTTGGGGACTTCCAACAACCAGTTAAATACTAGGGGACGTATACTAGTCTGTAGCTGGTATAAAATGTAGGACACACCATCACTAGTGTGCAATTCAAGTGATTCCAAGATTTTGTTAAGGCAAATGCTCTGGAGCAACTAGTCAAGAGTACCCACTAGAGGAAACAACAGCTTTCACCTTGTCCTCACAAATAAGAGGAAGTTATGTTTCAACCTTTGTGTGACATCCTTTGAGGCAGACTTCCTACTTCAAATGAAAATCATGGCAAGTTTTAAATCACCCCAAACTCAGAAAACTGTACCGCCTATATGAAAATATATACTGCTAACTGATATCAACCTATAAACAACTGGATAGAAGCAGCTGTACCCTGATGAAACACGTGCAGGGTTAACACTAAAAACAAATCACTCTGGAGGAATAACAATATCAATAAGCTTTATAGCAAAATGAAGAAAACTGTAAACATGAATAAAATGTGCAGCACCTGGTATATTCAAATACCATCATTAAATTAAATAAGCAACCCAGGAGTCTAATTAACACCACCAAGGCCAAATATGAGGCAAAAATAGCCACTTAGCCCAAGGATAGCCACAAGGCCTTTATCAGCTAAGTCTGTAATCTCACAAATGTTATGTAGCAGTGCACAGAGCTGATTGGAAAGACAACACCTATACTGAAGCCAAAGATATAACAAACCTGATGGCTGATAAATCCAGTTGCAGCTTCAGCTTTCCTCTCACCCCAAAATATCTTGCATGAAATATCAGAAACCAGTACAACTGCAGCTATTACACAGTAACAAGTCCTGAAAGTTCTATCAAAAATCAAAAATATGCAATATATGTGAACTAACAATATCCCTGGCTATATACCCAAGCAGAGCTCCACGTGGTCCTGCAGAGGGGTCCTGGCTACAGAGAACTGAAAGAAGCGACCACTTTCCTGATTTAAGTACTTTTTGGCTTTTTTTATCTGCATTGTCCTCTCTGGCTTTCATTTAATAAGATACAACTGTTTTTTTGCTTTGCTGCTGTATTCTAAAGTATCTGCACTTAAAAGTAGTATTTTGGTCGACTCTGGTCGAATATTACTGTTTTTGATAATTTAATTGCTGAGGCTGCTCACTAAAGTGTGCTAGCCTGTGTTAATCGTTTTACTGTTTGCCTGACTGCATTTCTGTGTTCTTCTCTAAAAAACAAAACAAAAAAATACTCCTTGTTTTCCGCCTTTGCTCGACTAGTTAAGACCAGTATACAGGCTTTGCTGTATTCTGGGCTGTGTGTAGTTCCTGTGTTGGCCATTGCCTTACTTGGATAGAAGGAAGTTTCTGAGCTCACCAGTGGGAGTGGGAGCCTTGAGCAGCCTATCTGTCCCTGGGGGAAGTGATCTCAGCACTTGAGCTGTAATTCATTGGTTGCCTTGGACCATTTCCAGCTCTTTTCAAGTTCCCTGTATAAAAATCCGCCTCAGGGCATTTTTTTTGGCTATATACCCAAGCAGAGCTCCACGTGGTCCTGCAGAGGGGTCCTGGCTACAGAGAACTGAAAGAAGCGACCACTTTCCTGATTTAAGTACTTTTTGGCTTTTTTTATCTGCATTGTCCTCTCTGGCTTTCATTTAATAAGATAAAACTGTTTTTTTGCTTTGCTGCTGTATTCTAAAGTATCTGCACTTAAAAGTAGTATTTTGGTCGACTCTGGTCGAATATTACTGTTTTTTTGATAATTTAATTGCTGAGGCTGCTCACTAAAGTGTGCTAGCCTGTGTTAATCGTTTTTACTGTTTGCCTGACTGCATTTCTGTGTTCTTCTCTAAAAAAACAAAACAAAAAAATACTCCTTGTTTTCCGCCTTTGCTCGACTAGTTAAGACCAGTATACAGGCTTTGCTGTATTCTGGGCTGTGTGTAGTTCCTGTGTTGGCCATTGCCTTACTTGGATAGAAGGAAGTTTCTGAGCTCACCAGTGGGAGTGTGGAGCCTTGAGCAGCCTATCTGTCCCTTTTGGAAGTGATCTCAGCACTTGAGCTGTAATTCATTGGTTGCCTTGGACCATTTCCAGCTCTTTTCAAGTTCCCTGTATAAAAATCCACCTCAGGGCGTTTTTTTGGCTATATACCCAAGCAGAGCTCCACGTGGTCCTGCAGAGGGGTCCTGGCTACAGAGAACTGAAAGAAGCGACCACTTTCCTGATTTAAGTACTTTTGGCTTTTTATCTGCATTGTCCTCTCTGGCTTTCATTTAATAAGATACAACTGTTTTTTTGCTTTGCTGCTGTATTCTAAAGTATCTGCACTTAAAAGTAGTATTTTGGTCGACTCTGGTCGAATATTACTGTTTTTTTGATAATTTAATTGCTGAGGCTGCTCACTAAAGTGTGCTAGCCTGTGTTAATCGTTTTACTGTTTGCCTGACTGCATTTCTGTGTTCTTCTCTAAAAACAAAAACAAAAAAATACTCCTTGTTTTCCCGCCTTTGCTCGACTAGTTAAGACCAGTATACAGGCTTTGCTGTATTCTGGGCTGTGTGTAGTTCCTGTGTTGGCCATTGCCTTACTTGGATAGAAGGAAGTTTCTGAGCTCACCAGTGGGAGTGGGGAGCCTTGAGCAGCCTATCTGTCCCTGGGGGAAGTGATCTCAGCACTTGAGCTGTAATTCATTGGTTGCCTTGGACCATTTCTAGCTCTTTTCAAGTTCCCTGTATAAAAATCCACCTCAGGGCGTGTTTTTTGGCTATATACCCAAGCAGAGCTCCACGTGGTCCTGCAGAGGGGTCCTGGCTACAGAGAACTGAAAGAAGCGACCACTTTCCTGATTTAAGTACTTTTAGACTTTTTATCTGCATTGTCCTCTCTGGCTTTCATTTAATAAGATACAACTGTTTTTGCTTTGCTGCTGTATTCTAAAGTATCTGCACTTAAAAGTAGTATTTTGGTCGACTCTGGTCGAATATTACTGTTTTGATAATTTAATTGCTGAGGCTGCTCACTAAAGTGTGCTAGCCTGTGTTAATCGTTTTTACTGTTTGCCTGACTGCATTTCTGTGTTCTTCTCTAAAAAACAAAAACAAAAAAAATACTCCTTGTTTTCCGCCTTTGCTCGACTAGTTAAGACCAGTATACAGGCTTTGCTGTATTCTGGGCTGTGTGTAGTTCCTGTGTTGGCCATTGCCTTACTTGGATAGAAGGAAGTTTCTGAGCTCACCAGTGGGAGTGGGGAGCCTTGAGCAGCCTATCTGTCCCTGGCGGAAGTGATCTCAGCACTTGAGCTGTAATTCATTGCTTGCCTTCCACTTTTCCAGCACTTTTCAAGTTCCCTGTATATAAATCCGCCTCAGCGCATATTTTTTGGGTATATACCCAAGCAGAGCTCCACGTGGTCCTGCAGAGGGTCCTGGCTACAGAGAACTGAAAGAAGCGACCACATATGATTTAAGTAGTTTTTGGTTTTATTATCTGCACTGACCTCTCTGGCTTTCATATATAAGAAACAACTGTTTTTTGCTTTGCTGCTGTATTCTAAAGTATCTGCACTTAAAAGTAGTATTTTGGTCGACTCTGGTCGAATATTACTGTTTTTTGATAATTTAATTGCTGAGGCTGCTCACTAAAGTGTGCTAGCCTGTGTTAATCGTTTTACTGTTTGCCTGACTGCATTTCTGTGTTCTTCTCTAAAAACAAAAACAAAAAATACTCCTTGTTTTCCGCCTTTGCTTGACTAGTTAAGACCAGTATACAGGCTTTGCTGTATTCTGGGCTGTGTGTAGTTCCTGTGTTGGCCATTGCCTTACTTGGATAGAAGGAAGTTTCTGAGCTCACCAGTGGGAGTGGGGAGCCTTGAGCAGCCTATCTGTCCCTGGGGGAAGTGATCTCAGCACTTGAGCTGTAATTCATTGATTGCCTTGGACCATTTCCAGCTCTTTTCAAGTTCCCTGTATAAAAATCCGCCTCAGGGCGTTTTGCGCGCTTTTGCGTGGTCGGGCACCTAGCGCAACAGCGGTTATACAGGTGTAAACTATTCTATACAGGTTTTAACTTTTTTTGGCTCCGCCAAGTCTGCTCTTCAATTTTTCCCTTAGAAACTCTATTCAGTCTATCTAGCTGTATATATCAGCACTTGTTTTTCGGAACTTCTATCCTTAGCAAGCACTCATAAAAAAACCAAGCACTCTTACCCTAAAGTAAGCACTACAGGTATCCACTACCCCTGTGAATATCCACTTCCCTTAAAGGCACAACACTCCTTAAAATATTCTAGTATGTCGAGTGGTAGACCACTAGCATCCTCTCTTGTTCAGCTGGTTAATCTGGGAATCTTAAGACAATGTTACAATTGTCTCATGTACACAGACAACCCTCTCCTCCTTCCTACTAACACATATACTTGTGAGAGATGCAACTATATAGCCAGACTGGAGGCTGAACTCTCTCAACTCAGGACTGGCAAGACCAGTCAGGAAGAGATGGTACCCACACCCAAAGCAAAACCAGTCACACATATAACCACCACCAATGCAAACCAAACACATAAAAACACAAAGACATACTCGGAGGCTCTTGTAAAAAACTTACCAAAACAACAGAGGCCTCCAAAGCAGACACCCAGAAATACACCCCCACAAAACACAACACCTACAACACATACCTCAAGCAACAGGTGTGTCACACATTCACAGCCCCTAAGGCAAAATACTATGCCAGAGACATTAGTAATAGGTGACTCTATAGTCAGACACACCGATGTTCCACTTACCAGGCTGAATAAGGAGAGGGTAACGGTGAGCTGCCTATCGGGGGCTAGGATCCGCCACATTACACACGCACTCAGGTCACTCCAAAGCAAGTACAAATATGATTCAGTCATTGTCCATGCGGGTGTGAATGACCTGAGACGTACCTCCCTGGACTACATGAAAAGAGACATTGAGGAGCTCTCCGATTATGTAGCCCAGACTGGTATGACCCTGACCCTGAGCAGCATCCTGCCTTCGCCAAGAATGATGCCTCAGTACAAAGACAAAATGATCAGTTTTAACAATTGGCTTAATCACTGGTGTCATTCTAGGGGGATCCAATGTCTGTCAGCCTGGGATGATATGCTGGACAAGCCACGTTGCTTCGCAAGGGATGGCTTGCACCTGTCACCACTGGGCTTCCGGATACTGGCCAAGGCTCTTGCCACCCCCATAGTGCCTTTTTTAGGCAATGCTCAAAGGACAAATCAACCACCATAAAAAACAAAAATGGAAAAAATTAAGGGTAATGCTGCTCAACGCCAGAAGTCTAAATCTCAAGATGCAGGCACTCGAAGCACTTCTCAGTATGGAGAACATCGATGTCTGTGCAGTAACTGAAACCTGGTTCAAGGCTCCTGAGAGTACTCCAGCACTACCAGGCTATACCTCATATCATGCATTCCGGCCTCAAGTTCCAGGCCGAACCACAAAGGGAGGGGGAGTGTCCATTTTCATAAAAGACACCTACACCTCTCGATTGGTGGCTGCTCATGAAGCATCAGAAACCATACAAGTTTTACTCACCATAGGTAAAACTGCCATACAACTGGTCGCATGTTATAGAACACCCTCCCAATCCCAGGAATCCCATCAAGCATTCCTGAAAACACTGGAGGATATGAATGTCACACCAAACACCATCATATTGGGTGACTTCAATTACCCCAACATAGACTGGGCCCACTATTCTAGCCCTAACACCCTGGCCCAAAGATTCCTGGAATTCATAAACTCAAATGCTATGGAGCAACTGGTCACCTCTCCTACGAGGAGAGATAATATACTTGACCTGATTATCACAAACATGGGGTCCAAATGCTCCGCACCGGATATAAACCCCTCACTAGTAAGATCTGATCATAAACTGATCACGTTGGATGTACATATCCCACCCCCACCCCCAGAACAAAAGACTACAGTGAAAAACTTCTCAAAAGCTGACTTTGAGCTCCTTAAGTCGGAAATGATATCCTTTAAGCCTACTGGGTCAATGGAAACCACATCCCAAAATGCTGAATCCTTCACAAAAGCCTTCTATGGACATCTCCAGGAATGCATGGATCAGGCAATCCCAACTAAAACCAAGACCCTCTCCACCAAGGGAAAATGCCGGTTTGGTGGACCCCGGCTATAAACAAACTGTACAACAAAAGAAGGAAGCTGCTGCAGGACAGAGCCAAATCCCACAAGGGAAAGGCTTCCCTGATCAGCACAAGTAAAAAACTACGCTCTCTCATAAAAACATCTAAAGCAAACTTTGAGAAAAAGATTGCCAAGGATACCAAAGACAATCATAAAGCCTTCTTCAATTATGTCAGAACCTTGGGAGGAAATTCTCAGATATGCTCTGAGCTGGTACACAATAACAAAAAATTCACTGACCCTACTGACATTGCCAACATTCTGGCAGATAGGTTCAGTGCAAATTTCTCCCCTCCCTCACCCCCTAAAGATGAACTAACTACCCCTGCTGAATGTAACCTACCTGTGATCACAGACACACAGGTGAAATCAGCACTCAACAAGGCAAAAACACAGCATCTATGGGACCCGATGGTATCCCGGTTGCGTGTTACGTGAACTCAAGATGAACTAAACCCGCCCTAAGAACTCTATTCAATCTTAGCCTCACTACAGGATATGTACCTGAACACTGGCGCACAGCAACAGTGGTCCCACTCCATAAAGGGGAAATTCAACTGACCCAGGTAACTACCCCATAAGTTTGACCAGCCTGATCTGTAAGGCTATGGAAAGGATCATCATGGAACTCATAAATGGCGACATTGGTGATCTGCAGACCCTTGATCCCACACAGTTCGGTTTTGTAAAAGGCAGATCCTGCCTCTTAAACCTGGTTGACTTCTTTGAGACAGTCACTAGTGCCATCGATGAGGGCAAGGCTGTCCACACTGCCTATTTGGACTTGGCTAAGGCCTTTGACACAATACCACACTCTGGCATCATCGACAAGCTCAGCAGCCTAAATGTAAATCCATATGTCACAAGATGGGTAGCAAATTGGCTAAAAAACAGAACCCATAAGGTTAAAATTGCTGGAGCCATGTCAGACTCAAAACCCGTCACAAGTGGTGTCCCACAAGGCTCAGTCTTGGGTCCACTCCTATTCGGCATTTATTTTTCAGATGTGAAAGCAAACATGGAAGGATTATGGCTGACAAAGTTTGCAGATGACTGCAAACTGGGCCATAGTGGATTCACCTGCTGACACACACATCCTACAGAAAGGTCTCACTGAAACGGACAACTGGTGCCGGAATCATGGCCTGAAACTTAACGCCAAAAAATGTATAGTCATCCCCTTTGGGAAAAACAAAGTACCCACAAACTATCACGTAGACAATAACCCACTGAATACAGAAGATGTAATCAGAGACCTGGGGACTCAAGTCGATAGTGACCTCTCCTTTGACAACCATGTTGCCAAAGTGGTCAGAAAGACTTTCTACCTAGCCCATCTCATCATGAAGGGATTCTCATCCAGATCAAAGGAGGTCATTGTACCTCTGTATTCCTCCCTCATCAGGCCCATGATCGAATATAATGCTCCATTTGGGATGTATCTCACCCGGCACATGCAGCAACTGGAAAGACCCCAGAAGTACCTCACCAAGAGGATCATAGGTCTAAAACATGTGCCTTATCCAGCTAGATTAAAGAAACTCCAGCTCTATTCAGTAGCATACCGCCTGCTCAGAGGTGATTTGTGCCTAACATACAGGGCCATGTCCAACCAGGAATTGATGGACATGCTTCATCTCAAAAAATCCAAATCCACCAGAGCCACACGAGCTAAAGATTTCAACCTCTGCACAAATATGAATAGAACATGCTGGAGGGATAGATTCATAACACAGAGGTTACCCATACTCTGGAACAAAATCCCAGTTCACGTGAGACAGAGCCCTTCATTGGCACTGTTCAAGAAAAATCTCGATGCATGGATGGGAGATCGCAAGTTTACCCCGGGAGTGACCTCAGTGTCACTACTAGACAGAGGTATAGTTTACTAAATAATGGGGTTCCACATGTGTCACTACTAGAGAGGCGCAACTACATAGTATGGGGTGGCGTAAAGCCACATCACTGTTGGCTAGGCTTGTAAATGCCCCCGGGCAGATAGCCTAGTACACTACTATGAAACTACTATGAAACTATGATGTATGTTGAACCACAGAGCTTAACCAGACCTCTAACAACACTGTTTAACCTCAGCCTGCAATCGGGCTTTGTACCAAGTGAATGAAAAACAGCAGCACTCATAACTCTGCACAAGGGATATCCACTGACCTGGGTAACTGCTGGCTCATAAGATTGACCAGTCTCATTTATGAAGCTATGGAAACACTTATAATGAAATTTACCAAGAAGGACATAGGAAACCGCCAAACACTGGACCCATCCCAGTCTGGTTTTGTCAATGGTAGGTCATGCTTACTTAACCTAGTGGACTTTTTCAAAAACATCACCAGAATAATAGATGAAGACATGGCAGTACAGACTACCTACCTAGACCTGGCCAAAGCTTTTGACACAATACCCTACTCAAGCATTGTTGAAAAGCTTAGTAAATTAGGAATGACCTCCAGTGTCACCCACTGGATTACCAACTGCCTCACAAATAGGACATAAGAAGTAAAGATAGGCCTCCATAAGAAGACCAGTCACAAGTGGAGCCACAGGAGTTTGTCTGGAACCATTCCTATTTGGCATCCACTTCTCAGACGTCCAAGCAAATGTCAAGGTGTTTTGTTTGACCAAGAATATGGATGACTGCAAATTGTGAGCAGTCACAAAATCCCTGGGTAACTACCACATTGACAATATACCTCTAAGAGTCAATCCAGTATTTAAATATTTGGAAACACACATAAACAGTGAACTAGCAGTCAACCAATATATATATATATATAT
Organism: Protopterus annectens; assembly: GCF_019279795.1. NCBI lineage: Eukaryota > Metazoa > Chordata > Ceratodontiformes > Protopteridae > Protopterus > Protopterus annectens. The sequence goes on from NC_056739.1 coordinate 1,870,791,050, forward strand.
ATATATATATATATATATATATATATATATATATATATATATATATATATATATATACTATTTTGAAGGAGGCTTGTGTTGCTCAGTAGTATTGTGAAGATCCAGTGAGATATGCAATATATTCAGAATGCTAGCAAGGATCCTAAAAATTGAAATGAACAGACTTATTTCCTTAGAGAACAATGATGACAGAGTGATTGGTTAACAACAGTATGACACCTGTGCAATACTAAGTCTCATGCAAGTAAGTGTTCACTGTGAAAAGTGTTAAAATGTGTTTCTAATTATGTGCAGTATCAGTCTGTTTGCCTGCATGTCCCTGATGTAAAAGCTAGGTGTTATATGTGTAAAGGTCTGTGAAAATAGTCTATATGTTGTCTGCACATCAAGTCCAGAGACATGGAATTTCATTCATTTTTTGCACTTGTATGATTTCTGAATGACAATAAAGTTTACTTACCCCAGGATTCAGCATGCTCTACACGGCATGCAGGAATAATGCAGGAGCTGCTGGAGGCAATATGGTCATCGTGCGATCCAGGAATAATCTCCCGGGAAGTGCATGAGCGCTCCTGCACTATTCCTGCACGGACACAGATCCTGTATGCAAATTAGCCATTTGCAGGTGAAAACCATGCAAATAAGGTGAATTTGTTATCCAGGAAGCTGGCAGCCAGCCGTGTAGGGACTAGTGTAGTCTGCAGAAATGTAATCGGTTAGTAACATTTTTTTTTTAGCTGATTTTGGCTGTTTAAGCGTAGGGTAGTGGCACGCAAATGGGATCGGGCCGAAAATAAAAAAAAAAAAACTTGAAATAAGCATTCTATCCAAAATCACAATTTTGCCATTATACTCAATGGCAGGCAGAAAACAACATGACCAGGGAATAGTGGTTGCTAAGGGGGAAGGCTCACTTGTAACTAGGCATTAGCAGGCAATCCTATGCAAATGAGGGGAGTGATACTATATCCTAGATCTCCCCTCATGGCTAGCCTGCACCCAACTGTGTCAGTGCAGGAAGACCATGGTGCAAGCCTAAGAGCTAGCTGACATCATAGAGGGGTGTGTCAGGCATACTGTAAGCTTACTGGGGCCCTGTGGCTTGGGTTTGCCCTTAGCTTAGCAGAGCTAAGCAAGGGGGTGTGTCTGAAGCTGCCTAGCACTCTTTATATTGCCTAAACAAGTGTGTGCCGCACACCATGTTTTAAACGAAAAAAAAAAAGTAAACCAGGAAATAGCAGCTCTGTGCACATCTGAGCACTGTGTTTGTGTAGCACGCCCCTGGGCTTAAACAGGAAGATAATGGGAAGGGAAAACTGCAGTAGGAAGGCAATCAAGGAGAGCTAGCATAGCTGGCAGGTGAAATGTATCAGAATCGACCAGTTACACAGGCAGCAGCCTAGCCCAGCCCAGCACATCTCTATAAACCTATGCAAACACCTTTTCCCTCTGTTTTTTCCCACAAACTCTACACCACCGGTGTACACAAGTGGGGACATTTTACCAAACAAAAGCAACAAAATGATAGGGGCTGCAGCACCTATCATAAATCAACATGCGGAAGAGGCTGAGGGTGGTGAGGCTGAGAATGCTGATGACCAACCCACAGTGAGTAGAAGGAGAAGAGTGTACAAACCCAGGGTAATCTACCAGGGGCTACATGAGATGGAGATAACGGAGTGTTATAGGGTAGACAGGGACCTCCAACAGCAAATTATTGAGCTGTGCTGGCCACACTTCACACACAGAACCAGCAGAGGGGAAGCCATCCCAGTGGATACCAAGGTATGTGTAGGCCTAAGAATACTAGCCACAGGTACCTTCCAAAGGCCAAATGGGGATATCATGGGGATCTCACAGGCATCAGCATCCAAGGAATTCCATCAGTTCCTGGATGCCATGTCAGCACATGCCAGTGAGCACATATATTTCCATAACAGCTGTGAGACATTGACCAGCAATATGCATCTCTTCCCACCAAATAGCAGAATACCCTGAGGTAATGGGTGCTATAGACTGCATGCACATATGCATCAAAGCACCACCCGGTGAGCGGGGTAGGGTCTACATCAACCGCAATATCTTCCCCTCCATCAACTCCCAGGTCATGTGCGATGCCCAGGGCATTATAATGAATTTGTGTGCTGGCTGCCCTGGAAGCTATCACGACTCCTACATCTGGCATATGACGCAGCTGTACCAGAGATTTGCCAATGGGGACATCCCTTACTGCCACCTAGTGGGGGATGCTGGTTACGCACTGGAGCCGTGGCTGATGACACCAATCAGAAATGCACACACCCCCGAACAAGAACTCCATAATGAGGCACATGCACAGACCAGAATCATAATAGAGCATGTGTTTAGGATGCTCAAATCACAGTTCCAGTGCCTGGATACAACGGGTGGAGCCTTGCAGTACTCATCAGCTACATGTACCCAAATCGTCATTGTATGTGCCATGCTACATAATATGATCCTGTGGAAACAGCTGCAGCTGGAACAGCACAGGGCAGGGCCACACAGCCCCCACCATTGCCAAGGCCTGCAAAGGCACAGAGTGAATCAGAGGAGGAGCAACCTGAGCCTGCCCCAGTAGGCAGTAGAAGGCATGCCCAGTATGCCCAGGCCATGGCAAAGAGGCAATGAATAGCACATACACTGACACAGTAAGAACCCAGGGAATGACATCTCTCTCTGACTCGCACATACAGTGAAAGGGATGCCAAACATGACACTATCTGTGCTTAACCATGTGTAGGGAGTGTACTATGTATATCCTACTTAGTCAACCCTCCAGCACCATCCTCAATACTGGCACAGCCACAAGGTAAGTCACTCTCCCTATCAATTGCCAAATGGAGTAGTATGTGTTTTTACTTGTTTCTATGGTATGGATGTGAACATGCAAGGGAATTGGGTGGTTGAATGGGATGCCAGCAGATAGTAGACAACTATAGTGGCAGAATGAGATCTGTAACAAATACTGGTGTCACTATAGTAGCCAGTACTAGACAAGGTGACAAAACTCACTGCAGAAAATGTGCTGGGCCACATGTGTGTCCATAGGACACACACATGCCAGTAAGGGGGGCTCACACAGCCAACAACAGTCTCAGCCAGCAGGACAGGCGTAGACAAACACAAACAAAGGCCATGCTAATGCCTCTGACTGGTGGCTATGGAGAACACCCCCCCCCAAACAGACAGATTATAACAGGTCAGGCAGTGGGATGCTAGTTCTGAAGTGTAAGAAGTCTGAAACTGAAATGTAGGTCAATCAAACCTAAGACCTGTAGTACACTGATATACCTCTAGTCAGCATGATAGGACAGAATACAGAATGAAATGGAGTACCTGAAATGCCAGTACAGTCATAGCAAATGTGTACAGTGTCAGGTGTGCCCCCCACTAATCCTATGTAGAAATGTAGTAACATGTATGTGTATGTATAATAACAGTGGAGCACAGATTAGCTGAACTGCTAAAGTAGCAGGATAGATTGTAGCATGTGTACAATATGCAGGGCTGCATGTGTTAGGTTGGTGTGTGTTGTATATTGTGTGAGTGTGGTCAGTATGTAGGTTTGTCCTAGTGGCTATTGGTCAGTACTGCCGATGACAGGGCCAACTTCTCACAATTGCAGTGCTAAAAACAATGCATCCCAGCAAAACACATTCCAGCAGTAAGCCATAGTAAATGTTTGGAAGTAATGTGTGTCACCATCTGAAAGATGGACATGGCATGAATGTGGACCCAGACATACAAACAGTACACAGGGGGAAATACCACAGACAGACAAATGGACACACCTTTGGAGTTGTACATACAGGTTAGCAGCATATACCGATGTCGTCTGGCCAAACACTGGGAGACCACAAAGGTCACAGGTATGAAGTATTTAGAAACAGCTGATGTCCCTGCACAAGCCAGCATAAGTGGAATGCCCCATGCATATCTGTGAGTCAGATGCAAGTAGTATCCATAGCACACATGCACCCAGCTCACCCCAGCATCACCCACAGGTACCTCTCCGGTCTTATCACTGCTGTTGGGAATGAGTACAATATGACCCCACCTCTGTATGGCAATAGCCAAAGAATGCAGCATGCAGAACAGGTGTGCCATGCAGGTGTGTCCCTAGCTGTTAGCAGCACCCTGACAGCATCCACACCACTGGATCAATAATGACAGAAAGTATTGGCATTAACACCTTGCACACCTACCCTGTCACCAATGGGAATATTGTGTATTGCAGTCGGGGACTGTAGGAGTGACACAATGCAATAGCCTGCTACAGCTGGCCTGCATCACTGCCAAATGGCCTACAGTCCTCTGCCAAAGGCCTGTGTCTCATCCATACTGCCAATGTATGTTATGTCATGGACTCCCAAATAACAACCTAACACAGTCCACAGAATCCAAATGCAAGGCCATGTGGACAAATCCCAGTAACATTTCCACCATGTTCTACTGCATGAACTGTGGACCAACACCAAATTACTGCTGGGATGAGGTGATAGCTATAAGGAACTTATCAGATAATGTTTGCATAATGTTTGGAAGAGGATAGAATAATAGGGGGGGGTAGGAGCATGGGCAGTATTGAGTGTGTGAAGTCCGAAACTCAGCCGTGTGCACATACTATTCCTGCCTACAAACACAGGAATGGGTGGCTACAGACCTGCCCGTAAACCACAATGTGAAGGGGTAATGTCCAGAATTATGACCCCTGCCTCTGGGTAACCTGTGTAAATATGTACAGCTGTGAGGTATGGCCACAGTAGGATATGGCCATACTGTCATGTTTATGAATGTACAAGCATGGGATCCTCAGCCACCACTGTATCAAGGTGCTGAACCATTTACACAGACTCAACAGCAAGTGTCTGCAGCTTCCCCTCCAAAATGGCATGATTGTGCAAGAATATATAGGCTGCAGACCACAATACTTGACACAGCTGCATCCAAGCTGTGTTCCCCAGGACATCACTGCAAGCAAATATGTATACTTGACAATACCCGATGACATAAAACATCACAGTGTAAAACAGTACATATGTCTGAATATCTCTGCTAACACCAAGACCATGTAGCAGAAGCAGCACATACACAATTACTTATAGTAACCCACAATCCTTTGCCCATTTTTACCACATATTGTCAACTGAACTAAAGATATCCTGCAGAAACAGGTTGCTAGCTGTAGGTGTAGAACACAGAAGCCTGCACTGGAGTACAACCTTCCTGGAATGGATTCATACATTTGATACAGAAGGTCATACTGGGCATGCTCCCACACTTAGAGAAACGAAGGTCATGTCTGACAACAAAATACTGAAAGGTCACATTGGGCATGCTCACACACATAAATGAAGCCCATGTCTGGCAACAGCAGTGGACTATACATATCTGACAGTCACAGATGTTTGTGCACACACTCCTCAGTACACACCAGTCATGCTTTGCACACACATTGGATAGGAATACACACATATATCCAAGGACAACACACTATAATAGGTCAATATTACACATACACAGATGTGTGGAAGAGAGTCACAGACACTGACAAAGAGCCTCCCAACATTAGGCCAGTCCCACCCAGCACACATCCAATTGGCTAAAACCACATGATGTGCAAATGTCAATCACTGTAGACATTTGCCTCTGGTATCCCTCAACACTATAGTGTCTGTGGTGCTTGTGCTAACTTTGTAATATGACTGTACAAGTCAGTAGTCATCTAGCAGTTGTAGACACGTACCTGTGGAATATAAACCTGTGTGTGCCTGAGTGTTGTATGTCTGCTTCGAAATAAATGGGTTATGGTCCATGAACACACACTGCACTCCTCATTGCCTTACTATGGAGAGCCTGCTGATGTTTTCACCTAGAAATACACCTTTGGGGAAAGGATAGCACTGTAAGCTCTGTGGCATGTGCTATAACTGCGTAATGCTATAGTGTGATGTACTAGGTAGGTAGGAGTTGTAATCCCAGAAAAGTAACTGTGTGTGTGTTTGTGTAGGTATCAATGCTTTTGAGACCATTCACACTCACTGCAATTTCAAATGCCCTACTTTGGCAGGGCTGCTGATGTCATTCACTTTGAAATACACCTTTGGGAAGGACTAGCCCAATAAGCTTTTTGGTGCATCCTGTAACTCCGTAATGCTGTAGTGTGATGTACTAATTAGGTAAGAGTTCTATTCCCAGACATGGAAACTGTAAAACTTTGTGTGTTTATCTGTGTAGGGATCAATACTTTTGAGGCCATTCACAGTCACTACAACTTCCATTGCTCTACTTTAGCAAGCCTGCTGATGTCATTCATTTTGAAATACACCTTTGGGGAAAGAGTAACCCAGTAAGCTCTGTGGTGCATGCTGTGACTGCATAATGTTGTAGTGTGATATACTAGTTAGGTAGGAGCTCTATTTCCAGACATGGCAACGATGAAACTCGGTGTATGTGTGTGTGCAAGGATCAATGTTTTTGTGGCCATTCACAGTCACTAGGCACACCTAAAAATGGAAAACATTGATATCTGTGCAGTAACAGAGACCTGATCGAAGCACCCCTGAAAAAAACAGGTACAGCTCTCACCACACCTGTTGGCCACCAAAGCAGGACCAGAACAATAAAGTTGGAGGAGTGTCCATATTCACCAAGGATATTCAAACCACCAGGCTACTTGCCCAAAAGAATGTTTCTGAAATACCCCGGTGCAACTAACACTAGGTCAGACTGCAATCCAAATTGTATAGCTTGCTACAGATCCCCCACCATGCCCCATGATTCCCACTACAGATTTTGAAACATACTCGGAAATTATATGATACAATCAAACACTCTAATACTGGGTGACTTACACTACCCTGCCATTAACTGGGAAAAATACTTGTGTACCAACACATGTGCTCAATGGTTCTTGGAAGTCATAATTCCCAATGCCCTGTATCAAGTATAGTCCCACCAAGGGCTCATATATCCTAGACCTTGTCATTACCAGCATGGGAAATCAATGCTTCACACCTATGTTCACCCCATCGGTGGTGAGGTCTGCCCATGCGCTAATCACCCTTAACATACATACATACATACAAATGCTTCAAACACAGTCATTAAAATCCTTCTAGTTTACCAATATGCCAAAACACTTGTTCTCATAATAAATGTCCAGGCTGTTCTGAAAAATATCTAAACTAGTACTTGCTTTAATGTAATTTGGTAGTCTTTTCCAAGCATCAGCTACTCTGTCAGAGAACCAATTAGTACACATCTCATTCCTATAGAATCCTCTACATAGGTTATCTGATTATGCTCTAGTACATTTTGATAACCCCAAACATTCCCAGAGGTAGTTGTCCCTAAATGCCCTATATACCTGAATAAGATTATAAATTCATAGGTTCATAGATTAGTACTAAGCTAACTGCCCTTGCGAGCATTTTTAAGCCTAGCCAATTATCTCTTGTGAGACTCAAACCCTGCACCTTGTGCTTGTAAGGCAAACACCTTAACCATTAGGCCACCCTCCCAGATCTCCACTTAAATATCTGTAAGAGACACTGTACAAGTTCAGATATTTTAGTCTTTTATAATAACTTAGATTTTCACATCAATGGATGCCCTTAGTATATTTCCGCTGTACTCTTTCCAGTTTATTCATGCTTGTTTTCCTATAGGGTTTCTATATTGTTATTCCATACTCAAGTTTGGGTCTAATGTAACTAACAAACAATGACTTCATTATGTTTGATTTCTTAGACTTTATAAATCTTTTTATACAACCTATAGTTCTATAACTATCATTAGCTAATTGGTTGATATGATTAGAAAAAATCATAGCTGAATCTACCCATATACCCAGGTCCTTAAATAAGTCTACAGTTTCAATCACTGTGTGCTGTATTAAATAGTCACCTTTCAGTTTGTCCCCCAAATATCATATGCTTAGGTTTTGATGTATTTATCAACATATTATTCTCTTGTGCCCAAATGGTCAATTTAGTCAAATTATTTTGCAGACATGCCTTATCTGTAATTAGTTTACCAAATTTCAGATCGTCAGCATATAGACTGTAGAACACCTCAGATGAAAAAGTAAGGTCTGAAAGATACAATCTAAACAAGTAAGGGCCTAGTAAAGAGCCCTATGAGATACCTTGACTGTAACCAAGGATTTCACCTGTCCAGTTGGTGTGTGATACTATAGCAATAACCCACGCCTGGGTGTGGGTAATGCAGGATTTAACCAGCCCGAGGGACCAAACAAAGACAACCGTGGTTAAATCCTGCATTACCCACACCCAGAAGTGGGTTATTGCTATTATACAATGACATTATTTAAGAAAAGAAATAATTACTTTTCTTAAATAATGGCATTGTATAATGCCTCTTTGCTGCCCTTCTGCAGCTGTCTGGTATTCCGCGGCAGTTCTGATGTACTGCGCATGCCTACGCAGTACATCAGAGCTGTGGGCAAAAGCAACGGAGAACGCAAGATCTCTGTTGCTTTTACTGTTCGCTATGTTAATGGGTTTAACATAGCGAGACAGCTTTAAAATAAGCAACGGAGATCTCCGTTACTTATTTTAAAGCTGTCTCGCTATGTTAAACCCATTTAATATAGCGAGACAGGTTTAAAAAAAAAAGCAACGGAGATCACAAGATCTCCATTGCTTTTTACACACTGTGTCGCTATGTTAAAGGAGTTTAACATAGCGAGACAGCTTTAAAAAAAGCAACGGAGATCTGCTTTGCTTTTTTTAAACCTGTGTCGCTATGTTAAACTCTTTTAACATAGCAAGACAGTGTTTTATACTAGTGGAAAAAGTCCGGGCGACCGGACCTTTTTCCGTTAGTATATTGAGGGATTTACAACGGGCATGCTGGTTGGGCTGGCCAATCAGCGTGCACGTTTTAGAGGAAGAATTGTATAATTGCCATGTCCTGTTTGTAAGCCGTGCAGCTATCCATCTTATCAACAGTACATCAGTACCTAGTTATACTAATTTATTGATCAGTGTTTTGTGCATGACCCTGTCAAATGCTGAAGTTAAATCTATATAAATCACAACACAGCACAATTTTTCATTCATAGCTGTTATTATATTGTTATAGAACATCATGTTACAGGTGGTAATAGATCTATTTCCAACATATGCAAGCTGATATATGGTTTCAAGTCCCAACCTATCCAGTTCTGACAATAACTTATCCAGTATTACCTTCTCCATTATTTGTCCACAGCATGAAAGTAGACTTAAGGGTCTATTTGATTCTGGGTTTGTCCTACTCCCCTTTCCCTTAAAGACAGGTTTAATAAGTGTGTGTCTCCAATCTTGAGGAATCTCCCCATATTTATATGACCTAGTGAATAACAGATGTAATGGCAGTGTAAGTTCTTGCTTAAGTGTTCTCAGGTCATTGCTACTTATTCTGTCTCCTCCCTGGGCTTTGTTTGGATCCAGTTTGCACAGTTCTTTTTCAATATAATCTAATTTGATTCCAGTACCTGGGGTTACCTGGATGTCACTAGGACAACTTACCACCACTTTTGTGGAGCCAAACTGTTTTGCATAAGATTTTGTAAATATATCTATAATTTGTTGTGTCTGAGAATAAATTTTAGAATCTAAACACAGTTTATCAATTTGTGTATCTATACTCCTTCTACATCTTATGTATTTATAAATAGGTTTCCCATTATACTCAGTATCTTTATATAAATTGTCTTCAAATTTTTCTTGATCTTGTCTAACACTATGCTTAATCTGTTCATCAACATCTCTCCCCCACACTCCAGTAAGGAAACCTCAGTAACATACATCTCCAAAGCCAACGTCATGCTACACATGACAGACGTGACTAATGTCATGACACCCATGCAGATGGGAACTGAAAGGACGACTGCTGAATCCTATATGAAGGCGCTGTGCATGAATTGTGACATCCAATATAGAACCAAGACGATCCTCACCAAGAAAAGGAAGCCAATGTGGTGGCCCCCTGCCATAAACATACTGTACAACAAAAGGAGGAAACTTTTGCAGAAATGGGGGAATTTCCAGGATGCAAAATACTCCCTTACCAGCCACAGTAAGAAGCTGAGATCCCTCATAACATCCACCAAAGCTAGCTATGAGCATAATATAGCCATTACATAGCTATGTCAGGAATCTAAATGGAAATGCTCAGATCTACTCTGAGCTACAACAGGATGGTATTAAATATACTGCTTCCAAGGATATTGCCAATATCCTGGCAGATCGATTCAGTGCCAACTGCACCCTCCTCCCACCTCCAAAAGGGCCCATCTCAACACGGAAAGATTGCCATATTTCAGTAATAATGGCCACATAGGTAAAAAACACACTCTCCAGAGCTAAATCAACAGCAGCCATGGGACCAGTCAACATCGCTGGCTGTATACTACATGGGCTACAAAATGAACTGGCACCTCACCGATGTGCAGTGTCTAATCATCTCCACACCTCAGGCTTCATGCCCACTGTGTGGTGCACAGCTACAGTTATTCCAGTCCACAAGGGGGGATCCACCTTGGATCCTGGAACTACAGCCCCAGCAGTCTGACATGCCTGATCTGCAAGACCATGGAATGTATTATCATGGAAATTAAAACAAAGACATTGGCAATCTGCAAACACTGGACCCCAACCAGGTTGGGTTTGTGAAGGGCTGATCAGGTCACCTCAACCTGATTGACAACTGTGAATCCATCTCCAGATCTGTGGATGAGGGTAAGGTAGTTCACACAGCCTATCCGGACCTTGCCAAGGCCTTTGACACCATCCCCCAGTCTGGAATCATAGATAAATGTATCATGTTGGCCCATTAATCCCTATGTCACCTGATGGGCTGCCAACTGTTGTACTGATAGAACCCACACTGTAAATGTAGGTGACACCAACCCCAGCCCCAGACAAGTGACAATTGGAGTACCTTAGGGTTCAGTCATGGCACCGCCCTTGTTTGGCAGCTACTGCAACAGTAAGAAACTCTGGCAAACAAAGGACGCAGATGACTGCACACTGAGAGCCAATATTGAATCCCCACATGATGTGGATATTCTACAGAAGGGCCTTACAGAAAGACATGCTTGGTGCCTGAGCCATGGCCTCAAGATCAATGCCAAGAAATTTATAGTTATCCCCTTTGAGAAGGGACATGTACCTGTGAAGTACCACATAGATGGCAATACACTAAACATCTAAAGTGTGATAAGAGACTTAGGGACACAGGTGGACAGTGGTCTCACTTTTGATAACCACATTGCCACAACAGTCAGGAAATCCACCTGTGTGGCACACCTCACCACTAAGGGCTTTACATCCAGGAAAAAGGAGGCCATTGTCCCACTGTAGTCATCTCTCAGTAGACCCAGTACAGACTACAATGGCCCATTATGTATGTACCTCACAAGACATCTGCAACAACTAGAAAGGCTGCAGATATACTTCACTAAAAGAATCGCAGGTCTAAACCAGATGCCATATGCTGACTGTCTGAAACTCATCCAGCTCTACTCTGTCACATATTGTGTTCTTTGCTTAACATACCATGCCATGTCAAACCCACAGCTGTTGGACATGCTACACTTAAAGAATTCCAAACCCTCACAGTCACCTGCTCCAGGGATCTAAATCTTGTCATCACAATGAACAACACATGCTAGAGGGATATATTCCTGACCCAGAGACTCCACAGACTCTGGAATAGACTGCCCATACACGTCAAGCAGAGTGCATCTTTGGCCCCCTTCAAAAGGAACCCTGATGATTGGATGGGAGATAGGAAACTGACCCTGGGGATCATGACAGCTGCCGTGCTAGACAGGGGTCCAGGAAAGTAAATACTTTGGGAAGACATAGCCAGGGAATTGTAATGTCTAGGCATGTAGAGGCCCTAGGGCCAATAGCCTAGTACCAACCTATGACCTACACTTTCCTTTGCCCAACCCTGGCAAGGTTGCTGATGGCATTCATTTTGAAATACACCTTTGGGGAAAGACTAGCCCAGTAAGCTCCATGGCATGTACTGTAACTGCGTAATGCTGGTGATGTACTATTTAGGTAGGAGTTCTAATCCCAGACATGGCAACTGTAAAGGTTTGTTTGTTTGTTTGTCTGTGTAGGGATCAATGCTTTTGAGGCCATTCACAGTCATTACAACTTCAATTGCCCTACTTTGCCAAGACTGCTGATGTCATTCACTTTGAAATACACCTTTGGGGAAAGACTAGCCCAGTAAGCTCCATGGAGCATGCTATAACTGTGCAATACTATAGTGTGATGTACTAGTTAGGTAGGAATTCTAATCCCAGACATGGGAAGTGTAAAGGTGTGTGCGTTTGTTTGTCTGAGTAAGGGTCAATGCTTTTTAGGCCATTCACAGTCACTACAATTCCATTGCCCTACTTTGGCAAGCCTGCTGATGTCATTCACTTTGAAATACACCTTTGGGGAAGGAGCAGCCCAGTGATCTCCGTGGTGCATGCTATAACTGTGTAATGCTGTAGTGTGATGTACTAGTTAGGTAGGAGTTCTAATCCCAGACATGGCAACTGTGAGACTTAGTGTGTGTGTTTGTCATGCGTATCCTGTGGGGAGAATGGCTGTGAGTGTGTATTCTGAAGTGGGTTTTGCAAATTTCTTATATGGTGGGCCTATTATATGTCACAATGTCCACCTTACAAGGATAACAGATGTCAAACAGCAGAGAGGCTGGGGTAGACAATCCATACCCCTACATGTGACATCATGGCTTGGTGAACAATATAGGCAACCCTTGTATTACCCAGAGAACAATCTCCACCCATGTCTCATACACAAACACACTCGGCTAAGCAATGACCACTATGTTGGTAGTTCCCTGCATATTGCCCACAAATAGTAACCATGGTGTAATTGCAGTGTACTACAGAGGACATGGCATCTTGTCCCATCCCTACAATAGGCAAATATTTGCATACAGTGCTCCTTCACTATATTCCCCACTGGATGCCTGCAACAAATGTAGAGCCAGCAAAAGTAACCCACAAAGGACATACCACACCTTATAGACATGCCCTGTATGGACAGATGCCACTGACACCAGGGAATACCTGTATCATGCTGTCAATGTAGCTGCAGGGTCAACCTGGTGTCCATTGCCAGTTCTCATCACATGAGGTCAGGAATGGCACATCTGATGATAACAATCTGTCTACATAACATGCCCCAGACACCCCAGGTACACTTCCACATGTCACAGAACATGCATGTGGGATGTGTGCACATCCCAGACGCCATCCATGTCATGGAATATAGAACATATACATGGCAAGAATTGCACAGCACTGGTCACCCACAATAGTAACCCAGATGACTGGATGGTGAATACAATACCCACCTGTGTTAACCAATCCAGACACTACACCCCTGAGCCATACTGCAGACCATTATCATGTAGCCTGATCCCAAGGTATACCCTTTACCTAGCCTTGTATAGCCTTCTAGCACAAACAACCACTACACATCTGTGAAGCAATGAACCCATGCATGTCAGTACTGGCAAACCTGTGTTTGTATGTCTGTGGAGTATAATGATTTGGACACCATTCACACTCACTACACCTCCCATTGGCCTACTGAAGCATGCCTTCTGATGTCAGACACCTTTACATACCCTTTTCCCCTATATCATCCTGATAACCCCTGTGGTACATGTGATACCTGCATATTACTGTATTGTGGCAAACTAGCTAGTTAGGAAGTCTAATCCTGACCCTGCCAACTGTGATAATGTGCATGAGTGCCTGAGAGAGTGTGGCTGCAAAGACCTTGACACCTGTTCATGTGGACAGGTGCATGTACTACACCTACCTTATAGGTTCAGAGGTTTATAGGTAGGTACTAGGCTATCTGCCCAAAGGCATTTATAAGCCTAGCCAGAATGTGTTGGTTTTTGCCACCCCCCTAGATTAGTTCCCTGTGCCTCTGTCCAGCAGAGCTACTGAAGTGAGCCCCAGGGTATACTTTCTTTTTCTCATCCACTCATCAAGGTTTATGTTGAAGAGTGTTAGCAAGGAGCTCTGCCTAATGTAGATTGGAATCTTGTCCCAAAGCATGGGAAGTCTCTGGGACAGGATTCTATCCCTCCAGCACATCCTATTTATTGTTGTGGTGAGGTCTGAATCCCTAGAGTGCATGGCTTGAGGGGATATGGTTTTATTTAGGTGGAGCATGTCCATCAATTCTGGGTTGGACATGGCCTTGTATGTCAGGCAGAGAACATCTCTGAGTAGGCAGTATGCAACCGAGTACAGCTGAAGTTTCTTCAGTTGAGCTGCATAGGGCATCTGTTTGAGGCCAGTGATCCACTTGGTGAGGTACTTATGTGGTCTTTCCATCTGTTGCAGGTGTCTTGTAAGGTACATCTTAAATGGGCATTGTACCCTATGATGGGTCTGATGAGTGATAAGCAGAGGGGCACAATGACCTCTTCTGATCTTGATGCAAACCCTTTTGTGATTAGGTGGGCCACACAGAAGGATTTTCTAACCACTTTGGCAATGTGATTATCAAAGGAGAGATTGCTATCTACTTGGGTCCCCAGATCCCTTATTACGTCTTCCATATTTAGGGGACTACCACCTATGTGGTAGTTTGTGGGTACTTTGTTTTTTCCAAAGGGGATGATTATGCACTTTTTGGCATTTAGCTTGAGACCATGATTTTGACACCAGGTATCTGTCTCAGTGAGGCCCTTTTGGAGGATGTATGTGTCAGCCAGAGAGTCAATTATAGCCTCTAGTTTGCAGTTGTCTGCAAACTTGGTCAACCATAGTCCTCCTGTGCTTGCCTGTACCTCTGAAAAGTATATGCTGAACAGGAGGGGTTCTAGGACTGAGCCCCGGGGAACACCACTTGTACCCAGTTTAGAGTCAGACCTAGCTCCCACAACTCTCACCATGTGGGTTCGGTCCGTGACCCAGTTCGCAACCCATATTGTGACATAGGGGTTTATGTTCAAGCTGGTGAACTTGTCTATAATACCAGAATGGGGAATGGTGTCAAAGGCCTTTGAAAAAGGTCTAGGTAGGCTGTGTGTACCACCTTTCCCTCATCTATAGCCTTGGCAACTGTCTCAGAGAAGTCCACCAGGTTTAGGAGGCATGATCTGTCCTTAACAAAGCCGAACTGGGTAGGTTCCAGTGTTTGGAGGTTCCCAATGTCTCTGTTAATGAGTTCCATGATGATGCTCTCCATAGCCTTGCAGACCAAGCTAGTCATGCCTGTAGGGCTCCTTTATCACTGTTGTTGATGTCACTCACCATCGAATATCCCTTTGGATAGCTCCCGAATATATAAGCTCTGTGTTGCATACAATAACTGCATAGCCATGTGATAATAATACATAGACAGGTAGGGGTTTGAAACCCTTTACTGGTAAATGTATGACACAAACATGTTTAGGTTTTAGTCTCCCACTCCCTCCCTGTCTTATTTTGTCTATGTATGTCTCTCTCATTCCCTCTCTGGTGGATGTGGGGAAGTACACCTGCTTTGCTTTGGCAGCAGCTTGTGCTTTGTAAGTGATGCTCATGATCAGATGATGGCCTCTGCATGAATTG